>NC_084897.1:15982127-16312127 GCF_958979055.1 Alnus glutinosa
TAAACTTGATTTGGATTCTTTCAATAATTCAATCCGAAGTAGGATTACTGGGCAACAGAGCAGACTCAATTGAATCTTAGAAGTAATGTTTCATTTCCTTCATGTTTAATTTACTATTCTTCTTTCAGTTTATAGTGTCCTAATCCTGATGCATGAAAGGGTTAGATCAATAAAGCTGATTCCACTGTCAAAATATATATATGCAAATTAATGATGCAATCATCTTGTTCACAAGAAACGAATTCTCATTATTACCTTAAGTACCGTATGACTTGGGCGAGAAGGGTAAGCAAACCAGACATCATCCAATTCCACATCTCCATCAGGATTTCTGCCATCAAGGCTTCAATATTACTCAGAGCAAGATTACTTCAATCTCAATGTATAAGAGGATAAAAGTAGGAGGTGGTGCAACTAACTGACCCAATAGGGCACTTATCTCCCGATCTTGGCATGGATGAGACGCGATCCAGGAGCTGAAAAACTCTCCTGCTTGCTCCTGTAGCTTTCATTGCTATTGTATACATTCCTGATAAAGAGGATATTGAGGACCCAACTGCAGACGGAGAAATTTATTAGTTTTGTAAAGTTTTAGTAGCTATAAAGCTTTCAAACAAACAATGAAAGACAGAAACCTATCACGTATACTTTGAACATATTCTTTTTTTATTTTATTATTTTATTATTATTCAGAATATTCTATTACAACATAAAATCTATAATATTGGCCAAGTTTCCTAGAAATTTTATGAGTGTCTTGTGATTATGTCTAAGATGAAAGCTAAACTGGAACATGATTTTCCCAAGGCAGTAAACAATGAGGAAAGTACCTGTTTGGCTATAAAGAACGAAGGATATAAGAGCGCCTGCAGTCATGGAGCCTGTTATTGTCAAATAAGCTCCATAAACCACCACTACGATGACAGATAATGTGGATGCTGCATTTAGTCCTCCAAAAAATAGGCCTTCTACTCTCTGTGGCAGAAAAAGCAAACCTTAAAAGCTCAGAAATTCTCTCAAATATATGAACTCACAGCTTCCAAGTGTGATTTGTCAAGAAACTCACAGCTTCTCTGAGGCCAAGCTTCAATGTCTCATCAACATTTTCCGAGTACTTTGAAATCGCATAAGCTTCTTGAGCAAAAGATCTGACTGTTCGAATAGCCCCAATAGATTCCTAAAAAGCAATATTGCTCAGAAAAAAGGTTAACTTTCTGAATTAAAAAATTGACTAACATTCTTAATTAATAATGTCTTGGCTGTTCTACTTGTCTAGAACCATTAACGTCAATAAATTGACCTAGGATACCAGAAGCAAGAGGAACACATGCACAAATCAGTACAGAACTACATTTGAGTTACTAATTTTTTTTTGTTTTTTTTCATCTTTCCTATTTTTTTTTTTAAATATCCTTCTCCCTGTCCTGCATGCACCCCATCTTTGCCATGCATAAAACTCATCATAATCTTAAATCTAGCCTCTTAAACTGCCTTTTAGAATTTCTTTTTGGCACTTCGATTTTTCCAAATACAATGATTTATGCAACAAAAAAGTTAGTAATGTCGAAAATGCATGGTTCCCAATACCATGAATTGAGCATTTCAAAATAAATAAATTCCAATATAAAATTCATATTTTGCTCACAAACCTCCGCAATTGAGGCAGCCATTGCAGCTGCAGCTTGAGTTGAGTGTGAAAGTTCACGAAGATAGCGCCCAGATTTTTGAACAGCAATGGAAATGACTGGCACTACGGCCAAAGCTAACACTAAGCAGGATGAAACATACAATAAGCAAAATTGGACTAGAGTAATGAACATTACTGTAAGTGAATAAAATCAATTACATGTTAACTTCCGTGAAGATGAGAACATGAAGCCAATGCCAATAAATGCAGTTGTTAGACTTCCAAGTGCCCAAGAAAGATTGGTAGTTGCAGCATTCTTTATGATCTGTGTGTCTTCAGACAGCCTGCTTAGGAGTTCCCCTGTTCGAGTAACATCAAAAAATGCTATTTCCTGTTGAACGATGCAGGATCAACCATGAAAAATGGTATTCAGAGTTTCACATCAATACCAGTGTGAGAATGATAGAATTAGTTGGTAATAATTATCTAAAATATATATTGACTTCCATTGTTTCTAATACTGCTCAACCTGCCACACTTGAATCTCACACTGAAGATGTTATTGACAGTTTGAAAATCTTGACAGCATGATAGATTGATTAAGAACGGAACAAACCACCATGTACAGTGGTTTAGAAATTGGTATACGTACATTTGTGTGTGTGTTTTTTAGGAAAACAGTGCATGGTTTGGAAAAACAAATTTTGTGTGTTTTTAGTACTTTTGTATCTCAAAGATGGCTGCTCCAGATTTTTTAATTCTGAGAATTAATGTGTCTAACCTGATGGAGAAGGTGACTGAATAAGTCCTTTCTCAAACGAGCTACAACCCTTTCGCTTGCATAAGAAAACAACCATTCTCGAAGTCCTGTGGACAGAGAACTGAAAAAAACTATGGTCAATTGACAGCAAACAACGCAGAACCTAATATGGGCTCTAAAAATATGAAACAAGACAAATATACCAACATAATCACCAGACCTACACATACAGGTAAACTTATCCTTTAATTTAGATAGTTCTATCTCAAATGCACTATTAATATCCTTCTTAGGCCGTCTTACAACCAACTCAATGCAAGCAAAAATGCATTTTGTTAGAATACGATACTTGCCATATATTTTCGTAATATTCTTAGTATATTACGAAAATATTCTCCCATCAATTACGGTATTATTTAATATTATTGAAAATACGATTATTGTATAAATATGTAACTACGATATTTTCCTTATTCTTTGGCGTCATTCAACTATAAATAGGTCACTTCATTGTACAAAAAATACACATAAAAAATACAAGTTTCTCCCGCAATTATTTTTCGTTATCTTTTTCTTCATGGTATGAAAGCCACTGTTATTCTGGTGCCTCTCTTAAAATCTCCATTTATTGTTTGTGCAGTTTCTCTTTGAGCGTTTCTTTTTGGTGTTTTTCATTGTGACTATAGTACACCGAACACTTCGTTGAACTTGTTTTGCACGTAGCAAAAATTTGGAGTCCATCCGTTGCCACACACGCCACCACTATTTGCTGACACCGTCATCATGCGCCCATGCACCACCAGTTTCTACCAAACTGATCTTCAAAATCGGCAGATCAGCCTCAGATCGTCATTCTTGTGAAAAATAATCTCCAACAAACATTTCATGCGCCTCCACGCGCTACCAACAGGTCAGGTTTCCGTTGCCACGAACCGTCACTCTCTCCCGTGCGTTAGATCCATGCGCGCGCACCGGATCTGCTGCTGCTGCGTTACACTGGATCCTTGCCTCGGCTGTACCTAACCTTGTGATACACTAGATTACTCCCCCGAGGGTGCATGGGTGCTTGAGTGTGTTGTGTCTCACCGGATTTTAGGCTGCAGGTGCACCGTTCTTGTGGTGCGTGTGGCACACTAGATTACTCCCTCGATGGTGCATGGGTGCTTGAGTGTGCTGCGTCTCACCAGATTTCAGCCTGTAGGTACACTATTCTTTTGGTGTGTTGCGTCTCACCGGATTATTCCCATAGGTTTTATTTTCTTTTATTTTTAGTACTTTTCTTTTCCATTTTTTTTCTTTTTATTTATGTTTACGGTATTATTCAAATAAAATACAAATCTAGGGAAATTCTGTCAAACGACAACATTGTTGTCTAAGGAGATTGGGTTTTAAGTGGGACCATTGTGAACCCTCCAGTTTTTCTTGAGAACTTACCTGGTTGTATTTTAAGTGTTTCTGTCTTTTTTTTTTTTTTTTTTCTTTTTGTGTTTGTGTTAAGGTATTATTCAAATAAAATACAGTGTCTAGGAAAGTTCTGTCACCTGATAACATTGTTGTCTAAGGAGACTGGGTTTTAAGTGGGACCATTGTGACCCCTCCAATTTTTCCTGGAAACTTACCTGGTTGTATTTTTTTTTTTCTCCTTCGGCACAGCCAACCAGTCCAAAAGGAAAAGAAAATGTCTTCCAATGTTGATAATATTTGTTCACCCCATATATTGACAATATTTTGGATGGTTCTAATTATAATATGTATGTGGGCTCAAAATATGGACGTTTTCTTGAGAGGGAGAAAATTATGGCGATATGTTTATGGAGATATTGCTACACCCACAAAACTAGAAGGTTAGAAGGATGACAAATTTTTCCTTCGTCTTGAAGATTGGGAGAGCATCAATTGTAAGATTATTTCTTGGTTCATCAACACCTCAGTTCCTCCAATTCACAGTCTACTTCCTAGGCTTGGGGATGCAAAAACTCCTTAGGACTTTCTGGCAAAGAGATGCAATTGTACTCATGATGTCTCACTACAATTTCAGCTTGAAATTAAACTCTATCAGATGCGCCAGGAGCCAGGTCAGTCTATTGCTGATTTTTATTCCTAAGTTAATAATCTTTGGGAACAATTATCCCCTGCAGAGCCTCAATTGAAGTGTCGTGAAGATGTGGAATTATTCACAAGCTATCAGGATCGTCGGAAGTTTATGCATTTCATGATGGCTCTTCGTGTGGATTTTGAACCCATACAAGCTTCTCTCCTACACCGCACTCCTCTTCCCAAACTGAATGCTACTGTAGCAGAACTTATTTCCAAAGAGACTCGACATTCTAATATGGAAATGCAATCTCCCAATATGGTCGTAGCTATTGCCCCTCAAAGTGCCCCAAAATTTCCTCATGTACAATCCACAGCTCCATCATCTTTTAAGAAGATCATTTGCAACTATTGCAAACAGGTTGGCCACTCTACTTATAATTGCTACAAGCTCAAAAACAAAAATTAGTCACGAGCTCCTTTCCAACGGACAGTCGCAGTTACTTTATCTAGTTCTTCTACACTTGAGTCTACACCTCAGTCTTCTGCTCTTACTACATTTGATGTTGAGGCAATGATTCACCAGGTTCTGTCTCGCTCCTCTACAGCCTTATCTATCACCTCAGGTAAACATTCATGGTTTCTAGACTCTGCTTGTTGTAACCATATGACCCTTGATCCCACCTTCGATCTTTTCTCAAAAATATGCCAGTTCTCCCAATCCTATCATTTATACTGCTGATGGTTCTCAGTTACCTGTCAATAACACCGGTTCCATCTCTTCGCCTCATTTATCTGTTGATAATGCATATCTAGTTCCCAAGTTGTCCTTAAATCTTCTTTCCGTTGGCCAACTTTTTTGTGAACTAGGTCTAGAGTTGAAATTTTCTAACAAAGGTGTTGATGTGCATGATCCACAGACGGGTCAGTTAATTAGGACCGGCCATATGATTGGACGTCTTTTTGAGCTTTTGTTTCTGCAAACTCCCACTCACTTGCCAGCTGCTGTCACTGCCTCTTCCAGCTTATGGCACTCTCGTTTAGGCCATGCCTCTCTACCGCAAGTCCAACTTTTAGCATCTCAGGGTCATCTAGGATCAGTTGATTCCAAAACTTTTGATTGTGTTTCTTGTCAGCTTGGAAAACAAACACATTTATCTTATACTCAAAGTGCGTCTTTTTCTTCTGCACCTTTTGATTTGGTTCACTCTGATATTTGGGATCCTGCCCCTGTTTTCACTGAGGGGGGATCTCGTTATTTTGTTATTTTTATTGATGATTATTCTCGTTATACTTGCATATTTTTATTAAAATATCGTTTTGAACTCACCCAAGTTTATCAAGATTTTCATAAAATGGTACAAATCCAATTTTCTCGTACCATCAAAATTTTTCATTCAGATAATGCTAGGGAATATAATGATAAATTTTTCTAAATTTTTTAAAACAACAAGGGCCCCTTTCTCATCGTTCATGTCGGCCTTACACTTCTCAGCAAAATGGGCCTCCAAAATGCAAACATCATCACATTTTAGACACCGTCAAAGCTCTCCTCATCTCTGCCTCACTCCTTAAACATTTTTGGGGTGAAGCTGATCTCACTGCTATTTACACGATTAATCGTGTTCCTTCACCCACTATCCACAACCAAACTCCTTATGAGCGCCTATATGGGAGCACCCCTAACTACTCTTTGCTTTGAATATTTGGTTGTATTTGTTTTGTCACTCTTCCTACCCATGAACGTACCAAACTTGAACCGCGCTCCCGCTTGTGTTGCTTTCTTGGTTATGGTATTACTCAAAAGGGTTATCGCTGCTATGATCCTGTCACTCGATGACTTCGGATCTCTCGTTATGTGGAGTTCTGGGAACATAAAATGTTTACCAGCAAAATGCCGTTTTCGCCTTCCTCCTCTACTCATGCACCTGTTTTCACTGACCCCTCCATTACCTTGTTCCTTGACTCTTCTGCAGACATATTAAGCTCATTGGACGAACCTTCTCCAGCGGCTTCCAATTTGTCTGATTCAATTGATGATCCTCCTGCTACATCACACATCCTTGAGTCTTCACAGGAACCCCGTCGTTCTAGTAGAGTAAGAACACATCTTGTTCATCTCCATGATTATCATTCTTTTTCTGCTCTTGTTACTCTTCACGAACCTCACTTTTATCGTGAGGCTAGCGCTGACCCTATTTGGTAGAAAGCTATGTCTGATGAACTAGATGCCCTTTCCCAAACCCATACATGGGACTTGGTGGATTTGCCTCTAGGAAAGTATGCAGTAGGTTGTAAGGGGGTTTATAAAATCAAGACTCGTGCAGATGGATTTGTGTAACACTATAAGGCTCGCCTTGTCGCAAAAGGTTTTGCTCAGGAGTATTGTGTAGACTACGAGGTGACTTTTGCCCCTGTCGCTAGATTGACCTTTGTTAGATCATTACTTGTAGTTGCTGCTGTTTGTCATTAGCAGTTATTTTAGATGGATGTTAAAAATGCCTTCCTCAATGGTGATCTTGCGGAAGAAGTCTATATGCATCCTCCAGCTGGATTTCACCATTCGCCATACAAGGTTTGTCGACTTCGTGGTGCACTTTATGGTTTCAAGCCGGCTCCTTGTTAGCACTGTGCAGATCGGCCGCCTGTTGCCCACCAGCCGCCTATTGGCCGTCACCACACCGACGTCGAACTGCAACCGACATCCAGCGGCCGGTAGGCGGTACAGATTTTGCCTACCGACGTCAGTTCAATCGGTAGGGGAAACAATTTTCTAGGAGTCAAGATTCGCACCGAACCAAACCGACATTTTTGTAGTTGAGTCGGCTCGTATTTGGCCATATTTCACATTTGTTGTAATTGAGTCGACCAAAGTGTTTTTGGAAGCTCTGAAGTGAGGCGGTTTGTGGACATTTTTCAAAGAAAAAGAGTTGCAGTAGAGTTCAATAAAAAGAAAAAAAAAAGAAAAGAAAAAAAAAAAGAGTAAAAGAAGAAGAAGAAGAAAAAGACAGAGAAAGTAACGAAGATTCAGTGTCACGTCCTTTGAGAGCTCAACAGTAATATATATATATATATATATATACTATTGTGCATTGTCCATCATATTGTAAAGCAAACCGTGTGTCAATGTTAAAACTTGGGAAACAAACATTAAAAACCAAGAAAGCAAATGTCTTATCGATCAATCAGTATGCGTGTGTCAGTATATTCACAAGGGCTACCTGACTAAGTTAAAAACCTAACTTGAAACCTAACAAGCCTCACTTGTTGTTGCTATTCTAAGAACAGACGCACTATTCTCTCTCTCTGCCTTACTTGTTTACTAATTGTGCACATATTTGAAGTCGTTGGTTGGCGTGCGTTGTGAAGTGAGCTGTAATGCATTGTGAGGTGTGTTGTACTGTAATACTGCATCATACAGTACACAACGCCTATTTTCAAATATTCAAATTGTTTACAAATTGTTTATTTATTGTTTTATTCAAATATTCAAATATTTGTTTATTGTTTTACAACTTGTTCTTCTTTTTTTACTCTTTTTTTTTTTTTTTTTTTTATATTAAACTCTCCTGCAAGTCACCCAGTACACAACGCCTATTTTCTTTTTTACTCTTTCTTCTTCTTCATTACTTTCTCTGTCGTCGTCTTCTTCTTCTTCCCTTTTTACTCTTTTTTTTTTTTTTCATTCTTCATTTTTCTTTTTATTGAACTCTACTGCAAGTCACCTAGTATACAACAGCGAAAATGGGTAAGTGATATAGAGAACATATCAACTTGCATCTTCGGTGAAATCAGAATAGCCAAGCTCTCTTTGTCTGAAGCTTACCTACCATATTCAAAACTCTATTTCTCTTTGAGTCTAAAGCTTATCCTTCTTTTTTTTAGGCTAGCGTACCTTGTATGATCGGCGAAAATAAACTCTCTTTCTCTCCGAGTCTGAATCTTAGATTTCTCTTTCTAACCGATTACTGGCTGTTGCCGTCACCGATGTGCCGATAACAATATCGGACGAAATATATGTTGTCGGAAAGAAGTCGGTGAAATTACTGACTTCACCAACAACATCGGGACGGCAAGCGAAAACCCTTCTACCGTTACCGATTCCCCCGATACCCACCCCTACTCCTCGTGCTTGGTTCACCAAGTTTAGTTCGGTGGTTGCTCAACAAGGCTTTGTCCCTAGTGCATATGACTCAGCTCTTTTTCTTCGGACTACTAATACAGGTACTATTTTTATCCTTCTTTATGTTGATGATATGATTATTACTGGTGATGACATTTAAGGTATACGTGATCTCCAATCTTTCCTTAGTCAAAACATTGAATGAAGGATTTGGGACCACTGAGCTATTTTCTTGGCCTAGAGGTTACTTTGAATGCAGATGGGTATTATCTCTCTCAAACCAAATATGCGTCTGACCTACTATCTTGAGCTAGTTTGATATACAGTAAAATAGCTACTAGTCCTCTTGAGACCAATATTAAGCTTCTTGCTACGGATGGTGAGCCCTTATCAAATGCTACTCTCTACAAACAGTTAGTGAGTAGTCTCATTTATCTCACAGTTACGCGGCCCGATATTTCTTATGTCGTCCATTGGGTGAGTCAATTTATGACTGCCCCTCGCTCCACTCATTATGTTGTTGTTCTTCTCATCCTGCGTTATGTCAAGGGGCACTTTATTTCAAGGTCTTCACTTCTCCTTTCATTCATCTCTTGAGCTTCGAGCCTACTCTGATGCCGATTGGGCTAGTGATCCTACGGATTGCCGCTCCACCACAGGTTATTGTTTCTTACTTGGGACTTCTTTAATTTCATGGTGGAACAAGAAACAACCTATTGTTGCTCGATCCAATACTGAAGCTAAATATCGTACACTTGTTGACACTACTTTTGAACTTCTTTGGTTGCGCTGGCTCTTGTTTGATATGGGTATCTCTCCGTCTGGCTATTCTCCCATCCATTGTAATAATCGGAGTGCTATTCAGATTGCTCACAATGATGTTTTTCATGAGCGCACTAAACATATCGAGATTGACTGTCACTTCATCAAACATCATCTTCAAGATGGCACTTTACATCTCCACTTAGTCTCCCCTGAAGATCAACTTGCTGACATCTTTACCAAAATCTCATCCACCAGGACGACTACGTGATCTTATCTCCAAACTCTAGTTGGCTATGCCTCCTAAAGTTTGAGAGGGGATGTTAGAATACGATACTTGCCATATATTTTCGTAATATTCTCAGCATATTACGATATTCTCCCATCAATTACAGTATTATTTAATATTATTGTAAATACGATTATTGTATAAATATGTAATTAAGGTATTTTCCTTATTCTTTGGCCTCATTCAACTATAAATAGGCCACTTCATTGTACAAAGAATACACATCAGAAATAGAGATCTTGTAAAATCGTGGGTCATTGGGACAATATATGTTTGCATTTTGTGATGTGAAGCTCTAAATTATAGTGCAGTGAGCAGGGACATTAGGAAAGCAAAGTTAGGTTAATAAAAGTTACAAGAATTCTTGCCTTTTTTGTTTCTAGTTGGAAGAAATTGACATTCTTGCCTACAAGTTTCTACTTCGGTTAAGGGTTTACTGAAATAAGGCTACCTTTTTTTCTTTTTTCTTTTTTGATGAATAAAAATAAGGGCTTCCTTGTTTTGATGTTTTGATGTTTTGATTATTTGATACTTGGGGGTGTTTCCCAACCGAAAAGAAAAGGGTAAAATCTTTGGTGCTCTTAATTCTTCTGTTCTGGCCAAAGCATGCTTTGACTTATTGAAAATTGTATATCGGGGTTCTTAGCCGATTGAACTAGCCCTTGGAGTCCAAATCATTCTTATACCTTAAGAGTCAATAGAAACTATTTTTCCTCATAGCAGTAAATACGAGAGAGTATATCATACCCAATTACAACTATCAGCACAATATCCAATATGGTGCTCCTGATGGCATCTAGAGCTTCTGATTGCTGTTCAGGAGTTTTGATTTCTCTTTATACAATGTCTATTATCATACCACCATAGTTTGGCTGCACAACAAGAATAATAATGTAATCTTTATAAAGACAGATGTTGCAGTAAGAACAAACCAAATTATGAGTTTCAACTTAGAATTGGTATAGAATTATGACACGTGGCATGAACCCATAATTTTTAAACACTGAACTGGTCTTTTTTAAGTTAAACTGGTTTTGTCGTGATTTTAATAAATTTATTGTGCTTTAATGAAAAGATCATGAGTGTGAATCTTTATGAGACCAAAATAGATGATATTTTTCCACCCCAAGACACAACTCTTGACCACCTTACCTACCTTGCCCATGTGGCAAGGTGGTCCCCTAGCTAGCTTTAAGGTTTTTTTTTTAAAAAAAAAAGAAAAAAGTAAAAGTTGCCACGTGGGCAAATGTAGTCAGTAGTTGTGTCTTGGGGTGGTAATGTATCATATCTCATACCAAAATAAGAACTTTTTTCACATTATAGCATTAAGTGTCGTTATAGCCGCATTAAGTGGTGAGATTTTTTTCTCTCCAAAATTTTGTAAGGTTTATTTGATTGCGTTTGTTTAGTGAAAGATTTAATTTGTTTATTTTGTATTCATAAAAAATTACGTTGTTTAGTTTGCTATGTATTTTTTTAGAATGTTTAGAATTATATGGGTTTTATTTGTATCGAAATGTAATATGTATCACACCAATAATATCAGAGACTCCTGCTAATTTTTTATTAATGCTTTAATACAGGTTTTCTTCTTCTTGTTTTTTTATTTATACTTCATTTCATTTTAAACTACTGATATGCAAAAAAAAAAAGATTTTAATTTTATTTAATTTATATGGATTAAAATAAAATTAAGGGCCTTATTTTTTAATTCTTTTGAATGTTTAATGGTATTTTTTTTTTTTTCGTATGATTCACTCAATTTTTTTTTGGAAGTGTTGATTAAGCAAAATAAGGCAAAATTTTGATTTGATTAAGCATTGAACGTGATATGAGAGGATGTGTGTTAGTTTAAGGGTCTTGACCTTTAATGTCTTTTTACTGAAAGTTGTGTGATAGTTTTTTTTTTACACACATTTTTTAACCTATAATAAAAAGTATGATGAAAATGTGTTTAAATTTTGAATTGGCATAGAATTATGACACGTGGAATGAACTCATAATTTTTAAACACTAAACCGGTCTCTTTAGTAAAAAAATCGATGAATTTTAAATGTTAAACCAGTTTTGTCATGATTTTAATAAATTTGTTGTGCTTTAATGAAAAGATCATGGGTGTGAATCTTCATAAGACCAAAAAATGTCATTATAGCTGCATTAAGTGGTGAGATTTAGAAAAAAAAATTAAAGTTAAAAACACATTGCATTCATTACTCATATTCGACCAATAGGTGTTGCACACATTGATTCTAAGTGGTGAGATTTTTTTTTTCAAAAATTTTCCTTACGGAATTTCATTAAGTTCAAAAATTATGTACAATATTATGGCTTTAGAATTTACTACTATTAAAATCTATAGAGAGACAAAATTTTAAATTAAAAACGTATTACATTATCTACCCTAATTGACCATATAGTTATTGCATGCATTAATTTTTTAAAAAATTTAAATTGAAAAGTCGTATTATTCTATTAAATTGGTTATTTATACATTTCTCCCTCTCTTTAGGTTTTGAAACATCTTGAATTGTGAAATCATGAACATCCAATGGCGACATTCAAGAGAAGATCAGACTGTTGAAGTATATAATTTTGTTTTGTTTTGTTTCTTTTTAAGGACTTTGCTTTCTTTCTTTTTTCTTTTTTTCTTTTTTGGTTTTGTGGAGGTTGAATTTGACATTGATTCAATCTAGTGTTTTATTTAATAAAAAACTTTGTTGTTTGTTTGTATCCTTTTGTTTTATACATTTTTAAAATTCGAATCCATATATTCTTTCTGCTATTTTTTTTCTTTACACTTTCCGTTTTCAACAATGTTTACCTATAGAAGTAAACTTTCATAAAAAAAATGTTTTTTTTTTTTTTTTTTGTATTTTTTTTCCTAATATTCAGAATTATTTGTGTTTTATTTGTATTGAAATATAATAGGTATCATACTAAGAGATTCCTACTAATTTTGTATTAATGCTTTGATATTTGGATTAAGCTATGTATTCTTCTTAATATATTTTTTTCCTTTATACTTTTCATTTTAAATCATGTATACCTATGGGAAAAAAGATTTAAACATATTTTAATGAATAAGGATTATACTGAGATAAAGACTTTAATGTTTTCCAGAATTTTTTTTTTCTTTTCATTTATGTGATTTACTTCGATCATTTTCAGCCATTTTTTGAAAGTGTTTTTATGCTTTTGAAAGCAAAAAAATGCAAAAATTTATTTGATTGTTATGCATAAAAAGAAAATCAATACTTTCAAAATACCAAAGAGATATTAAGCATTGAACATGATGTGACGATTTATTTGATTGTGTTAAATGTTTAATGAAAGATTTTGTTTTATTTTGTATTCATAAAATTATTCAGTATTATTTTAAATGTTTAGAATTACATGGGTTTTATTTGTATTTAAATATAATAGGTATAAAACTAACAATATCATAGATTCTTGATAGTTTTTTTTACACACATTTTTTAACCTATAATTAAAAGTATGATGAGAATGTGTTTAAATTCTGAAATTAAATTATAATGAAAAATCCCGCGCATAGAGTAGGTTATGAGCTAGTATTGAATAAATAGTATGTAGTTAATTTAATATTGTTAAGCCCAAACTTATAAACTTAACCTTTTAGATTAAGTGGTGTCTAAACATATCATATCGATCAAGCCCTCGATCATCTGAAGACTGAACTTGGTGCTCATCTTTCAAACATGAGTAAGAGCAAATTAAGGAAACTTCCGAAGCTAATTAGTGTACAATATCCACCTTAGTTTATGGTGAGAATTCTTCAGGTTTGTTAATTTAACCAACATTGATCATTTGTTAGTATTACAAGCTGCTGTTTTGCAATTTTGCTAAAATAATTAAGTAGCATTGCAATCTATATTTCAGATATTGATGGGAGAAAACCCCGAGAGAGGAATTTATGTGCCCTTTGGCTTGTGTAAAAGCAGAAGTTGAGTTTGTAGAGAGATCCAAATGACCTTGGAGGTTGTACTATTCATAGTAATTAACCTTCAATATGTCAGAAGAGCATATTGGAAACAAGATGGATGAAAAAGGGCAGTGGAGGATTATCTTCAAATGATGATGTACAAGGCTCATCTCAAAATAGAAAGAAAAAGATTTTCTTGGTGGAGTTGAGAAGTATACTGCTAGATATCTTGGCTATAGTAATACAGCTACACGACATGTTATTTTGTATATCATCAGGTCAACCCTAGCTAAAACTTGTTGTAATTCAATTTGTTTACATATTTACGTACGTTTGTCCGATTGTATTCGTTGATCGGAGACAGTGAGCCAACAGCAATCGTAAAAGGAGCTTTGCAGTTAAATTAACAATCCGTTAATTCAATATCCTATTCACTATTTAGTGTTAGATGATAATTAAGCAAAGGAGAGAAAAATGATAGAAAAAGAGAACGTGCATGCATGGCCACCGATAGGAAAATTGACATACAATTAGAAGTCTTGATGTGGATGCTATCAAGAGTGCAATGGTGCCAACAACTAGCTTCCCTGCATCAGGTTTTGCCTGTGAAATAGGAGGATTTAAACAATTAGACATATTTCAGCATTTACTACTACATGATCAGAACCCATCACAAATTTCCCATTTACCAGTGAAAATACTCTAGAAAATCCAACATTTGCTGCCTGCATTTGCCAAAACACAATTATAACTTTTTGCTAAAAAAAGCTTTGAATTAGATCGAGATGAACAAAATTTGTAAGCTTGCTTAGGATGACTAGTCGTCACCTCTACTGCATCCCCATGCTCAAGGTCTATTGCAACTCCATCAGCCGATTGGTCTTCAACTGCTTTCCTCTTTTCCTGCATGGATCAAAGCAATTTGACTTCCTCTTTTTTCATGACCAATTAAAAGGGACCTTAATAGTACGTCTTCTTCCAATCAAAGATTTAATATTTTCCTTTTCAAAATAAACAGACACTAACAAGGAAGAACTGAAAAATGGAAGAACTGGATTTTTCATGAATTAGGAATTGAGAAAACTGGTTCCCTAATCAAACGATATCAGCATAGTTGTTATTAATCAAATCCAAACCAAAATACTGGGATTTTCAGTTTCTCGGCGAACAAATGCTGTAGAAAGGAAAATATATACCCCCCCTAAAATATAAATAATAAACAATAAATAAACCAATCAACTCATGGGAGTTAAGGATTTAAGAGAGAGGAAAATTAATGAATACAAAGAACAAGTTAAAGAGGAACTAAACCACGAGATTTTGATAATATATAAAAAAAAAAAAAAAAAAAAAAAAAAAAAAAAAAAAAAAACCCTTCTTTTTAAGCATGTAGCAAGCAACCTAACCATGTGATCACCAAGAACCTATAATAAGAAGAATTTATATAACAGCACATACAAATACAATAGGCAAATCTCAATTGGTTGAACAGATACTAGGAAAAAGAAAAGATGACATCACTAAATACAGCAATTGAATATGACCAAGTTCTTGATATGGGCATCATTGGGAATATTTCCATTAGTTAGCCACAATCTAAAGTCACGGCTCAGAGATCGTGGCTTGCTCCTGAAAATTCAGGATTGAAGACAAGTCCAGGATCTTTGGAAGAGTCACGCTTAGAAGATAAGAAGGAGAACGTGGATCCACATTAGAAAGCTTATAAATAGGCCCACGCTCCTGGTAAAAAGAGTGACTTAATTTTGGCAATTAAGCAGATTCTTTTAGCAAAGGCTAACTTAAGTATCGGAGATGATCCTAGGAAGGGTCTCTTAGGTTTGCTCATTTTGCAGAATTTTTGGAGAAAGCTCGAAGAATCAAGAAAGAACGTGTCGTGTTAATGCTGTACTGAAAATTGTACAAACAGTTTGGCGCCATTTGTGGAAAAGCCAATTTCTCATAAAAAGAAGAAATCCATAATGGTGATGAACACACGTTCTGGAAGCCAGAATGACCGACAACCTATCCAACCAGAGCCGATCATTCAAAGCAATCAGCAGCCTTCACCATTTCCTCCCTCGAGAGAAGGAGAACAAGATCGCATAGTAGAGTTGGAAGCTCATATAGAAGCCCTGACGAGACAAAACACAGAGTTGTTGCTCAGAAATATGTGACAGCCCCATCCCGAGATGAATTAGGATGAGCATGAGGAAGAAGACCGTAACAACCAAGTCAATGGCCAAGGTTACCGAGAGGAGGATCGTCAAGAAGACGACCGCTAGGAAGACAATTTATGGGAAGGTCATCCCCGGGGATTAAAAAATGGAAGGCTCTAACGTCCTGGAGGCCGAGAAGAGGATGCAGGAGGCCAAAGCAGAGTTCTAGCCGAGCTAGATAGAAGATGCACTCATATGGAGATGAAAAAGAAGGATAAGAGCAAGTCCTTAGCGGTGGACAGGCTTCTGTCGGGCATTGACTCGCCTTTCACCATCCGGGTAGCAAACTACCGACTACCCGAGCAGTTTAAGGTACCTCAAATCATGAGTTATACTGGAGACGAAGATCCATTTGATCATCTGGAGAATTTCCAAGCCCACCTAGACCTTCACCGGACATCGAATGAAGTAGCATGCCGGGCCTTCCCTCTGACTCTTTCAGGGAATGCCCGAGACTAGTTCAGAAGACTGCCCCCCAACTCAGTGGACAACTTTAAGGAGTTGAGCAAGATGTTCCTAATGGAATTCCTAACTTTTCGGACAAGAAAGAAGCCCTCCAGATACTTGTTAAGACTGCACCAGCCAGCAGCGAAAATCATAAGGGGTTCGTGGCTCGGTTCAACCTAGAGAAGATGGCGGTTGAAAATCCAACCGAGGACATAGTTTATGCCGCCCTCTATCAGGGCATTTCACTCGAGGAGCCTCTAATGAGGAAGTTGGCTCGGAAGCAATCGAATAGTTTACAAGGCTTAATGGATAAGGTAGAGGAATACATCCATCAAGAAAAGACGCAAAAGGTAATGGCCAGTTCAAGACCATCCCGAGATAGGTCCCTGGGAAGGAAAAATAAAGGTTTCATGAAGGCTATAGGAGAAGATCAGAGACAGGTAAGGAAGCTCAAAGATTACAACTTTACACCTCTGAATGTCGAGATAACGTAAGTTCTCAATTAGTCCTACACCAGGAGCCAGAGAGACAACCCTGCAGAGAAAACAAGGTAGAAGGAAAGTCTCTTGGTTAGTCCTACACCGAGAGCCATGGAGACAACCCTACACTACCCTACAAAAAAAACAAGGCAAAAGGAAAGTCTCTCAGTTAGTCCTACACTAAGAGCTAGGGAGACAAACTTGCAGAGAGAACAAGGCATAAGGAAAGACTCTTGGTTAGTCCTACACCAAGAGCCAAGGAGACAACCCTGAAGAAAAAAAAAAGAAGGTTCGAGGGTCGGATTTTACCCTCAGTTCGGATTTAATTGTAGGTTTTCAGAAGGCAAAACTCTCGGTTAGTCCTACACCAAGAGCCAAGGAGACAACCCTGAACAAAAAACAAAAAGGTTTGGGGGGTTGGATTTTACCCTCGATCAAATTTTACCCTCGGGCCGGATTTTACCCTCAGTTTGGATTTAACCTCAGTCAAATTTTACCTTAAGTTCATATTTAACCTTCATCAAATTTAACCCTCGGATCGGATTTTACCCTCAATTCAAATTTAACCTCGGTCAAATTTTACCCTCGGTTCAGATTTTATCCCTGGTCAAATTTTACCCTGAAGAAAAAACAAGAAGGATTCTTGCAAGCTAGGCTCCCGGGTAGTCCTATCTTGGGAAACAAGAAGGCGAGGAGACAACCCAATTAAAATCAAGGAGATAACAGGTTTTTTTGAAGGTGCCAAGGCTTGGATATTCCGAGACACAAAATTATCGTTACCCGAAGCCTCGGATAAGAGAATTGGAGGGTAACTGTTGGGAATATTTCCATTAGTTAGCCACGATCTAAAGTCATGGCTCAGAAATCGTGGCTTACCCCTGAAATTCCCGGATTGAAGATAAGTCTCAGATCTTCGGAAGAGTCACACTTGGAGGATAAGAAGAAGAACGTGGATCCCAAGAGATCCGTGATCCTCGACACTCTCCAACCACATCAGAAAGCCTATAAATAAGTTCAGGCTCTAGATAAAAAGAGAGGATTGAATTTTTGCAGTTAAGCTGATTCTTCTAGCAAATGCTAACTTAAGCATCGGAGAGGATTCCCGGAAGTGTTTCTTAGCTTTGCTCATTTTGTAGAATTCTTGGAAAAAGCTCGAAGAATCAAGAAGAAACGTGTTGTGTTCACGCTATACCGAAAACTATACAAACACGCATGTTACAGAATATTGAACAAACATGAGTCACATGACCCATATAAATAAATCTTAAATAACAACAAACTAAGATGAAGAAGAAAGAAAGAAAGAAAGAAAGTCAGAAACCAGAAGAAAGAAAGCAAACCTCCTTATTCAAGAGAGAGACTCTCTCACTCCCAGAGGAAGCAACGGAGTTGGAGGTCGAATCCAAGTGCTGCTTCTTGGCCATCAATGGAGAAAGCTGTGTACGTTTCGCGGGAAATGGAGTGGGTCAGAAAGTCGTTGGCAAGTCTTCAACGGCCAAATGTTTTAAATTAGCCTCTCAGAACTCAAACGCATTAATAATGATAAATAAATTTATAATATAATGAGAATGCTTTTTCTTTTTCTAAATTAACTTTGAGAAGACCAAGTCAAGTGACACCCACACCAGCACCTGATCACCCTAGCTATGAAACTCCGGCTGCTACTATATTCTACACGTGGTCCTTTTTCCTTTTTAATATATATATATATATATATATATATATATATATATATATATAACTCACTTTGAACACAAAGTCATACGTAGCACTTTGTTTTAATTATATTTTATAAATATTATTATTTCGACAATCAAAATTGTTTGTCTTTTACTCATCCGTCACACATTGTACCTATCGTGCACAACCACGTGTTTTGTGGAAATCAATAGCTTGGAAATTGTACCTGCCCACGCTCTAGCAAAGCACTAGATTTTTACACTAAGTTTACATCGATTGACGTGTTTTATTTTAATTGACTTATTATGTGTAACCATATCTTCATCTAGCTAGATGTTACTATGCTGAAGAATGCCGTGCCCCAGGGTGTAGAAATAGCCATAATGGAGATATTCCATATATGCACAAAAACCACATGTCTTCATCTGGCAACGACATGACTGTGCTTAAGAATGGCGTGCCCACTACAAAAATGCATGCAAATAGCCACGTGCAGTTTGACACGTGTACAGTGTCGTACACGTGTCAAACAGTTAGACACGTGCATTTTGACACGCGTGATACGCGTGTCAAATGTGCATGTCACGAACTGCACAATTTGACACGTGTATTAGAATACACGTGTCAAACGGTTTGACACGTGTATGAAAATACTCGTGTCAAAACGGTTTGACACGTGTATTCTAATACACGTGTCAAATTGCTTTTTTTTTAAAAAAAAAATTCTAAATTGTTAGCCACGTGTATACATACACGTGGCTAAATGTATTGCTTTAAAAAAAAGAAAATTGACACATGCAGAATATTTAAATAACAATATTTTAAATAACAATTTTCTTTTAAATAGCAATATTTTAAATAGCAATATTTTAGCAATATTTTAAAATAACCAGTTTCGAAACTGGTTCACTTAGAACTGGCCGGTGGTCCGGTATTGACGAGAGAGAGAGAGAGAGAGCGAGAGACAGAGAGGGCGAGAGAGAGAGAGATAGAGCGAGAGACAGTGTTGACGTACGGAGAGCGAGAGACAGAGAGCGAGAGAGTGAGAGAGAGCGAGAGACAGAGACAGAGAGGCGAGAGATAGAGAGCGAGAGAGCGAGAGACAGAGAGCGAGAGAGTGAGAGAGAGCGAGAGAGTGAGAGAGAGCGAGAGACAGAGACAGAGAGAGTGACGGAGAGCGAGAGACAGAGAGCGAGAGAGTGAGAGATCGAGAGTGGGTTGGAGTGGCTGTGAACCTGCGTGAGAGGGAGGGCTGATCGGCTCAGTGAGCTCAGGGGAACCCAGCCCTGCCCCCACCTCGCCGAGTTCCACTCCAGGAACGGCGCAAAGCCGTTCCGGGCCCTACAGAACTGCCTCCGAGTGAAACCACCCAGCAGGTACGCTGCAGTCCGACGGAACCCGACTGACTTCCGGCAGCTCCAGTGATCTTCCAGCGAAACCCGTGAGGAGAGGATACCAGAACCGCGACCCAGCCGGCCCTCCGGCGTGACCCCGCGAGAGACAGAGACAGAGAGGCGAGAGAGAGAGGTGAGAGCGCGCAGAGAGAGAGAGAGAGAGCGAACGAGAGTACTGTATAAAACAAAAAAAAAAAAAAAAAATTCTTTTTGAATGCTCATCAGGTGGGCGCGGGATAACTCCCGCGCGCCTACCTACACCATTCCGGGACGTGTATTTAAATACACGTCCCCAATTGTTAAAATTTTATTTAATTAAAAAAATTATATTTAAAAAAAATAACATTTTGACATGTGTATTTAATACACGTGTCCAATTGAACACGCGTATTAAATACGCGTGTCCAATTGTTAAAATTCTATTTAATTAAAAAAAAAATTATATTTGAAAAAAAATAACATTTTGACACGTGTATTTAATATACGCGTCCAATTGGACACGCGTATTTAATACGCGTGTCCAATTGTTGAAATTCTATTTAATAAAAAAAAATTATATTTAAAAAAATAACAGTTTGACACGTGTATTTAATACACGTGTCTAATTGGACACGCGTATTAAATACACGTGTCAAATTGGACGCGTGTATTTAATACACGTGTCCAATTGGACACGCGTATTAAATACGCGTGTCCAATTGGACACGCGTATTACATACGCGTGTCCAATTGGACACGTGTATTACATACACGTGTCCAATTGTGGCGGCTGTACAATTAGACACGTGTCTCATAAGACACGTGTCAAATTGGACGCGTGTCTACAGTAACCGGTACTGTAGACACGAGTCCAATTGTCAGTATTTTTGTAGTGGCCCTAGGGTGTAGAAATAGCCATGATGGAGATATTTCATGACTTTGCTTAAGAATGGCGTGCCCTAGGGTGTAGAAATTAATAGCCATGATGGAAATATTTCATGTGGAAAAATCACATGAAATTATTCATCCAAAAAAAAAAAAAATCACATGAAATTTTGACACCACAGTGTTGTTCCAGCCAAAGACAAAACCACATAAGTAAGACAATTAAGGGGGGCAAAAAAAATTGATTAACTTAAAATATATGTGCACTTTTTGTTTAAAAATTAAGCTTGGCCCCTCATTGGCCTCCTAAAATGAGAATTCTAATTTTGTCCCCTAATTATATACAAGGGTACTCGCATCTATTTACAAGTATGAACTATATATGTGGGGCTTTTCTGAGACCATCTTGAAATCTTAGCTCCTTCTCCTTCTGTTTTTTGTTTCTTCCTTTTCCCGCTTCCCCTTATAAGCTAGCGATTTGTCTCCTGGGGTGACCTCATGGATTCAGAAAAATAAGGTTGTTAATTACATAGTGTAAATAAGTGTACATAACTAACTACACTCTTTTTGCTGCATTCCCACGCATTTACCTCACTCTCCTCCAATTCACCTGCGCAACTTGTTTGGGTACCAAATCTTGCTCGTGCGGAGGGCTCTCTCTTGGTCCCCTCCAATGTTTTCTACAAAAATTATAAGAGATTCAAATCTTTCCATCTATATAATAGAGTAGTTTAAAATATTTTGATCAAAAACCTAACATGAATCAATTTACATTTAGAATGCAATGATCAAATATAAACATCCGTACATATGAATATCCTGTCCAACAATTTTACCTACTTTACCTTCTTCTTCTTTTTCTTCTTCTTCTTCTTCTTCTTCTTCTTCTTCTTCTTTTTTTTTTTTTTTTTTGTGTGTGTATTAAACTATACTTTTTATTAGGAATAAACATATGCGAGAATTTGAGCATAAGGACAATTAGGTAGCTAGTACGTACAACGTAGCAAACAAGAAAGGGCACGGCAAGGTGATGTCGTACAAGTTTACCTAACTTTGTAGATTATTTATTTATTTATTATTATTATTATTTTTATCTCTTGGGGAGGCGGATATTATTTAGAATATTTGAGTGCATGGTGAACCGTAAATGTGATACGATCGGGTCATTTGTATGTTTGTCCTACTTTTTTTGCTTTGTGATCACCCCAGTGCTATTTTAGTTTGGTCTAGCCTTCTAGGTTTACTGTTGGGAAGCCCAACACTTTTTCATTAATTGGATCACCAACTTCTTCTTTTCAGATCAAAAATAAGAAGGATCCACCATTGTAACATTTGATAATCTAGAAACTATAGTCCAAAGCAACTTTCTTAGAAGTTATTTGGTTCTTTATGTTGAGAATGAAATTACCAAAATGTTTTTTAGTATGGATATGATAATTGATGACTTTTATCATAAAAAGAAAGAGAACAAAGAATAGGGAAAAAGAATAGAAAGAAAATAAAGAATAGAGGGTTTTTAAGGTTTTTACAGTAGTGTTCGAACGAGGTAGGAGCATGATTGTGAACGTGAGTTTCTAACCTCGATTAACGAGCATACCTTAAATGATCGGCTTCTAATCTCCATTAAAGTCCTATATTATCTTTATATTATCTTCAATGGACATAAAGAAATATTAAATAAGATAATGGGTGTCCATGCTAGCTGTACTATTCATATGGACATTGCTTTAAGTTTTGAATATACAATTTGTTTCCACTCCAATTGGTAAGGGCAACTTCCCGGCAGAGCAAGATTGACTGTCAGATTGAAAAGCCAATTATGGCCCATGTAAATGTGATTGGTAATGTGAAGTAGTCTTGGCCAATCACTTTACATGGGTGTCCTAAAAAAAAAACAAATGCTTACGGGTAGCCGCCATCTCCTTCTTGGAACCATCCCTCTCCTTTGTCACTTTCTTGTCAGTGTGGGGGAATATATATATATATATATATTAGGATTGGTCCACATCATTGTAAAAGTTGAAGATACACTAGCGCAATTAACGGTTTGGTTCTTTAGATTAGATAATTATATGTTATTTTCTGTGAATGAAAAGGTGAAGATAATATATATATATTAAGAAGAATGAACGCAAACTCTGTATAAAGAGACAAGGTAATATTCAGAGATAAAATATACAAGCAAAACTTATCTGCAGCCTGTGGATGCACAGCTACATGCAACTCGGGCCCCGCCATTGGAGTATTCTTAACGGTTTTTTTTGTTTTTTTTTTTTTAAAAAAAAGAATAAGTATTTTTATTTATTTTTTAATAATTTTATATATTTTTATTACGGTAGACACGTGTCGCCATCTTATTGGCGACACGTGTTGCTGACGTGGCATTTGACGGAATCTGTTAAAAATTTTAACAGAATTTGACGTCAGGGATCGATTTGTAATTATTGCATATTACGATGACCTCCCATGAACTTTTTAAACCATAGGGAGTAAAAAATAATTATGGTATACCACAGGGACCAACGGTGCAATTATCCCTAGACAAAATAACTTTAACTAGTAAAATTTGATATGCTCTTGTAACATAGAATGAACTTAGAAAAAGGTTGAGCCAAAAACAAAAAGGTGATGGTCCAACTGGGGTCAACCCAACGAGCCTTGTTGGATTTAGGTGCCACTGATCCGTTATCCTTCCACTACCAAGAGCGAGAGGTAAACGCTGCTTCTGTGAAACTAGCCTACACAGAACCCTCCACTACTCTAGGAACCACGTGACCCAGAGCCTTTGCACAAGTCACATGGATCAACTCTAGGCTTGGAACGGGCAAGCCAGCAAATGGAAACCGGAATTCGACCAGTTGAACTGGGCCAGAGTCCAATCACATTAATGCCCCTACATAGGTTACAGGCTCGCATTAATGAGCCCGGCGATCAAAAATCTCTCACTAGAGCCTTATAAAGCGCAGAAGTTTGTTCCTTCTGATTGATATGGGATTGAGGTACGTTGCGGTGTTGGAAAATTCTCGGGAAATGAGTCAGATTGCCTTGTCACCTCATCACCTTCTTCCAGGCTTAGCAGTAGTCATATGCCTTGTTTAGTGAGGGAAGGGGAATCGGTACTGGGAGTTGAAAGTGATAGATGTGATATAAAAAAAAAAAAAAAAATGTATAGAAAAGTGAAAAAGTTTTCTATTATAGTGAATTTTTTTATTTAAATAATAATAAAAAATTATTGATGTGATATAAAGTTAAAATATTTTGAAGATGATTGTTTTTAGGATAAGGGAAGAGGGGGATGGTAAAAAAAATTTATGTTGCCAAACAAGGCCGTAAAGAATGGCCAACCTTCTTCCAGGCTTCCAGGCACTTTTATACCCCTTCTCTGCCACCACCACACCAAACTCATCCTCGCTCCTACACTTCCACG
Organism: Alnus glutinosa; assembly: GCF_958979055.1. Taxonomy (NCBI): domain Eukaryota; kingdom Viridiplantae; phylum Streptophyta; class Magnoliopsida; order Fagales; family Betulaceae; genus Alnus; species Alnus glutinosa. The sequence continues at coordinate 16,006,170 of NC_084897.1, forward strand.
GCGCTGCCAAAACCTCCTGCTCCCACTCCTCAGCTCTACAAACCAGCAATACTACCACGCTACTCCCCTCCGCCACCTCTCCAAGCCTCAACCTCACCACCAGAACCCAATCCGCGGAATCCATATCCCATTCTTTCCCTCCTTTCCCCTCACTGGTCCCTTCCAACACCCTGCTTCTCGCTTTCTCAGTTTCGGCAGCTTTCAGTGCCTGCTCTAGAGCAGCAGTCCTCTGCTTTGACGGGTTCTTATGCTCTCTACTCTGCCTATAATACAAAAAGGAGAGACAATCTCTAGGGAGAGCATAATCAAAAATCTCCCACCCTTTATTCCCAAGCCTGCGAGAAAAATCCTTCATGGCGAGGGTGAGATCCTGGGCGCCCTTGGCATCAAGCCTGTTCTCAACGATGAAACAGGCAGCGGCGGCGCGTTGCTGGGCGCTCAGAAGCTGAATTTCGTACAATAACTCATCGCCGCTAGTGTCGAACGAGGAGGCGAGTTCTGGGTCCGTGATGGATTGAAGAAGGGAGTCCCGGACTTGGGCAGCAACCACGAGGCGGTTCTGTAGATAAATCATATCTTAAAAAAATTTAAGTGTTTTTTTTTTTTTTACTTCATGAAGAGTGGAGGAAAAATAGTACATAATTTGTAATAAATACAAGAAAGAAGTTAAAAATGAGCTAGCATTTTTTTTTAAAAAAAAAAAAAAAACATAATTTGAGAATCCGAAGTAAGTTTTGGCAGCTTGGCCCCTGCCCGAAATACTTTTTGGCTCTGTCCCTGCTTAGCAGTAATCATAAAGAATGGCCAACACCTGGCTTCAAACTTGAGAATTTACGGTTGTTCATCCGAGAAAAATACCGATTTCGTGTGGTGCATTATACAATAAAAATCCTCAACCTATTCGAATTTTCGCTTCTTGTATGATAGCAAGTATTACAAGCTTACCGTCTCATATATATCAAAGTATGGGGGGATCGGTGGCTGTCCATACCTACAACTTTCACAATTCACAGTGCAATCCCCTGTAAGCATACTGCCAGGAGATACAAGGGTTGCCGCTCTTATTGATCATGACCGAAGCCCGAAGGGGCTGGAATGTGGCTCTAATTAAGGAGATTTTCAGTGCGGAGGAAGCAAATTAAGGTGATAACTAATATACCACTTAGTCCCTCGATACCACAAGACCGGCTGATTTGGAATGGAACCATCAATGGGATTTTCTCGATGCGCATCACTTGGGAAAGGATATCCAACAAAGAAGCCGAGGTGAATGTTCAAACACAGACAAAGGCATGGATGTGTGGAAAGCATTGTGGAGTCTTAAAGTCCATAATTTTGTTAAGCTTTTTATGTGGAAAGCATGCAACAATCTTCTGCCTTCTAAACTCAACTTATTTCGCCGAGGGGTTGTGGTGGATAATCTATGTCTATACTATTGGAGGGAGGAAGAATCTGTCATTCATGCCCTTTGGAGTTGTCCAGCAGTTCAAGATGTGTGGGGATGCGGTCCATTAATTTTTCAAAAGAGTTGTTCGTTGGGGACTAACTTCCTTTCCACTTTTGCTTCTTTTCTCATGCTCTGCAGCAAGGATGAATTAGATTTATTGGCAGTTTTGGCTCGCCGGAATTGGTTGAGGAGAAATACATTGGTCTTTGAAGGTACTTTTATCCATCCAAATATTGTATTCAAAGGGGCTGATTGATGCACTTGAAGAGTTTAAAAAATGTTATATGCTGGATCCAAATATTTCTATACAAGAGGTTGACAGTTGTATTCCTCACAGTAGAGCTTGGCAGCCTCCACCAGTAGGTTTTATTAAGGTAAACTGGGATGCAGCGATTAACACAAAGGATGGGTGCATTAGTATGAAATTGTAGCTAGAAACTGTGCGGGGAACTTTTTGGGAGCAAAATGTATACATCAACATATTTCAGTTGACCTCAAGTTACCAGAAGCCATGGCAACACTAAATGCAGTCCTCTTTACCAAGGAAGTTGGTCGTTTTTTGAATGTTATGTTTGAAGGTGATGCTTTGCAAGTGGTTTTCGAGATAAATTCGGATCCACCTTTCCTTAACCGGGTTGGTCATTTTATTGAGAGTATTCACCTTGAGTTGGGGCTCCTTAGATCCTCCTGTTTTGCTTTTATTCCTAGGGAAGCTAACTCCATAGCTCATACTCTTGCTAAGGATCGAGGTTGTTATTTCCAGAATTACTAATGTATAGTTGGAGAATATTCCTAGTAGCATCCTTAGTATTGTAATTAAGGAACAAGAGTTTCCCTAGATCCTGAGTTGGTTCAATTTTCATCTATCAATGAAGAAGGTGTTCAATGGTTCAATATATATATATATATATATATATATCATAAGTTATATGAGAAAGTTTCCAAGCGTTGACATCCCAAACAAGAGGAACATAAAGGTAACATGTGTCCCATTTAATAAAACAAATTATATAAATTATAAGAAGAAAAAAAAAATTGTTAAGAATTGAGAATCCGTTCATTTGGCACCGCATTAGTGCCAATTGTAGTGTCACATGTGTCATTTATAATAAAAAAAATCAAATATAAATCAAACATAAATATATGAATTTTTTTTAAAAAAGCAATATGTGGTCATGCCACTCCAAATAGCCAAATGAGAGTGGCCGAAATATATGTTTTCCCTGCATATTATAATGAATTTATGTTATACAACTGCTAATAACATGAACGGGCATATTCCATATTCCAAGGAATTTATGGTGCAAATTAAAATTTTACATTCAAAAAAAAATTATACATCGCTTAAAATAAAATATGTTATTTATAAATAATTAAATGTCACGTAACACAAATAAAATTCTACATGTCATCTGGGAAAAATTAAGAGCAAAAAGTGAGAAGATAGAATTTCTAAATAAAATTCTATCAATTGCTAAAAATATATGAAACCTGAATAAAGTAATTAGCTATTCGAATTGTTAAAAATATATGAAACCTGGATATAGTAATTAACTGTTCGAATTGCTAGCAGTTTCAACGGTTAATGTGAGAGAATTTATATAAACCATAAGTACCCAAATAAATTTTAGACTAGTCAACTATTTATCCGAACACATCAATTTCATATCAAATTGTTCAAATTGTTAACAATGTTAGAGCATATAAGGGGATTTGATTTAAGAGATTTATTGTAATTACTTTTTGTTATCTCCTATAAATCAAATTTGAAGGTAAACAAATCTGTTTGATTTGATTGTAATCAGATTTGATGGTAATCAAATCACATTGAATTTGATTACCATACTTATCTACCTAAACTCTCCATAATTCTTCTATAAATAAGAGTCTCATGTATTGTGAATTTATCAAGTGAATAAGAGTATATCCTGTGGACATAAGTTATAGATCGAATTATGTAAAAACTCTTGTCTCTATTTTACTATGGATAATTGTACCACTAGTTCTTTGGGTTGGCCTAAATTACAAATCACTCCATGTGGTACAAAAAATTCATTGAGGGTCTTTGTGGTAAACTATAATTACGAATCACTCCCTGAAAATGTTTTCCGTCTAACAAGTTAACAGAATCCGTTAGTCAGCTACCTCATACCCAATAAGAAATCAACATATATCCATTACAATAAAAAAAATATAAATCTATTAAAATAAATAAATAAATAAAACTTAAAATTATTTATAAAAAAAAATTGAAATTAGTGAAGGGGTGGCTGCCGGTTGGGCAGCCACCCCTTGCCACCCCCCATCAATGGTTATAATAATATAATATTATTATTATATTACAATAATATAATATGCAAGTAGTTATATTATTGCATATAGTTGAAAATTCATAGGGACCTAGGATTTCAAAATTAATATATGTTTTCTAACTCGGTAGCAGTACGTGGTGTAATATAAATAAGATCAATGTTGTTAATATAGCAGTATATAGGTGAGAGCTAGGGAGATTTCAAAAAATAGTTTTAGTCATATATAAAGAAGATGGAGATTGTTGGTACAGTTTCCGGTACGGTGACGTGTCGTCTTGTGATTCGCCAGCCTTCCTTAGTAATTCGCTCTTCTCGTAATCTGCAAAATAATAAACGACTCGTCGGGGGCGCCAACCGTACTCCCACTCCGATGCCTAAGTCAGTTACAAACTTATTGACTTTTTAGGAGTACTTAAAATCTCAAAACTTAGAGAATATATCTCTATCTAAATACTTGACGTAGTAGTCTTACTTAGTTACTTATAGGCTCACAGTCCACAGTTGTAGAACTACTGGAGTGCTTGGAGCATAATCTGATTATGAGTCTTTTGTCTTATCTTCAGAAGCCTTATCTTCATAGAATTTGAATTGGGTAGTAGAGTCCAAACTGAATATGACATTACCTCTTCATGTGATGCCATACTATTAGATACCTTATCCCATATTTGATGGGATATGAGCCTATCTCGATAGAGTAATGATTCACTACCACCTAAATATACAACTTTTCACCACCTTGACTATGTGGCAAGGTGGTCCCCCACTTTAATTTATTTTTAAAAAATAAAAAAACTTAAAAAGTAGTGGGGGACCACCTTACCACATAGGCAAGGTGGTGAAAAGTTGTATATTTAGGTGGCATTGAATCATTATTCATCTCGATATACTTGGGATATGAGTTTTTTTGGAGATAAGGATGCGTCCTGTACTTAAGTCTGATCTGGACGGACCGACCCGATGGGCTCGGCCCCTGATACTACTTTAGACCTACATGTCTTTGGGGCTGATTATTTTCCCAACAGATATTTTATATATATACTCTAATTAATGAGGAAAAAAAAAGGAGTTACAAGAGATATTTCACATTCTTAATCCGAATAGAAGAGAGAATGATAAATCCTATGGGAATGCTTCCAACAAAAAAATATATTTGACATAGTCATCTATATGATGTAGTATAGTAGGTGAGAGGGTCTACATGAAGATGATCAACCAACCAAAGTTCTGATGTTAAGCATAATATATAGTCCTAATAAAAATATGATAATTTAAAGTTAATTGTGTTGATCTACTTGAAGGTGTACATTATTACATGTATATGAATATATATATATATATATATATATATATATATATATATATATATATATTAAAAATGAAATATAAAATTTAAAATAGCAATCATATGTTTAATTAATCATTCGGTTCTTATTTTTTCGTAGTTGGTAAAATTGAATGATTGTCTATAAACACTATTTTTAAATGACTTGTTACTATTAAATAGAACAACTTTTGTTCTGCTAGCTATTGTTAGGTGAATGATATATGGTCCGTTTGGGTATTGAATATTTCGAATATGAATAATATTCTGAATCTGATTGCAGATTTCAAGACAATGAAAATGTGTTTGGATGTTGAATATAATTTCAGATTCTTTTCGAATATGTGTTTGGATGTTGAATATAATTTCAGATTCTTTTCGAATATGTGTTTGGATGTTGAATTTTTGATATTGGAAAAAAGTGTTTTATAATTGTAGAAAGTGATTGGATTGTATGAAAAGTTATGTATAATGATTGGTGTTATAAAAATAAGTGTTAATTTTTAGAAATTGAAAAATAATAAAACTAATAATAAAACGAATAACAAAAAAAAAAAAAAATTATAAACTAAAGTTGTTCTATTTTTATTTTTATAAACTAAATTGAAAAATAATAAAACTAATTTTTAGTTTTATTTTTATTTTTGTTTAATATATATATAGTGTTTTGGGATGGCTGCCGGGGCCATCTCCCAACCCTCTAGCGGTGGCTTTCGGGGCACCCCGAAATCCATTTGGGGTGGCCCGAAAGCCATCCCCAGGCCACGAGGGGTAGCCGCGCGGCCACCCCCGGCCCCAGGGGTGGCCCGAAAGCCACCCGCAAGGCTTAGGGGTAGCTTTCGGGGCACCCTGAAATCCATTTAGGGTGGCCCGAAAACCACCCCTAGTGCTCAAGGGGTGGCGCGTGGCCAAACCCGACTATTGGGGGTAGCCGCGCAGCCACCCCCACCCCGAAATCCATTTGGGGTGGCCCGAAAGCCACCCCTAGGGCTCAGGGGTGGCGCGCGGCCACCCCCAGTCCCAGGGGTGGCCTCCGAGCCACCCCTAACGCATAGGGGTGGCTTTCGGGCCACCCCGAAATCCATTTGGGGTGGCTCGAAAGCCACCCCCAGGGGGTCGCGGGGTGGCCAAAAAGGGTGGCTTTTGGCCACCCCATTTTCCTATTTTTCTTTAAAAAAAAAAAAAAATTAATTTTTTTAGTTTTTAGTTTTTAGTTTTTTTTTTAAAAAAAAAATGCTACAAAACTCAAAATATGCTACTGAACAGCTAGTTTCAGACTAGCATTTAATGCTACAACTCAAAAGCCACGCCTATTTCAACTGATAGCATAGAAAGAACAAAATTCAAGCCTCTATCATTTCACCTCAAAATTCAAACTACATTCACATTATATTCAAACTGCAGGTGGGTTTTATTCAACTTGTTGCGGGTCGTGGGTTTTCGAATAAAAACCCGATTCAAATATTGAATAATGTTCAAACCAAACAGACCAATAAGTATTCATGATTCTTATACATTGGGTTTTGTGTTTGATGTTAGTGAGATATTGGAGTAAACTAAAGACAACGTAGCCTTTTTCTTTAAAAAAAAAAAAAAAAAAAAAAAAAAAAAAAAAAAAAAAAACCTTTTTTTTTTAAAAAAATTTATCTTGTAATGTAGGTCATAGACCGAATTGAACTACATAAAAACTTTTATCTCTATTTTATTATTCCGTACTTTATTTTTAATTTCTTTTAAGTTTATGTTTTCCTTAAAAAAAAAAAAAAAAAAAAAAAAAAAAAAAAAAAAATCCAAGACAATTATTTCATAAAATGTTGAAAAAACAAGGAGGGTTGGATTAAAAAGTTAATTACAGGTAGGGGTGTAAACGAGCCGATCCTGAGCGAGTATTGATTGTTCGGGATCGGCTCGTCTAATTTTTTCTCGAGCTCGAGCTTAACACGAGCTTCATTTTTGTGTTCGAGATCGACTCGCCAAGTGGGGATCTCTGTGTGAACTCGAGCTCGAGCTCGATCATACTGGCCGATCTCGAGTTTGAGTACTCGGCTTGAGCTTGGCTCGAGTTGGAGCATTTTAAGCTTAAAAAAAAAAAAAAATCAATTGAAAAAATTTACAAATTTTATTAATTAATTTCTCCAAATAACATAACATAAATTTGCCTAATGATATCACGATCTGGTGCACTGGAACGATGTGGCGCTCCTTGATAGGCAGCGAGTGGAGGTAGATCTGCTCCATTGACTTTATCTTTGTGGTTTTCACGAGACGCCCCAAGTTCGTCACCAGCACCCACGTTTGTAATGAAATCTACAGTGACCTTCAGCAATGGAGATCTTAGTAGCTACACAAGGGCCAAGCAGGTATGAGTAAGGAGAAATTCATGAGGTGTATGTATGAATGAAATATTAGATATAGAAGCAAGTTGGAGAATAATCGACGTTGTGAACTTTTTGTGAGTCTGCTCAGTCTGTGTGAGTCACTGGGCGCATGGCTGATGTGTTGGTGCGTAAATGAGGGGAAGAGAAGGCTAAAAGTTGTGATTTGATGACTGAGAATAATTCCCTACGCCCATATACAGCTGAAATCAGGGCCACTTGTGATCCTAACCGTTAATTATTATAACTAATTTCACGATAGAAACTAAAGTCGTTGGATCAAATCTAGTAAGAGTGAGCACACGATTAATTTAAACACTAGTTACGCCATATATTTTCTCGGATAGGACAAACAATGGTAACCAAATGGCAAATTTTCAATTCCCATTTCACTTCTCCCAAAAATATCAAATAAAAAACATTATAACTTTTTTACATTTTTTATATCACATCAATAATTTTTTATTATTATTCAAATAAAAAAACACATTATAAAACAAAACTTTTTCACTTTTCTATAAAACATTCTCAAATTTTATATCACATCAATTAATTCTTACTACTATTCAAATAAATATTCTATTATATAATTACTTATCAAACCATCATAGATAATTGGTTTCAGCTGTATGCCATTAATCTCGCAACCAACAGCTGAGATTCACCAACAGCAGATCGCACGGCCCAGAAAATTAAGGAAATGAGACTTTTTCTTTTCTTTTCTTTTTTTTTTTTTTTTTTTTCTGGAGCCGCGTGCGACGTGCTTGAATTGTGGACAGATTTTCTATTGGTGACCGTGCCGTGCAGTGCTGTCAGCTGTGAATTGTGGATCGCGTCAGGGCATTTGTGGCTCTATGTTGTGAATTGTGGACCATGCTGTGCGTGAATTGGAAAGCATGCGTGACTAGTGAGTGACGCATTGACGCTGAGGATTTTTTTTTTTTGAATGAAAAGTCTCCTCTTTTATAAATCAAATTGTATTACATTTTTTATTTTTATTTTTTATCAACAAATAGTATTACATTGATCTGCATTAACACATGCTGAAAGGAGTTCGTCTATACGGAGGACGAGGGTCAAACCCTCGTCCACCTTATGCTCGCTTGAAGGCCTTACTGGTCTTCTTGGAGGACACTTATGCTTCCTTGAAGACTTTACCAGTCTTCTTAGAGGATTTTCCTCCTTCCTTGAAGGCCTTATCAGCCTTCTTAGAAGCCATATCCACCTCTTCAGAGTTTTTATCTATCAATAATAGCTACATCGGCTTCTCCTCCTTTACCCATCCGTCGGATTCTGCTTCCCCCCACAATTTCCTTTGGCGGATTCGTTATTTTCTTGAAGTTTTTGGATTTGGGTTTTTCAAACTTAGACCTGTCAATTTCTGAAAGCCCCACCCTCAGACACACCATTCCATCGTGCTCCTTGGCTTCTCCGCTTCCCTTTGCCACCGATCCCACCTCCATCCCGCCAGTATGCGCCAGTGCGTGGCCCACACGCGCCTGCAAGTAGATCTTACTCGCTAGCGCGTGGGTCTTACGCGCCGAAGTATTGATTGTCATCCTCCTTCGTGTGAGCTCCTCTTCCGCCGATGCTGCTACCGTTTTGTGGTTTTTTGTAATTTCTTTGTTGTATTTCTGTTGTTTTCCCACACTTTTGTGGGTGTTTTGCTGTTTGTCTTTTTTGGTTTGGGTTATAGTCTCTTAGCTCCTTTGCAGGCTAATCTGTTGGTGGAGACTATTGTTTTTATTTTCGTTCTTTTGCAACTGTTCCTCTCCGGTTTTTGGTAGTGTTTCCTTAGCAACAACTATCTCACGATGGTTGTTTTTAAACCGCCTTGTACGGCCCCAGGATAGGCCCAACTTGTTTTTGGTTCTTTTGAACTCATAGATAATCACCATTAATTGCTTACTGTTACTTATTTGTGTTTGTATTTTATTGTCTTTTCCGTTGAGGTTTGGTTGATCTGTAGATTAATCTCTTCCCCTTTCACCATATTTGAATAGAAAAAAAAAAAAAAAAAACAAAAACAAAATTCTAAAAATATGACCAATAGAATAAGACAAATATTCAAAAATATGACTATTGGGAAAAGACAAACATTCAAAAAAGATTAAATAAAGAACGAAAAAAGAAATATGAAAAAATATTAATTAAATAAAATAGTGAATAATTAAAATGATTTGGGTACATTAAAAAAGTAACTCATCAAAAAAATAAATTTAAAAAGTAAAATTTGATGAGACTACTAAAAATACTCTTATAACATATAACGAACTTAAAAAGAGGTTGGGCCAAAAACATGGTTTTCAAGTATAGTAAAATTAAATATGAAGAAAAAAAAAAAAGTAATGGTTCACCTGAGTTCAACCCAGCGGGCCTTATTGAATTCGGATGCAACTGACCCGTTATCCTTCCACTGCCAAGAGCGGGAGGTAAACGCTGCTCTGTGAAACCAGCCTCACGCAGAACCCTCCGCTCTAGGAACCACGTGACCCAGAGCCTACGCACAAGCCACATGGATCAACTCTTGGCTTGGAACAGGCAGGCCAGCATAGAGCAACCAGACTCCGACCAGTTGGGCTGGGCCAGAGTCCCATCACAATAATGCCCCTACACAGGTTATAGGCTCGCGTTACTAAGCCCGGCGAACAATCATCTCACACAAGTGCGTTATAAAGCGCAGAAGTTTGTTCCTTCTGAGCAATGTGGGACTGAGGGACGTTGTGGTGTTGGGAAATTCTCGCGAAATGGGTCATAATGTCTTGTCGCCTCGATCACCTTCTTCGAGGCTTCGCAGTAAATCATAAAGAATGGCCAACAACTGGCATCAGACTTGAGCCAGTTGGTGTGGTGCATTATACAATAAAAATCCTCAACCTATTTCCATTTGAAATTTCGCTTCTTGACTTCTTGTATGATAGCATGTAATTACATCTACTGCTTTATCGTCTCATATAATATCAAAAGTTTTATGAATTTATTTTATACAGCTGCTAATAATAGGAACTGGCATATTCCATATTCCAAGGAATTTATGGTGCAAATTAAAATTGAACATTTTAAAAAAATAAATAAATAATACTTCACTTAACATAAAATATGTTATTTATCAAAAATTAAATGTCTCATAATACAAATAAAATTTTACTTCTTGTTTGGAAAAAATTAAGAGCGAATAGTCAGAGGATAGAATTTTTAAATAAATATATATATATATATATGTCACAATTGCATGATTTCATAATTTCATAAAAATTAACTATTGAATCAGAACTCGTTAAAAAAAATTAATAATTAATTTTTACTATCACATGCATTATCTCAATTATATTACAATTATATGGGAATGTTTTAAATAATTAAAATAAATTTTTGTTCTCTCCATTATTTATATATCTATTTGTCTATTGAATTAGAATTTTTGTGGACCCACTCCATGACTTTTTGACCAGGCTAAGGGTAAATATAAACAAGGGCACTGGGAGTACATGGCTCACTCCCCTTCCAAAGAGAAACTTCTTGCTATTTTTATTATTTTTATTTTTTATACTTCTTTTTGTTATAAACAACAGCTATGTTAACAAATATTATAAAAAGTTTTACTTGTTATGGATTAAAATAAAATTAAGGGTCTTAATCTTTAATTTTTTTTATTGAAAGATATGTGATAGTACTGCTTTTTACACGCATTTTTTTTATTTATAATAAAAAGTACGATGAAGATGTATTTAAATTCAGAATTGGCATACAATTATGACACGTGGCGTGAACTCATAATTTTCGAACACTAAACCAGTCTCTTAAGTAAAAAAAATTGATCAGTTTTAAAGGTTAAACTGGTTTTGTCATGATTTTAATAAATTTGTTAGGCTTTAATGAAAAGATTATAGGTGTGAATCTTCGTAAGATCAAAATAAGAATTTTTTCGCATTGTAACATTAAGAGTCATTATAGCCATATTAAATGACGAGATTTTTTTAAAAAAAATTAAAATTAAAATTAAAAAAACACTACATTAACTACCCATATTCGACTAAATATGTATTGCACCCATTAATTCCAAGTGGTGAGATTCTTTATTCTCCAAAATTTTATTTCAAAAAATTTCCTTATAGAATTTCATTAAGTTCAAAATTTTAATGTACAATATTATGGTTTCAAAATTTACTCATCTTCAAAACTATAGAGAGATAAAATTTAAAATTAAGAACGTATTACATTAACTACCCATAATTAACGTCCCCAAGGGGTAGCTCAATCGGCTGGGGACCACACCTCATGAAGCGGAGGTTACTAGTTCGAATCTCCTCCCCCCTCTTGATCAGATAGGTATTGCATGCATTATGTCAAAAAAAAAAACAAAAAAAAAAGGTTGAAAAGTCGTATTACCCTCATTGATTCAGTCTGGTGTTTTATTTAATAAAAAAAACTTTGTTGTTTGTTTGTTTCTTTGTGTTTTATGCATTTTTAGAATTTGAATCCAGATATTCTTCTTGCTATATTTTTTTTCTTTATACTTTCCGTTTTCAACAATGTTTACTTATGGAAATAAATTTTCATTAAAAAAAAAATTTTATTTTTCTCTCTCTTTTTTTTTTTTTTTTTTTTTTTTTTTTTTTTTCTAATATTCAGAATTATTTTGCGTTTTATTTGTATTGAACTATAATAGGTATCACACTAATATATTCCTACTAATTTTGTATTAATGCTTTGATATTTAGATTAAACTATGTATTCTTCTTGATATTTTTTTTTTTCCTTTATACTTTTCATTTTAAACCATGTATACCTATGGGGACAAATATTTAAACATATTTTAATGTATATGGATTATACTAAGATAAAGATTCTTATGTTTTCCAGATTTTTTTTTTTTCCTTTTCGTTTATGTGATTTACTTCATTTTCAGCCATTTTTTGAAAGTGTTTTTATGTTTTTGAAAGCAAACAATGCAAAAATTTGTTTGATTGTTGTGCATAAAATGAATATAAATACTTTTGAAATACCAAAGAGATATTAAGCATTGAACATGATATGAGGATTTATTTGATTGCGTTAAATGTTTAATGAAAGATTTTGTTTTATTTTGTATTAATAAAATTGTTCAGTATTTTTTAAATGTTTAGAATTACATAGGTTTTATTTGTATTTAAATATAATAGGTATCACACTAACAATATCATAGATTCCAACTAATTTTTTAGTAATGATTTGATAATTAGATAAAACATGTTTTCTTCTTGCTATTCTTTTTTTTTTTTTTTTCTTTATACTTTATTTTTGTTCTAAACTATTCATATGGGCACAAAGATTTTAACATGTTTTAAGTTATATGGATTAAATTAAAATTAAGGGTCTTATCTTTTAATTTATTTGAATGTTTTACGGAATATTTTTGTTTTCATTTTTATGATTTACTTGATTTTCAACCATTTTTTTAAAGTGTTCTTTTTCTTTTTTTGAAAGCAAAACAAGGCAAAAATTTATTTTATTGTGCATAAAATGAACATAAATACTTTCGAAAAACTAAGCATTGAACATAATTTAAGGTTTATTTGATTGTAAATGTTTAGTGAAATATTTTGTTTTATATTTTATTCATAATTTTTTTTTTGTTTAGTTTGCTATATATATTTTTAGAATGTTCAGAATTATATGAGTTTTATTTGTATTGGAATGTAATATGTATCACATCAATAATATTAATAACATCGGGAAATGGAAGTGGGTCAGAAAGTCGTTGGCAAGTCTTTACCGGCCAAATGTTTTAAATTAGCCTTTCAGAACTCAAACACATGCATTAATAATGATAAATAAATGGAATATATTATTCCTACATCCTATTACCCTACATCAATAGAGTAATGATCTATACACATCTCGTTTACAACTTCTCCACAACATTCCAACGTGGCACTAATAAAATATTATTTTTTTTTTCTCTTTTCGTCATGCTGCTAGTAAAAACCGGACGACCAAAAACCGTGGGAATTTCAAATTTCAGATTTCTACCGAACACCTCTCTCTCTCTCTGAAATCTCTCTCCGTACAGATCTGGAATACCCGTCGTCCGGCGTCCGTAGTGCGTCGTCCGTCGTCCGTCTCACCCGTCGCCCGCCGTCCGTCCGTCGCCCGGTGATTCCAACGCTGCCCAGTCCTCTGAAGAACCCGTCGTCCGCCGTCCAACGCTGCCCAGTCCTCTGGAGAACCCGTCGTCCGGCGCCACCGTTCAAAAGTCGTCCAACGCTGCCCAGTCCTCTGGAGAACCCGTCGTCCGGCGCCACCGTTCAAGAACCCGTCGTCTCCGTACAGATCTGGAATACCCGTCGTCCGGCGTCCGTCGCACCCGTCGTCCGCCGTCCGTCGTCCGGTGCTTCCGTCGTCCGGTGCTTCCGTCGTCCGTCGCCCGTCGTCCAGCGCTTCCCTCTCTCTCTCTGAAATCTCTGTCCGTACAGATCTGCTCTCCGGTCAGATCTCTTGGCGGTAGGCGTCCTCCGTCGTCCGGCGTCCCCACCGGGTAGAAGTCCCTTCTAAGGATGTTGTGGGTGAGTTTTGTTTGAGCTTTCTCTGGCTCTCAGTATTAGTTTCTAAAGTACTTTAGGAGGTGGTTGAGATCGGTGTGGTTCCTTCTTTGTTGTGCAGAGGTTGTTTGTTTGAGCTTTCTCTGGCTCTCAGTATTAGTTTCTACTTTAGGAGGTGGTTCAGATCGGTGTGGTTCCTTCTTTGTTGTGCAGAGGTTGTTGTAAGCCCTCCGTTTGTGTTTCTTCCTCTGGTGAAAAGCTTATTGCGATCGGATTTCCATGTTGCCGCCCAGAACTGTTGGGTTCGCAAAGGTGGTGCTTTTACTGGAGAGATTAGGTACGTTTTACATCGTATTTCCTTATCTCTGTTTCAGCGCAGTTTAAAGTAGAATGATTTGCCAAAATGGGTTTTGGTTTTGCTAATTGTAAGTTTCATAGACGGCAAATGATAAGAATGCAGTCATTAATCATTATTGATGTTTGCGTTATTGAATGGGCTATCTGAATGAATACTTCCTATTGAGCTTTAGGTTCAAAGTTTCATTATCAATTCTTCAATATTAAGTAAGAGGTTTATGTTTTATGCACTTATCCCAAAAGAACATGACAAAAAAATAAAATAAAATAAAATAATATAAAAATGTCTGTTGTCATTGAGACTCTTTTTTGTGAAATTGCAAATCTTTTGATTAGTTTCTTGTACCCTACACTGTGGGAATTTTTTACTACTTTTATGAACATTCCGTATTTTTCCTAATTTAATCTACCACGTTTCCCACTTTGGTGCTTCATATGTTAAAACTTTTCCATTCTCAAATCATAGTTGGAAAACAAATTTTTTTTTTTATTGATTATGTAGTTGAACTTTTTATTTACTCCGTATTGAGTTTTGTGCAATATGATTGGTTTTATGTAATTTATGTGAAGCTGATGTCTCTTTCCACAGTGCTGAGATGCTTGTGAATTTGAGCATTCCTTGGGTCATCCTTGGTCATTCTGAAAGAAGATCTCTTTTGAGCGAGTGAAGTGAGGTAAGCAATTTTCCGTTGCCTTAGATGATATCTTCTCATATGTCTACCATATGATAGTTTGATTGAACAATTTTTGCTCCTATGGTGGTGCTTCTGGTGTCATAGATTGATCTACCACTTGCTAATTGCATTTTTTGCAATCCATGCTTGTCTTTGCAGTTTTTGGAGACAAAGTTCTCCACAATATAATCGGTGGAATTAGATCCGGTAGATTTGGCGGCCGGATCTGTCTCCGGCGACGCCCATAAAAAAGGATCTCTCTCTCTTTGGCCGGATCTGTTGCCACCAAGACCCACCGACTGTCACCCATCGGAGCAACCCCCTCCCTCTCTCTCGCCGTGTTCCTGTTGTAAGTTTTCTGTTGTAAGTTTACAATGATTTGGTACCTTAGAGGCTTTTGTTTAGGTCATGGTTTTGCAAATTGAATTGTTTTAGTCAGTGAATCTCATGGTTTTGAAGAATCTTGTTGAAATGAAAGTGATTTCGGTTCGGCTAGTTCTGTTTTTGCCTTGCTGCTTTCGCTGTTCTTTTTTCTTTAGAAACCAAATGGAGATCCTTGTAGGACTGGATTCACGCATACTCTTCTTGGTGCTAAGAATTTACTCTTTTTTGAGCTTTTAACCAGAAAACTTACATATCTGGGATATTGCCAAGTCAACATACCATTAATTGATATAAATTCTGCAATGCAATTTGTCGGAACTCTCACTGTCTCTTTCATTTTAATTTGTTTTTTTACAGTCTGTGCTTTGATATGGACATTAGTGAAACGCCAATGAAAAAGATTAGATTGATTCTATGAATCCATTATGACAATGTATTTTATATTGAAATTTGAATGATTTCTTTTGCACTTGATTAGATTGATTTTTGGGTTGTTTTTCCAGTGCACACAAGTTGCTTGATAAAATGCT
Organism: Alnus glutinosa; assembly: GCF_958979055.1. Taxonomy (NCBI): domain Eukaryota; kingdom Viridiplantae; phylum Streptophyta; class Magnoliopsida; order Fagales; family Betulaceae; genus Alnus; species Alnus glutinosa. Next base: position 16,022,091 of record NC_084897.1, read on the forward strand.
CCACTGACCATTTTTATCTTCTCTTGTTATACATTTTCTCTCGTGCCAAACAGTACCATTTAATATCCAAGGATCATCAACTCTGTTCTGTTGCTAGGAGCGCTATTATGTAGGGAGGAATTTGTTGGGGTATTGTACGACCAAGGTAAGTAAACTCATGTACATGGAACTAGGCACAATTTTTGTTACATGAAATTAGGCACAATTTTCTCTATGTTATGTGGGCTGGATTCTTTAGGGGGAGACCATTGGAATAATGACAAAAAATTGGTCCTTATTTTTTTTTAAAAAAAAAATCTCTGGGAATCATGCCGGTCCTAGCTTCGACCCTAATTAGTCTCCATTAAAATATATATATGCATTTGAATTATTTCAAAAATTTCCACTATATATATTGTAAGCATGCTTTTTTATTTCCCCCCGCCATATTTCAGCTAAAACGTTGAAAAGAAAGACAAATGCTGTTTTGGATTCTATGTAATAATTAAGAGCTTTGTTCGGAGAGCTTAATTCCCAACTCCCAAGTTTCTGTAGTGGAATAAATTCTTGCCCAACTGCAGAAGGGGTTATGGCTAAAGGTTGCCCAATTGTCTCTTAAAGTTAAAACTAAATTATTGAATCATATTGTTTGAATTTGTTGGTGGTCTCTAATTCGGTTTGAGGGGAAAAAAATTCGGTCTTCGTTTGTTGTTGCATAGTGTTAGTGATTTTGCTGGTTTCGATTGTTGGATGATGTTGGTATATTTTCTTGGTTCTGATTTAGTTTTAGGTTTTAAATAATATTCACATGTGTAGGCTCGAAAAAATGTCGGTAAATAGTGATGTGTCAAGACCCCCTCCGTTATGTTACTGTGGAGTGCATGCACGTCTAAGGTACTCATGGACTAGTGACAACCCCGGACGAAAGTGGTATGGCTGTATAAAGTATAAGGTAATTTTAAAATTAATTAATTGTGACTTATTCTTTTGTTAGTGGTTTATGACATTTATTCGTTTTCACACAGGAAGCTGGGGATTGTGATTTTTTTAAGTGGGCTGATAACGACATGACTTATTATGAGAAGAGAATGGAGGAACATATGAGAGACATGGAGGAAGGGAGACGGGCCGATATTGAGAAAGTTGAGAAGATGACAATGACCAATATTGACAGACTTGAGAAGCTGATTGAAACAAAACACAATGAACAATATGCTAGACTTCGGTTGGAGTTGGGTCTGCGTCAAAGAAATAGAAAGATGTTTTGGGTAGCAGTAGTCGTAGTCATTTTGGGCCTTGTAATTTATCTCAGTGGTTATAGTGGTTCTAAAGTTAGCTACTTGATGTTAGAATGAAAAGATGGAAACAAGAAGGTTGAAAATGATCATTGTCAAATATTTTATGTTGTATCTAGTTGAACAATAGAAATTCTGAATTTTAGTTATGATGGAAGTTGATATGTAAAATCAGTGTTTGTAGATATGGGTATTGATACTTTAACGAAAAAGCAGTGATTGCATGCTTCATTGTCATGACAAATTAAAGCTGGTTTTTCATTGATCTAAGCTTGTTTTATGTAATCCCTGTAATTTCTCCTTCCTATTCTTCCTTAGAAGAAAGTCTTGTTTTATGTAACTTGAGTCCTTGTCTTGAATTTATTGATCTCTGCAAACATCAATGACTGTCCATTCTGATAGGTTGAGTTCACTGATGCACATTTCTTTTCCTTTTTTTTTTTTTTTTTTTTTTTACCATTTTTCGAGAGCTTCCTTGATTCTGTGCCTCATCAATGTGTTGCTCTTTATCTCTTAAGCATCTGATGGTACAGAGCTTTCTATTGCTTTCATATTAATGAATCCGAATGCAAATATGTGGTCCATGATTGGTGCACATTTGTAAATCCTAATAAACGTCCGATTGGTAAACCTTGAAGAACAACATGATTTTGTTGACTGTCAACACATAATTTCAATGTGTTATGACTTTAAACCAGAAGTTACAGCTTATGACTTCCTGGTTCCATGTATTTGCTTATAACAAGAAAAAAAAAAATAAACAAAAAAAAAAAACAGGAACCTTTGCACATGAATAGTAAAAGAGATCCATTGAACAACATACGTTGGAACATAAATGGAGAAGGAAAAAGTGGAGGGAAGGTTTATGCGAAACAACCATTGTTACAACATTGACACCAGAATAGTACGTCAACAACTTAAAGAAGTCTTAGATAGGCAGAAACAGCAGCCCCTTTAGTTAGAAATTTCATAGAATGAGAAGCTCTAGATGCCCAAATATCCAGATTCTTGATAACTACACCTACTTCCCTACATACAAAAGAAACAATGGTAAGGTCTTTAATTGATAAACCAGCACTGTCAATATCAAAGCTACAATAAGAAAAAGCTAACAAGCGGAGAATATCCATATTTAAGATGTGGAATCACAGAAAAGGATGCAACTCTTTAACAGCAATGTTAGCCCAATAATCCAATGTTATGTTGCTCACAAATCAACAGATTACACTTTTTGCCAGAATAAATGGGTCACTCTGAACCATTTCGTGGTGTAAAAATCAACCTCAAATTTTCAGCTACCAAGTGATTGTTCATCTGCTTCTTCCATTTGCATCTGTTTTTCAAAGTCTCAAGTTCTTTGGTCTCACATAACGCAGCTATTAAGTCCTTGCAGTCAACAAAATTCTCTAGAAGAGGAAGTGAACTAGGAGGGAAAGGAAAATCTTTTTACAATATCAAGGCATGCAAGAAGATGGTACAAGATCCTGTTCTCTTCCTAGTGGCACCTTAACTTTTTATCAAATAGGGTTTTAGAATACATTCAGAATAAATATTTTTGCAGTGGGTGATAACAAACCTTGTGTTATCATGACAATAAGAGCATTGGGTGATAACAAACCTTGTGTGAGTCTACAGCTAGCTTCTTGAAGAGCCAGAATACACTCGATGTAATACTGTAAGAAACATGTCCCTGAAGTGGTCTCAGCTGGAAGAGCCACCTGTAAGTTGTGAAGACAATTGGGTTATTGAACCAATTTTGAGAAAAAAAAATGGGCAAATAAGTCATCAGCCCCACTTACATGTCTGTCACATTAAATTATTAACTACAAAACCTAAGTTTCATTTAAGGTCACAGGCATCTGCTAATCCAGGTTGGGATCAATTACACAATTATACCAAAATTTGAAAATAAATAAAAAGAAAGCTATGCTGAGAATAAGAATTGGTTTATTAAAATTAAACCAATAGCTATCCTGGGGGCTTGACATCTTATATTGAAGAGAAATTTTTTTCACATCAATAACAAACTATTGACTGAAGATCCAAAAACCCTAAGGAAGAAGGCTAGAGTCAACAGCCTATATATATCAGGATGAAAATGACACTCACTCGGGTATGCCTTACTTTAAACATTACCAACACCTTGCTGATTTTTTTTCTCATATTCGTTAACTGAATTGAGTGTTATAGTGGTCTCTTCGAATCTAGTTCCACTGAACTCTTCTAACCCCGTTTCTCTTTTTGCAGATTCTTCCCTAATGAACAGCGTGCCAGCTACTGAACTGACAAACAGAAATCAATACGAAACTGGATCAAAATGGTATCTAAAGAGACACCCTTGCACAGATGGGACCATTAAATAGGATAATGAATGAAGGGTGGTCCAAGCAGATGATGGGAAGTACTGTATAATGTGGATATATATAGTTGGCCACTTTGCTGCAAACCAGTTGGCTACACCAGAATGTAATGTGAAAAGAAAGAAGGAGGGCCAAGCAAAAAATAAGATGCAATTAGGACATGCATGCACAATTGTCGACAGTCGTACAAAGGATACGCGCTAATGGATGGCTAGGCCGAGTTTGTCAAATCATTGGACCATATAGAACTTCACCTTTTTCACCACTCAATAATGCACTTTGAGGAAGAATTCATCCCCTCTGTTGGAAAAAGGACTGCCTACTACTACTAGAGAGAGGAAAAGAGGCTCCATGTAACATATATATATCCTTGGAAAAAATACTACATCAACCAGAAAAACCTGCTGCTTTAATTTAATAAAATGACCTTAATTAGAGATCAGTAATATGACAGACAAATCCATTGGTAATGACAAATCCAATTGGATTTAAATGAAGCTCCCCTTCTAAAAAAAATAGACAGTCTAACAACCACCATTCATGGGTTGAAAAACTTGAGAGAGATTTAGTCCTTTGTTAAGTGATTTTTGGTTTGGAAATATAGGACCTAATAGGTGAATCGCACTATAAAATCTATGGATTTGCAGCCAAAAATTGATGTATGCGCACAATCCCATTATGAGAAATCTACTAAGCACGTGCACTAAGAACGGCTGTGTTGATGTAACATTACTTAATAATCAAGCATTGCATACCTTCACGACCAAATCTGTCACAGAAACTAACAAACACATACAATTGCCCGAAAAATTTAACAAAAACAACGATTATAACCGAATTGGACCATACTAATACATAAATTTCAGAAAAATGTGGCAATTGCAGTTGTGGGGAAACAAATCAATCACATTCATCAAGGAAATCTCCTATAAAATTAAAGTAACGAACCCATCAAAAAAACAAGAACATAGACATCAATGCAGTTCAGTGCATATGAGAAGGAAACCCCTCACCAAAATTGCAGTTCAGTGCAAGTTAAATACACCTCTCTGGACATCAATGCAGCTTCCACATAAAGCATTTGGACAGCAAAAGCAACGAAATTTTGCAGTGTTATAGCATATGAAGCAAGAATGCCAATCTGAAACATAATTTCATCACTTGTCAATCGGGTACTTATAAAATCTCGAATGTTAAACAAGCATGAAGAGAAAAATTAATGGCATTTTTTTTTAGTAATGCAAGCTGTTGTGACACAGAAACATGGCACCACAAAGTGCATTTTTGTCATATCATTGCAGAGAACACAAGCCATCTGCATCTTTATTTTTTCACTGTGCCTACACTAGTTACCCTGGGGAAAAGACCAAAGAAAATGTATATTAGCAAATATCCAAATATGGCTAGGAACATATTGGATAAGTTAAAAGGGGAAGAAAACTCGTACTTTTATAAGGCCATTACAACTCCCACACAAAATATTTATTTTAGCTCTGCAAGAAAACACATACATATTATAAAACAAGACCATTATATTGTTCTGAAGAAAACAAACGATAACTAAAATAATAAATCAAATACCATTAACTATCATTTTTGTCTCAAGGTGGAAGTAAACCATTCATCAGAAGACGTATAGTTGACCGCACATCATCGGTAATTGTGGGCAGGACACTTATATGGTTGAGTGCGGCATAAACTTGATTGAAGATGGGCCGCACATGCATTTCAATTGCCGGATCAGTTGGGATTATGGAATTAAAAACGTGTGTCATCCAAGCAATTATTACGGCTGGGTTGGTATTGATACAATATGGTAAAAACCACAACAATTGAACCAATACTTCTTGACTCAAAGGGAGAGGATCCATAGTCAAGACCTGAAAATCAACTTTAATATTCATACATCTAAAATCTAAAATGGATGCATTTTAATAACACAATACTATCAAGTGATTTACCTGGGAGCAAATCCAATTCACAATTGACACATCACGCATTTGTAAGGCTGTAGTTAAAGCCTCTTGGTATTTGTGTTGGCTTATCATTGTGGACAACAGATTTATGGGGTCAATCGACAAATTCACCTAATGAATGCACGCATGATTCGTTTCTCTTATTGTACGCATATAAATTCCAATCGAGAAACAATTACTTTAAAAAAAAAAACAAATTATACCTGAGAAAGAATAGAATGATGGTGACCACTGAAGGTGTGAGCAACTGTTGATGACGAAGTGACGGAATCCTGCAAAAACAAACATTAAATATCCTCGTGAAATATCAAATAATTATCAAAAATCAACTAATAAATAAAGAGATATTGGCTAATTACCTGAGTACTATGATCGTGAGTTGCAGAAGGTACAGAAGGCAACGGAGATTGACTAGTGTTGCCTTGATTTTCCGTTGATTTCGAGGCCTACAATTAAAGAATGGTTTATGCAATGTGGGAAAGCACACATGTTTTTAAGCAAGTAAAATATGGACATAAATAAAAAAAAATAAGAAATCACTAACTTCAATTTTCCGTCTCTTCGTTCTAGCATTGTTGTCTCTTGGTGGCTTGCTTGATACATTAGATTTCTTTACCACTGTTTCTATAACAGACACCTTTCTCTTTGTTCTTGGCCTCCCTTTACAAGTAACCTTATGAGGACTAAGCACCTTTTGACAACTAGAAGATGCAACAGTAGCTGGAATGCCAGAAGCTTGATTTTCGCAACGCCACAACTCCTTCATTTGATCAATTCTTTTCATTAGTTCCATGCAACGTTCCTCAGTGTTTTCTGATGCGAGCGACAGTAATTCCTCAAAATTGTTTCTCACCTTGTCATATATTTGGGCATGTGGATTATCACCAATGGCATCATAACTACTCTTAACCTTCGAGTACTCTCGCTTAATATCCTTCCTCCATCTATCAAGAACATATCTTTGTGGCAAAGTTGTCACTCTCTTTGTCCGTAACACAGAAAGTGAATGCCTACATAAGATGCCCCTTACTTCAAACAATGCACATGTGCACTTCACTTCCAATTCATCTTCATTGAAGTAAACAAGAAATGTTTTTTCTATTAAGTGGTCTCCAACGGCAACATATTCAATAACTTCAAACGTGGAAATTGCACCTTCACTTTTGAGATGAGAGTTATTACAGGACATCATTTTCACAAACTGATCATGTACTTCTTTGAACTTCGCATTTGTGTAGACAACTTGAAACTGTTTCTCTATCTGCAAGGCGCTTATACATGAGATTGTGCGATTGAAAGAATCAAAATCAGCACGTGTCTCACTCTCGACCATTCTCCTTAAAGCATTATCATATTCATCAACAAATTCTTTCAATGTGGTTCGTGAGTGCACGTACCCATCAAAAAATGCGTTCATACTTTCACTTCGCTGTGTAGTGTTCATTCCCGCCCAAAACGTATCTTTCATGTATGCCGGCACCCAAAATGTCTTCTCCCTATATAACCCATTCAACCATGCATTATCATGAAGGTTATACTTCTCCAGTAGATCTTTCCAGTTTTCCTCATATTCTTCACACGTTTGAGAGTCATACAAACATTTATTTATGGCACTCTTAATGCCATCAAAATTAGCATGTGATCCAAATTTTTCAGGGAACTTTTTCATAATATGCCACAGACAATATCTATGTCGAGTTCCAGGGAAAACAATAGCAATTGCATTTTTCATAGCTCTATCCTGGTCTGTTATAATTGCTTTAGGGGCTTGGCCATTCATGCACTCCAACCAACATTTAAACAACCACACAAATGTGTCTGTATCCTCACTTGAAATGAGTCCTGCCCCCAAAAGTATAGATTGACCATGATGATTCACTCCTACAAAAGGAGCAAAGGGCATGTCATAGCTATTGGTCAAATACGTTGTGTCAAACGTAATAACATCTCCAAAGAAATCATATGCTGCCCTACTCCGTGCATCCGCCCAAAAAACGTTTCGTAACCTACAATCATCATCCATATCTATCATAAAGTAGAAGCCACTATTTTGCTTTTGCATTCTTCTGAAGTAATCACAAAGTGCTTGGGCACCCCCTTTACCAAGACGGAGTTCTTTTGCCTTATTAATATAATTCCGACAATCTCTCTCTCCAAAAGAAATACTCTCAAACCCCCCACTTTCAACGACTAACGAATTGAAATTCTTACTCAGACGTATTCCTGCTCTATCATTTAGCTCAAGTCTTCTTTTTGCAGCATCATTAATTTTTCTATTGCTTCTAAAAAATCTCGCTTTACCCGGGCTTAACGAATGATTATGCGTCAGCTCAACTTTACTCAAAAACCACGTTCCATCACCACATAATTTCGCACAAATCCTAGCACCACACCCTGTTCTATTAGTTGTTGGAATTGGCTTCGCAACATCATTTGTAGCTCGCTCGTCACCTCCACGAGTACATATAAGCATTATGTAACTTTTTATACCCTTCGTTTTTCTCGAGGTTCTATGAGCTACACCAAACCCAGCTTGCTTAGCATACCTCCTATAATAAGAGCAAACTTCTTCCATTGAACTAAAAGTCATTGATGACTTCGGCTCTTCAATTTTCTCATCATCCTTTAACACCACAGGTAAGACCACATTTTCTTCCTTATCACTCAACTCTTCATCTGGACTAAAAGTCATTAAATCCTTTGGTTCTTCAACTTTCTCATCATCCTTATCACTCAACTCTTCATCTGAAATAAACGTCGTTAAATCCTTCGGTTCTTCAACTTTTTCACCCACATCTATCCAAAAAAGAATACAATGTGTATTTATAAAAAAAGCCTAGAATAATAATAAAGAAATAAAAACAAAAAAAGTCAAAAATCTAACCATTTTGATGGTCGTCTTGATGGGTTAAAGCACCGTCAAATTGACCCTCGGTATCCAATCGTGAACTTGAAGAGTCCATTTTGGAAAATGCTATATTAAAAAGCACTACAAGTTAATTTGCACCCAAAATGTAAGAATTTGTTAATAATAATAAAATTCTATTACACATTAGAGAATTGTAGAAAAAGTAAGATTAGACATGAATATATAACACAAGAATAGTGAAAGAAAATTATAGAAATGAGGGATTCAAGGTGGAAGAAAATTATAGTCAAATTTATTAGAGATGAGGGATTCAAGGTGGAAGAAAATTATAGTCAAATTTATTATAGAAATCTACTTGCATAATTAACATCCTCCTATGGTTAATTGATAAAAAAAATTTCCCACATATTGTATTTTTTACAATATCAAATTTATTAGAGATGAGGGAGGAGGGCATGACATTAATGCAATCCGGGAAAATTGATTGCATTTTCCCATTTTTGCCAGACATGCAAGCAATGGGCTTAAATTACAGCCCAAGTCACTACCAGTAAAGGTATGCCTGGTTTGTTCACCAACTTATTGGTGGATTAACTTCTTTGTCAATATTGACCTAACTCCTTCCATTTAACCAAAGAAAAATGCTAGACGACATATGTCAGCATGCCATTGCAGGGTGTTAATTTTTTTAATGGCTAGCTAACATAGCTCCAATCACACGCCGACACATATCATTGATTCATCAACATTGGTTTCCCACATATTTTTAAACTTCATGCTTTAATGTAGTAGTGGGATCGATATACATCAATCTAATCTAAATTATCTAATTAAGTATTTAAACAAATACATATTCAACTAATTATTTGTAAGTCTAAAGCTGTGGGGTGCTTTTCACCCTAATTAAGAAACAAAAAGAGGTCATTCCATGGTTGGTAAGAAGATTCCTAATCAAAATTAGCATGAACAGTTCAAAAGTGTCTGAACAAAACATCAACACCACATAACAACAACTCAATAGGAAAAAGAGAGGAAGAGAATGTCAAGGACCAAATTGTTAATGACAGCTAAATCAATCAAAGAGACAACAAAATCGAGTGGAAGGAAGAGTATAAATTGTTATGACAGCTAAATCAATCAAAGAGAAAACACAATCGAGTGGTAGAGTATAAACAAAGGTAGCTAGACAGGAATAGGAGAATAAAACAACCACATAATGAGTGAAAACATGAAAGTAAATGTAACCTAAGTTTTATTCATGAGATAACTCATTCCAAGGCACTCCCATATGAAGAAGAGGATAGCCCATATTAGGAAAGAAAAGGCAAGTGGTAAGAAATCCTTAGCCTAAATAATATGCATATATAATTGACAGGAAGAGGAACATACTTGTTGAGGTTGAGGTTGAGGTTGTAATTGAGACAGACTTTTCTTCTCCAACAAACTGTTTACAAGGTCAAACCAGGGAAACAGAAAAGATTATTCAGCCCCACTTGACAGCCAAACCAAACCAATGTTGATGAATCAATGAGCACATGCTGAAAATTCTATTCCGGAGGCAAATTTCAGAACTCGGAGGACTGGGCAGCGTTGGAATCACCGGACACCGGACGACGGAAGCGCCGGAAGACGGACGACGGAAGCACAGGACGACGGAGCCGGCGACGTCACTGACCGGAGGCAAATTTCAGAACTCGGAGGACTGGGCAGCGTTGGAAGCACCGGACGACGGACGGCGGACGACGGGTGCGCCGGACGACGGGTTCTCCAGAGGACTGGGCAGCGTTGGACGGCGGACGACGGGTGCGCCGGACGACGGGTTCTCCAGAGGACTGGGCAGCGTTGGACGACGGGTTCTTGAACGGTGGCGCCGGACGACGGGTTCTCCAGAGGACTGGGCAGCGTTGGACGACTTTTGAACGGTGGCGCCGGACGACGGGTTCTCCAGAGGACTGGGCAGCGTTGGACGACTTTTGAACGGTGGCGCCGGACGACGGGTTCTCCAGAGGACTGGGCAGCGTTGGACGGCGGACGACGGGTTCTCTAGAGGACTGGGCAGCGTTGGAATCACCGGGCGACGGACGGACGGCGGGCGACGGGTGAGACGGACGACGGACGACGCACGACGGACGCCGGACGACGGGTATTCCAGATCTGTACGGAGAGAGATTTCAGAGAGAGAGAGAGGTGTTCGGTAGAAATCTGAAATTTGAAATTCCCACGGTTTTTGGTCGTCCGGTTTTTACTAGCAGCATGACGAAAAGAGAAAAAAAAAATAATATTTTATTAGTGCCACGTTGGAATGTTGTGGAGAAGTTGTAAACGAGATGTGTATAGATCATTACTCACATCAATATTACACTAAGACACATTGGGTATAAGACCCATGTATATAAGACTCACATATATAGGACCTACATGCATGAGTCTCACACCATCTATGTCTTGATCGATGTAGGATAATGTGATGTAGAAATATCATTTTCCTATATATATATATGATTTTTTTTTTTTTTTTCACACTTTGTACACAAAGTCCTATGTGGTATTTTGTTTTAAATTTTTTAAAAACAAAATATGTACAAAAGAATATAAAAATATATATATTAGGTGAGTTTTTTTTAAAAAGAAATTTGACACCACACTACAAAAATGCATGCAAATAGCCACGTGCAGTTTGACACGTGTACAGTGTCGTACACGTGTCAAACAGTTAGACATGTGCAGTTTGACACGCGTATTACGCGTGTCAAATGTGCATGTCACGAACTGCACAATTTGACACGTGTATTGGAATACAAGTGTCAAATTTGACACGTGTACTCCAATACTCGTGTCAAATTTTTTTGACACGTGTATTTTAATACACGTGTCAAATTTGACACGTGTATTCCAATACACGTGTCAAAAAAATTTGACACGAGTATTGGAATACACGTGTCAAATTTGACACATGTATTGGAATACACGTGTCAAATTGTTTTTTTTAAAAGAATTAATTAAAAATACAATTAAATAATTAAATTTAAATTTGATTTAAATAAAAAACTGAATTTGGATTTTTTTAAAAAAAAAATTTTGTTATTGTTTTTTAAAATTTATTTGGGTTAATTAAATTTTTTTTTGATTTTTTCAAGTTTTGTAATTTCCGACCACAAATAACGCAATATTTATTTTACCCAAAAACAACACGAAATCATATTATACAAACCAATAATTAATAACATATTCGTTAACAAGCAAATATTTACGAACAAAAAATAATTACACAAAATATCTACAAATCTGAAGGGCGTCCCTGGGAATCACGAGGTACCGACCCAGGCGTGTTCTCGCCAACCGGCGATTGCTGCGCAATGAATGGTGTAGCGGGCGAAGGTATAGTGACAGTGGAGTGCTGGCTCAACTGTCGTCCAACAGGCGACAACGTACCAACCGTTGTCGAATTACCTGCAAATAATATAGATAATTAAAGTATATAATATTACTTGCAAAATTAAAGGGGTAATGAAAACAAATTGAAATTAATTTTGTCCTATACACAATATAAATCATACCTGCAGATGCACTACTAACGGACGACGTACTACCTACGTGTGCAGGAGAAGACTGATTACCAACACATGGTGCTGGTACTCTCATGGAGGACATGAAGACCTCAAACTGTCGCAAGCGCTGCTCTATGCCATCGAACTGTTGCACGCCCTGCTCCAACCGGTCATTCCTCGCTCGCTCAGCCTGTAGCTCCGCTTGGATCTCTTCCATCTTCCGAGACTGTTCGGCCCAATCCCGAGACGTGCCCTGAGATGGTCCCCCCTGTAACCGAGGCCTATATGAGAAACATGTCCCTCGAATAGGTGTGACATTCGGCCCAACCTGCCGAACCCTCCCTGTATACTCAGGCCTCCCAACCGCCTGTTCGTAAGCGTCGTTCGGTGCCCAACGCACCGTGTCTGCAGAGACGCTTTGCGTGGTGGCTAGATCACTGGATAAACTCTGCGTCATCCTCTCCTGTACGTCGTCAACATGAAAAAGTCATATATTGAATAATGACATATCACACATAATTTAAAAATATTAGTAAACTAAATCAGTAGCATACGCATAAGACCCGTGTACGGTCGTTCACGTAAGTGCCGTCCTTCCTTGTGTGGGTCTTCACGAACGACGCGGCGCGAGTGGGGGGCGTGCCAGATGTACATGTCTGTCGTTATGCAATTGACATATATAACAAACAGATAGCGATAAAAATAGTATAAAGAAAAAGAAAAAGAAAAACAATTACCAACAAATATTAAAAACATAAACATATATATTTAATTACCTCCTCGTGATTAAATCTGGCATAACTTTTAGATCCCGCACAATGGGGAAGGTCATTCCGCTCCCACAGCCTCTTCATCCGTTCAGAGGTTGCCTACGCATTGAACATAAAAATAAAAAATGTAACAATTGACACACTTAAATTAAAACTAAAAATAAATGAACTGTTATTAAAAAATAGTTGACATTTTTTTTGGCCTACATACGATTTTATGCTCCCTGCACCAATCTCTCAGCAGGAACTCTACATCTGCTGCATCATACTTCTCAAAAAAAATTTCCGGCATTCTCGCACGGATAATCTCGGGCGTGTCACCGTCTCCAATACATAGTTTGGTTTTGAACCTCGACTTCCACGAGCGGTGCTTACGGCCAATATCATTCAACGCCTCCTGTTGTGCCCTGCGCGCGTCTACTGATATAGGTATATAGAACTCCTCCTGCACATTCAATCAAAGCATTATAGGTTTAAAAACTTCAAGGAAAACATTAATCTCAAGTTTAATTCAAATAAATAATTAAATTATATTCATAAACATACCATCAGCGCGTTCCACATTGCCTGCTTAATCTGCCTATTTACCCTCGCCCATTCGTCCCGCATGTGTATGTAGGACCCACTCCTGATCATCTTGCCCTCTGCCCGCCGAAAACGATTGCAGGCTCGTCCTACAGGTTGTATAGCAGCATTGTACTGCAATACAACCTTCTTCCCCCTTGGGAGCACCCAGTTTCTCGCTGGGTCGTCAATCACCTCATAATAAATGGTCTCGTCTGGGTTGTACCCTAATGAAAAATATATTCAACATTTAATTGGTTAACACTAAATAACACACACACACACACACACACACACACACACACACACACACACATATATATATATATAAACAAAATGTAATCAAATAGTTATTTTTTTCCAAACCAAAAAAAATATTTTGGTAACATAATATGAGTTTTAAGGATGTCTAAATATGTACTTACCCATCAACCGAATCTGCCCAATCCCTATGTGCTGCGTCGCTGGGTCGCCTGCAACCTCCTCGCCAACCTCTCCGGCTGGTGGAGGCTGCTGATCATCATCTGAATCCATACCCTGGGGACTACCGGGGGCCAACTGATCGGTACCCAACATCGCAACGTCCTCCTCATGGGTACTCTGGCTCCCCCCCACATCTGGCATCTGACTCTCACCGGAAAGCGGCATCTGGCTCTCACCAGGTAACGGCATCTGGCTCTCTACATGCCCCGGGCCCTGACTCACCCCCGATGCTGGCATCTGTCTCGCCCCCAAAATCTGGCCCTGCATCGCCGCCTGTGCCGGTATCTGTCCAACCCCACAGCCGGCATCTGCATCTCCCCGGTCTGTGACAGTGGAAATCGACCATCCTGCGTCTCACTATCAGGGTTACACGTCATAGGTCCACTATACGTATACGGAAAGTACGGCGCATAACCCTGTGACCCCATCCCCTCTCGCACCCACCATCGATAGGCGTTACCCGGTTGGGTGAACCCTATCTGAGATAATGTCGGCAGCTCCGACAATGGAGAGCTGCAAGGTCCAGCTGTGCTGGTCTGCCCGTGATCTGACGTGGGCACGGCCACCATACCCGGCAACAATGGTCTATAAGCCCCGTCTGGGTGGTGTGGCCACGCCGCAGTATATACTGCCGTCGAATCAGTGGGCGTGGTCATGGGGGGCACGGGTGGGCGAGGTGCCCGATATGCATAAGGAGGGCGTCCCTGGTCCATCAATAACTGCGAACAAATGTAGACAAATTAATTAGAATATTTTTTGTAATATATTTTTAATGAATATGCAAATTATACAACGAAATTTATGCAAATAATAAAAATTCGTATTCACTTCAAGCGAATTGTACAAACAATATATATATCAGTCAAGTGTGTTGAGTTCAAGCTAATTATACTCACAACAAATACATCAATCATTGTATCACGGGAGCTTCAATCGGATCAATGTCGGGCCTGTCGTACTCGAATTCATCATTCGTATCGGGTAGGTCATCAGTGGCTAGTACGAGCGGTACGCACTCATGGTAGGTTGTACCATCCTCATTACTCCCATCCCCCTGGCCAACGTCGTACACGTTGCGCGGTTTGGTCCTAACCGCACAAACCCAATTTGGGTTCCTTCCATCTTCGACGTAGAATACTTGATCCACATGAGATGTAAGCACGTACGGCTCGTCCTGAATCAGTTCTCCCCTGTGGACGAGGTGATTGAAGTTGAGAAACACTAGGCCATACTCGTCTATTGTGAATCCTCTTTCCATCGTGGGGTCTGCCCAATTACACCTAAATAGGACGTACGTAGTCCTGTCATAGTACTCGACCTCAACTATATCGGTTAACTGCCCGTAGTACGTTTCGCCTTCAACGGTAGGAACACATACGCCGCTGTTCTGAGTCCTCCTTCCCACATCATGGGCAAGCGTGCGAAACAATTTCCCATTTACCACGTACCTGTTGTACTTGACCGTTGTCTCCTTCAGCCCTCTACAACGCATAACCAAGTTGTGGCCCAATTCCTTCCTACGTTGATCGTCAAGGCCATCGACCTATGTTATAATTACAAATATTAAATACGTGTATTAGGTAATTATATTGAACCCGCATAAATTTATCCAATTTCAAAATTACAACTATTTCCTTACATATGCAGGGTACCATTCGCAGAACTGCTCATGATGTTGTGCTTCAATAAGAGCCTCCGTAATGCGACCTCTAGTGCGTGATCGCCTAAGCGCGTCTTTGTGCATCCTACATTCAGCGTATACAATTATGTAGTAATTGTTATTAATTGCGTTATTCGAATTATGTTAAATATATAAACACTACTTACGTCCGCAAATTGTGAAACTCTTCAGAGTTGAACACAATATAACGATGAATCTGGTGCATTATCAACCGGTTCAGGGTAACACGCGTGCCCGCCCCCTTGGATCCATCAGGATTCCTCTGAGGTCTGTTGTGGAATGTTGGTGCGTGATTCAGATACCTTGAACAGAACGTTACCAGCTCGGTCGCTATGTACCCCTCCGCAATGTACCCCTCAAGAGCCGCTTTATTGCGCACAGTAGACTTGAAATTCCCTAGACTCTTGGTGTACACACATACACGACAATTTAATTGTCGTCAATTATGGTTACATTTAAATCAAATTATATATTTACATATTACGCCGAATTTTACCTCTCTGCCGGGTACATCCATCTATACTGCACGGGTCCGCCGAGTCTACACTCGCTCACAAGATGCACGACCAAGTGAACCATGCTGGTAAAAAACCCTGGAGGGAATATCTGTTCTAGCTTGCACAAAGTGATACAAACGTCACCCTGCAGTCGGTCCATATCTTCTTGTGATAGCTTTGTTCAGCATATGCCTCTAAAAAATGCAGAAATCTCCACAAGAGGTCTAACAACTTTATCAGGCAATGACTTACGCAGTGCAATTGGAAGAAGCTGTTGCATCAGTATGTGGCTATCATGGCTCTTCAAGTCGGAAATTGTACGGTCCTTGAGCCGAACACATCGTGAAATGTTCGAGGCGTATCCGTCCGGGACCCTCACATTTCGAAGAACCTTCAGAAAGTCTTCTTTGTCCTCTCTAGACATGGTGTGACAGGCAGCGGGAATATACGTTTTACCATTGGCGGCCGTGAACAGATGCAACTTAGGTCTCAACCCCATTTCCTGCAAGTCTAGCCGAGCTGCCAAGTTGTCCTTCGTTTTCCCTTTTATATCCAAAATAGTGCCAAGTATATTGTCCATGACATTTTTCTCTATGTGCATAACGTCAAGATTGTGCCGAAGCAAATTGTCTTTCCAATACGGCAATCTGAAAAATATACTTTTCTTCTTCCATATAACATCGGAACTCCCTACACCCTTCTTCCGCTTCTTCCGTTTCTTCTTCTTACCCGCGGTCTCATCCCCAAACGCAACTCCGTCCAACTGTTGGAGGATCTCGTCTCCGCATGGCACAATCGGAGCGCTGTCAAATTCTTCAGTACCATCAAATGTTCTCATGTTCAGCCGCCACAGATGTTCAGCCGGCAGGTATCTCCTGTGCCCCATATAGCAAAATTTGCAACCGTTCTTTAAGCGTACAGAACGTGTTGATTGCATACAGCAAGGGCATGCCTTCACACCCCTGTTAGGCCAACCAGATAAATCTGCATACGCTGGCAAGTCGTTTATTGTCCACATCAACTGGGATCGCATAATAAAATTTTCCTCCTTTGAAGCATCGAATGTTCGTACCCCTACATTCCACAGTTCCAGCAACTCATCAATCAATGGCTGAAGGTAAACATAAATATCCATACCTGGTGAGCTCGGTTCAGGGATAACCAGGGACAGGATGAAGGAAGACTGTTTCATGCACATCCACGGTGGCAAATTGTACGGCACAAGCATTACGGGCTATGTGCTGTGGGATGTGCTCATGTTCCCAAATGGATTAAATCCATCTGCTGTCAAACCAAGCCGGACGTTCCTACTCTCTGCCATAAAATCTAGATGTAAAATGTCAAACGATCTCCATGCCTCACCGTCGGCCGGGTGCCTCAATACGCCATCCCTAATGCGGCCTTCTGCATGCCATCTCATATGGGGCGCAGTATGCTCAGACATGAATAACCTCTGCAACCGTGGGATGAGTGGAAACCACCTCAAGATCTTCACCGGGCGTTTTTTTCTCGCTGATATGATCTCACCATCATCATCTACAAGTGTATCAGCCTTCCACTTAGACTCTCCACATACGGTACATGAATCTAATTCTTTATTGTCTTTCCAGAATAACATACAGTCATTACGGTACGCTGGAATCTTCTCATACCCCAGACCCATGCCACTTAGAAACTTTTTCGCCCCATACGTGTTATCTGGCAATGCCTCATCGCAAGGAGGCAACAACTGATTGATAAATTCGAGAATGTCTGAAAAAATCTTGTTACTAATACCTCCAACGCACTTCAAATTCTACATGTGTACAGTAGCACTCAATTTACTATGCTTTGTACCAGGGTGAAGGTGCTTCTCGGCGGTCTTTAACAACTCATGGTACTTCAATGCATCAACGCAAGAGGTATCTTCGTCAACTTGTTGCGGATCCATACTGACGGCTTCAGCAACATCGTTCACGCCGAAGGCGTCACGCAACATGGCGTGCATGTCATCATCCTGTTCCACGGCCACACCCTCCTGTTTTGTGACTTCACCATGTTCAGTGCTACAGGCAGCGGTATCTGTGCCACTGTGATAACTCGAACACTGACCAGGAATAGCGGACCCAGTCGTAGTCTCACCATGCATATACCACAAATTGTATCCCGGATTCATCCCCCTACCTCCAGTCAGGTGGGCAAGAACGTAATCTGAAGTGTGACGCTGGTTATTTCGACAATACTTGCATGGGCAGTAAATTTTTCCATCGACGGCCGTACAGTTACTAACGACAAATGCCACAAACGCCCTACACCCGTCGTTATACCGTGTCGTACCCCTAGGTGCTGACAGCCAAGACTTGTCCATATTTCTCTGTATAGGGTTAAGAGGACAAGACAAATCATACGTCTTACAGTAAAAAAATTGGGGTGTACGAATTTAAAGGGTTTATGGTTAGAGTTTAGGGTTTTAGTTTTTTTTTAGAAAATGTAAGTGTTTTTTTTTTTTTTTTTTTTAAAGGGTTTAGGGTTAGGGTTTGTTAGGGTTAGGTTTTTTTTATTTTTTTTTTAAAGTGTCGGATTTTGTTTTTTTTTTTTTCTTAAGGGTTTAGGGTTAGGGTTTATGGTTTTATTTTATTTTATTTTTATAAGGGTTTATGGATTAGGGTTTGTTAGGGTTTACGGTTTAGGGTTAGGGTTTTTTTTTTTTTTTTTTTTTTTTTTTTTAAAGTGTAGGATTATTTTATTTTTTCGTTTTAAGGGTTTAGGGTTAGGGTTTGTAAGGGTTTACGGTTTAGGGTTAGGGTTTGTTAGGGTTTAGGGTTATTTTTGTTTTGAAAGTGTAGGATTATTTTATTTAGGGTTTTATTTTTTTTAGAAAGTGTAAGTGTGTTTTTTTTTTTTTTTTATTTTTATTTTTATTTTTATTTTTATTTTTATTTTTTTTTTATTTTTTATTTTATTTTATTTTTTATTTTTTTTATTTTTATTATTTTTTTTTTTTAAGTGTGGGATTTCGTTTTTTTTTTCTTAAGGGTTTAGGGTTAGGGTTTATGGTTTTTTTTTTTTTTTTTTTTTTTTTTTTTTTTTTTTTATAAGGGTTTATGGTTTAGGGTTTGTTAGGGTTTACGGTTTAGGGTTAGGGTTTTTTTTTTTTTTTTTTTTTTTTTTTTTTAAAGTGTAGGATTATTTTATTTTTTCGTTTTAAGGGTTTAGGGTTAGGGTTTGTAAGGGTTTACGGTTTAGGGTTAGGGTTTGTTAGGGTTTAGGGTTATTTTTGTTTTGAAAGTGTAGGATTATTTTATTTAGGGTTTTAGTTTTTTTTTAGAAAGTGTAAGTAACTCTTTTTTTTTTTTTTTTGTTTTTTTTTTAAGGGTTTAGGGTTAGGGTTTGTTAGGGTTTAGGGTTTGGTTTTTTTTTTTTTTTTTTTTTTTTTTTTTTTTTTTTTTAAAAAAAAATAAAGTGTAGGATTTTGTTTTTTTGTTTTTTTTTTTTTTTTTCTTAAGGGTTTAGGGTTAGGGTTTATGGTTTTATTTTTTTTTATTTTTTTATAAGGGTTTATGGTTTAGGGTTTGTTAGGGTTTACGGTTTACGGTTTAGGGTTTAGGATTTGTTATGGTTTAGGGTTTAGGGTTTGTTATGGTTTAGGGTTTAGGGTTAGGGTATAAATTTAGAAAGTGTAGGAATTTTTTTTTTTGTTTTTTTTTTTGTTTTTTTAAGGATCTAGGATTAGGGTTTAGGGTTTAGGGTTTAAGGTTAGGATTTTTTTTTTAGTGTTACGGTTTCTTTTTTAAGAAAGTGTAGGATATTTTTTTTTTAGGGTTTAGAGTTTAGGGTTTGTTAGGGTTTAGGGTTTAAGGTTTAGGGTTAGGGTTTTTAGGGTTTGAAAGTGTAGGATTTTTTTTTTAGGGTTTAGGGTTTAGGATTTAGGGTTTAAGGTTTAGGGTTAGGGTTTTTTTTTTAGAAAGTGTAGGATTTTTTTTTTTTAAGGGTTTAGGGTTTGGGTATTTTCTTTTAGAAAGTGTAGGATTTTTTTTTTTAGGGTTTAGGGTTTGGGTATTTTTTTTAGAAAGTGTAGGATTTTTTTTTTTAGGGTTTCGGGTTTGGGTATTTTTTTTAGAAAGTGTAGGATTTTTTTTTTTGTTAGGGTATTTTTTTTAGAAAGTGTAGGATTTTTTTTTTTTTTGGAAAAAGGGTTTAGGATTAGGGTTTAGGGTTTTAGTTTTTTTTTTTGAAGTATAGGAATTTTTTGTTTTAGGGTTTAGGGTTAGGGTTTTAGTTTTTTCTTAAGGGTTTAGAGGGTTTTAGTTTAGGGTTTTTTCTTGGGTTAGGGTTTTTGTTTTGTTTTAAGAGTTGAATGTTCTTTTTTTAAAAAGCAAAAACAAATATGGGTTTAGGGTGTTTCTTTTTTTAAAAAAGCAAAAACAAATATGGGTTTAGGGTGTTTCTTTTTTTTAAAAAAAATGTTTATTGTTCCGTGTTTAGAGTTAGGGCTTAGGGTTTACGGTTATGAATTTAGTGTTTAGGGTTAGGGTGTTAGGGTATTTTTTTTAAAAAAATGGTTTAGGGTTAGGGTTAGAGTTTTTGTTTTGTTATAGGGTTTGGGCTTTAGGGTTCGTTAGGGTTTTGCTTTTTCTAAAGGGTTTAGGATTTAGGGTTTATGGTTAGGGTGTTTGTTTTTTTTTAGTGGTTTAGGGTTAAGGAGCTTGGTTTTTTTAAGGGTTTTTGGTCATAAATTAAATATTTTGGGTCATTTTATGTTTCTCAAATTATTTTTTTAAGAAAATATAAAAAACGAATAGTACGATATACTTGTTTCAATTTTAGTTTAAATAATTCCATAATTTTATTTTTAAAAAGTGATTTTCTATATGAGGATCATTTTGTTGAGTCATTTTGTCAGATTTCGATTTTATAGAATTCCCAAAAACCAAAATATGATAATTGTCGAAAATGATAATAACAACACAAATTTGTAAATGGTAAAATATATCACAAAAAAATATACAACTGTACGCATGCATATTTTCCATGCATAATAACCAACCACAGAAAAATCAAAAAAATGATACAACAATATATAGTAATACTGTAATGATAAACAATTAAGAAAAATGTATAAATAAATACTATCACAAATATTTGACATTTATTATAGCAAAAAAATGTAGGAAACAATTTTTGAAAATTACTCACAATCCTGTACTCTGTGATGTAATATACGACTGATTGTTGTATTTTTTGTACCTGCATTTTTTGGGAGGAACAAATTAATACTATCAGCAAAAATAAAAAACACAAAATTACAAAAAACTAACTTCATATTATTACACAGAGAGAGAGACAGAGACGTAGAGATACAGAGAGAGAGAGAGGGAGGCAGAGAGAGATAGAGGCAGAGAGAGATAGGGAGAGAGAGAGAGAGAGAGAGAGAGACATAGAGATACAGAGAGAGAGAAGAGAGAGATAGGGAGAGAGCGAGAGAGGGAGAGAGAGAGTATACTGAGAGAGGCAGAGAGAGATAGGGAGAGATACACAGAGAGAGAACGAGAGAGAGAGAGAGAGAGGTAGACAGAGAGAGAAAGAGATAGAGAGGAAGAGGGAGATAGAGAGAGAGAGGTAGACAGAGAGAGAAAGAGATAGAGAGGAAGAGAGAGACAGAGAGAGAAAGGTAGAGAGAGAGGGAGAGACGGAGCGAGATATTAGAGAGAGAGAGACCGAGAGGAGGAGAGGTGGAGAGAGGGCGTCTCACCGGCGGGAAGGGCGGATCGCGGTGGCCGGAAGTTGTCCGGTGCGGCTGTATGTGTCGACGGAGAGGGGGAGAGAGAGAGAGAGAGAGAGAGAGTGAGTGATCAGAAATGGGTAGCTTCCAGAGGAAGCTACCCATTTCCGATATATTTAATATATTATTATTTGAATTTTAAAGTTTATATATATATATATATATACATATAGACGCACAACAAGGCCAGGTGGCGCGCGGGAGAACTCCCGCGCAGCCGTCCTGGCCAAAGGATTGGGCACGTGTACTGAGTACACGTGTCCAATCCGGGACGTGTATTTAAATACACGTCCCCAATTGTATTTATTTAAAAAAAAATTTTATATATATGTATTTATATAACTTAACCACATAAAAAAAAAAATACAAACCCATGCAGCCCTAAATGTATGTACCGTACATATAGCTAAACCTTACGCGCTAAAACTAAACCGTAAACTATAATTTAAAACTAAACCCTAACCCTAAAATTAAACTCTAACACTAAGTGTATATACTATATTAAACCCTAAATAAAAAATAAAAACTAAAACCTAACCATAAAATTAAACTCTAACCCTAAGTGCATAGACTATATATAGCTATAAACTATAATCCTAAGGGTACGTACTGTATATAGTCATAAACCCTAACCCTAATCCTCTGTCCAAAAGTATATATATATATATATATATATATAGTTATAAATCATAACCCTAAGTACATGTACTATATATATATAGCTATAAATCATAATCCTAAGTATATGCACTATATATATCGGAACAATCTAATTTTGAACTGCTCATGATTTAATATATATATATATATATATATATATATATTTAAAAGTGTACAATAATGACACGTGAAAAATATATTGACATTATTATTCATAAAATGTAAAATCAATTAAATTATAACCCATAGCTTTAAGTGTATATATTATATATACCTATAAACCCTAACCCTAAGTGTATATACTATATATAGCGATAAACCCTAACCCTAAGTATGTATACTATATATAGCTATAAATCATAAGTTTAAGTGTATATACTATATATATCGGAACAATCTAATTTTGAACTGCTCATGATTTAATATATATATATATATATATATTTAAAAGTGTACAATAATGACACGTGAAAAATATATTGACATTATTATTCATTAAATGTAAAATCAATTAAATTATAACCCATAACCCTAAGTGTATATATTATATATACCTATACACCATAAAACCCTAACCCTAAGTGTATATACTATATATAGCGATAAACCTTAACCCTAAGTATATATACTATATATAGCTATAAACCCTAGCCCTAAGTGTATATACTATATATAGCGATAAACCCTAACCCTAAGTATGTATACTATATATAGTTATAAATCATAAGTTTAAGTGTATATACTATATATATCGGAACAATCTAATTTTGAACTGCTCATGATTTAATATATATATATATATATATATATATATATATATATATATATATATATATATATATTTAAAAGTGTACAGTAATGACACGTGAAAAATATATTGACATTATTATTCATTAAATGTAAAATCAATTAAATTATAACCCATAACCCTAAGTGTATATATTATATATACCTATAAACCCTAAAACCCAAACCCTAAGTGTATATACTATATATATCGATAAACCATAATCCTAAGTATATATACTATATATAGGTATAAACCGTAGCCCTAAGTGTATATACTATATATACTATATATAGCTATAAACCCTAACCCTAAGTGTATGTACTATATATAGCCATAAACCCTAAATGTATGTACTATATGAAGGATTAAACTATAAATATTTAATTCATTATGTAGCGCAGAACTCTTAAAATAATTGCATTTACTATATATAGCCATAAATAGCAAGGTTACTGTATATAGTTTCTAAACCGTTTACATGCATGCATATCTATATATATAGTATTAATTATAGGTTTTTTAACTTTGTTATGTTTAAATTTTTTTTTTTTGTTTCTAAACGTAGATGGTGTACAAAACTAAATCCTAATTTGAACTATTTGGTTTAATTAGATATATAGCACCAAATTTGTTTAATTATGCATATAGTACAATATAGTATACTATATATATATATAAATAAAGAACCTAAAAAGTATAAATTTCAACCATATAATTTACATATAGCATATAGTTTTCAAACCTAATTTTATGTGTATAAGTTATGTACACCGTATTTTCAAAGATTTGTATGATTAATAAGATAAGGAGTTTTATTTGTTTTTTGTTTTAAAAAATCAATACAACACCGAAATTTTTTTTTTAATATATATTTAGCAAAAAATAACAGTTTGACACGTGTAATAATACACGTGTCAAATTGGACACGCGTATTTAAGACACGTGTCTAATTTGACACGCGTATTAATACTCGTGTCCAATTGGACACGCGTGTAAAATACTCGTGTCAAATTCGACACGTGTATTAATACACGTGTCGAATTTGACACGAGTATTTTATACGCGTGTCCAATTGGACACGTGTATTAAATACGCGTGTCAAATTCGACACGTGTATTAAATACACGTGTCTATTTTGGACGGCTATACAATTAGACACGTGTCTCCAAAGACACGTGTCTATTTTGACGCGTGTCTACAGTAACGGGTACTATAGACACGCGTCAAAATGCTGCTATTTTTGTAGTGCCACAACGTGGCCGGTTGCACCCAAAGACAAAACCACATTAAGACAAGGGGGCCAAAAAAAAATTGATTAACTTAAATATATGCATGTGCACTTTTTGTTTAAAAATTAGGTTTGACCCTTTCAAAATTAAGCTTCATCCCTCATTGGCCTTCTAAAATGAATAATTCTAATTTTTTTGTCCCCTAAGTATAAGGATACTCGCATCAATTTACAAGTACGAACTATATATATATATATATGGGGGGCTTCTCTGAGACCATCTTGAAATCTTAGTAGCTCCTTCTCCTTCTGTTTTTTGTTTCTTCCTTTTCTCCCTTCCCTTAGAATTAAGCGGTTTGTCTCCTGGGGCAACCTCATGGATTCAGAAAAATAAGGTTATTAATTACGTACATAGCGTAATAGATTAGAGAAATTATAAATAAGTATAATGATATCCTTCACATTCATTTCATACCGATTAACGTCATGACGTGTTTTGAGTAAGTTTTCATATTAAAAAGAGAAAAAAAAAATAAAAAATTAAACACAATATGTTAATCGGCATGAAATAAGTGTACATAACTACATTACTCTTCTGGCTGTATTCCAACACATTTACCTCACTCTCATTTTCTTTCCCATTTGTACTGGCCAAGTTCCACCCTCTTGTTTAGCTGTTTTTCTGTTTTTCTGTTAGAGAATTTGATCATAAGGAGAACTAGGCAGCTAGCACGTACAACGTACGTAGCAAACAAGAAAGGGCACAGCAAGGTGATGTCGTGATCGTACAAGTTTACCTAACCCTGTAGATTATTTAATTTATTCAACAAAGAACAAAGAATAGGGAAAAAAGAAAAGATCAGAAAAGAAAGAGAAGAATAAGAATAGGGGATTTTTAGGGTTTTCACAGTATTGTTCGAACGAGGTAGGAGCATGATTGTGAACGTGGGTGTCTAACCTCCGTTAACAAGCATACCTTAAATGATCGGCTTCTAATCTCCGTTATAGTCCTATATTATCTTATTATTATCTTCTATGGACAAAAAAAATATTAAATGAGATAATGGCTGTCGATGCTGTACTATTCATGTGGGCATTGCTTCAAGTTTTGAATATATAATTTGTTTCCACTCCAATTGGTAAGGGAAAACTTTCAGCCAGAGCAAGATTGACTGTCAGATTGAAAAGCCATGGCCCATGTGATTGGTAATGTGAAGTGGTCTTGGCCGATCACTTTACATGGTTGTCCTAGAAAAAAACAAATGCTTCCAGGTAGCGGCCATTTCCTTGGTACCATCCATCTCTTTGGTTACTTTCTTGTCTGCGTGGGGGATTATATATATATATATATTAATTTGCTTCCGGCAGGCTGGAGCGGACGATGACGGAGAACACGGTTGAGGGGCGTGTGTCTTAGAAAAAGCTGAAGATATACTAGCGCAACTGTTTGGATATTTAGATAAATTCACACAACACACTTTATTCTTTATTTTTTATTTTTTATTTATTTATTATTATTTTTTTAAACAAATAGCATGTGCTATTATAAAATCTAAAAGCTCTAAGGCATACATCTTAAGAAATAGAGGGACAGGACCCCTTATACTCTAAGCCAGAAAAATCTAACTTAAAAAACAGCTACCTGCGCAGAGACAATAAACCTTACTAGGATTACATTTGAGCCTCTCTTACATTAACGCACACTTTCAAATAAAAGAGGGCCGATCTATCATCTAGCCAACTAAAATTTCAATAAAATTTGAGCAATACGCAAGCATACTGTACAGGAGAAACAAGAGGAATACACAACACAAAAGCATAAAAAAAAAAAAAAAAAAAAAAAAAAAAAAAAAGAAAGAAAAAAAAAGGTTGCCGACAAAAGAGATAGGGGCGGAATCTGCTGAAGACGGCGGCGGGTGGAGGACACACGCTGTCACCGGCACCACCCAACTGTAGATCGACTATCGTAGACCCCATTCTCCACCATGCACTGCCAGAAAAGGTGGAGCGTGGCCATCACACGCGCCAAAGAGCAAAAGGCTCTCTAGCGTGTGCAGGCCACGCGTCGGACACCAACGGCCGACGTGGCCTATGCTTCCGGTGGGCTAGAGCGGACGACGACAGAAAACGCGGTTGAAGGGCGCGTGTCTTGGAAAAAGCAACGGAGATGTGTAGATCTGGATGGGACCTATATGAGTGGGACCCACTATATAAGTCCCACCCCATGTATATAAATGTGTTGTATAATTATTGTGTAAAGTGTGTTGTGTAAGAATCACTTTCTTTTAGATAATTGTATGTTATTTTCTGTGATTAAAAAGGTGTGTATATATATATATTAAAAAGAATGAACGAAAACTCTGTATAAAGAGACAAGGTAATATTCAGAGATAAATATACCAACAAAACTTATCTGCAGCCTGTAGATAAACAAGCACATCTCGGGCCCGACCATTAGAGCATGGATAGCATTCTCACCAAAACAGCTTCTTAATCATTTTAGTGATACTAAATTATTAAAAAATTATAATAATTTGGTATTTTATCTCTCTTCGTTTTTTTTTTTAAAAAAAAAAACTATAATATTTTCACACTTTAGGAATCCAATCGTACAAATTTCTTGTTTACATATTCCAACAGGTTTTGGGGAATTAAAGGGGTATGTTTGGGTAGCATTTTATTTTTTATTATTTTTTAAAAACATGTTTGGGTAAGTTTTTTAAATTCAAATTCTATTTAAATTTTATCAAACTTTTTTCAATTTTATCTCGGATTCTCTAAACTATCCAAATGTAATTTTAACAAACAAATTTTCTTGGTATTCACAATTTAAATATAGTAAAGAAATATAATATAGCACAAAATTTAAAAAATATGAACATTATAATAAGACAAATATTCAAATATATGATCGTTAGGAAAAGACAAACATTCAAAAAAGATTAAATAAAAAAAGAAAAAAGAAATACGAAAAAAAAAATTATTTAAATAGAATAGTAAATAGTTAAAATGGTGAGACTACTAGAGGTACATTACAAAAGTAACTCACCAAAATAGAGAAAAAAACAACTTTACCTAGTAAAATTTGATAAAATTACTGACAATGCTCTTATTAAGAGAACGAACTTAGAAACAGGTTGGGCCGAAAACCATTGTTTTCAAATTTCAAGTTTAGAAAATAATAAAACAAAAAATGTGATGGTCCAACTGGGGTCAACCCAACGGGCCGTGTTGGATCCAGGGGCCACTGACCCGTTATCCTTCCACTGCCATGAGCGGGAGGAAAAAACGCTGCTCTGTGAAACCAGCCTCACGCAGAACCCATCACTCTAGGAACCACGTGACCCAAAGCCTTCGCACAAGTCACATGGCTCAACTCTTGGCTTGGAACGAGCAGGCCAGCCCAGCCCAACCGGTCGGATTCTGGGTTGCCGTGTGGTGTTCGGAAATTCTCGCGAAATGAGTCACGTTGTCTTGTCCCCTCATCACCTTCTTGGAGGCTTAGCATGCAGTAATCATAAAGAATAGCCAACAACTGGCTTCAGACTTGAGAATTTACGGTTGTTCATCCAAGAAAAATTCCGATTTCGTGTGGTGCATTATACAATAAAAATCCTCAACCTATTCGAAATTTCGCTTCTTGTATGATAGCAAGTATTACAAGTACTAGCTTATCGTCTCATATATATATATCAAACTATGGGGGCATCGATCGGTGGCTGCCCATACCTACAACTTTCACAGTGCAGTCCCCTGTAACTGTAAGCATACTGCCAGGAGATACAAGGGTTGCAGCTCTTATTGATCATGACCGAAGGGGCTGGAATGTGGCTCTAATTAAGGAGATTTTCAATGCGGAGGAAGCAAAGGTGATAACTAATATACCACTTAGTCCCTCTCCGGCCACCACAAGACCGGCTGATTTGGAATGAAACCATCAATGGGATTTTGTCAGTGTGCAGTGCCTATCACTTGGGGAAGGATATCCAACAAAGAAGCCGGGGTGAATGTTCAAACACAGACAAAGGCATGGATGTGTGGAAAGCATTGTGGAGTCTTAAAGTCCATAATTCTCTTAAGCCTTTTATGTGGAAAGCATGCAATAATCTTCTGCCTCCTAATCTCAACTTATTCCGCAAAGGGGTTGTGGTGGATAATCTGTGTCCATACTATTGGAGGGAGGAAGAATCTGTCATTCATGCCCTTTAATTTGGAGTTGTCCAGTAGCTCAAGATGTGTGAGGATCCAGTCCATTAATTTTTCAGAAGAGTTGTTCGTGGGGGACTGGCTTCCTTTCCACTTTTGCTTCTTTTCTCATGTGCTGCAGCAATGATGAATTAGATTTATTGGCAGCTTTGGCCCGCTGGATCTGGTTGAGGAGAAATACATTAGTCTTTGAAGGTACTTTTATCCATCCAAATATTGTATTCAAAGGGGCTGTTGATGCACTTGATGAGTTTAAAAAATGTCATATGCAGGATCCAAATGTTTCTATACAAGAGGTTGACAGTTGTATTCCTCATAGTAGAGCTTAATTGGCAGCCTCCACCAATAGGTTTTATTAAGGTAAACTGAGATGCGGCGATTACCACAAAGGATGAGTGCATTGGTATGGGAATTGTAGCTAGAGACTTGTGTGGGTAACTTTTTGGGAGCAAAATGTATACATCAACAGATTTCAGCTGACCCTGGCCAAGTAATTGGCAGAAGCCATGGCGCGCAGCACTAAATGCAGTCCTCTTCAGCAAGGAAGTTGGTCATTTTTTGGATGTTACGTTGAAATGTGATGCTTTACAAGTGGTTCGCGGGATAAATTCGGATACACCTTTCCTTAACTGGATTGACCATTTTATTGAAAGCATTCACCATGAGTTGGGGTTCCTTAGATCCTCCTGTTTTTATTCCTAGGGAAGTTAATTTCATAGCTCATACTCTTGCTAAGGAGGCTATTATTTTCAGAATTACTTACGTATTGTTGGAGGATATTCCTAATATATAGTATCCTTAGTATTGTAATTAGGGAACGAGAGTTCCTAGATCCTGAGTTGGTCAGTTTTTATCTATCAATAAGTTTTATGAGGAAGTTTCCAAGCGTCAAGATCCCAAACAAGAGGAACGTAAAGGCAACAGTTGTCGTTTGGAAAAAATTAAGAGTAAAAAGTGAGAAAATAGAATTTCTAAATAAAATTCCAATTGCTAAAAATATATGAAACTTGAATATAGTAATTAGCTATTTGAATTGTTAAAAATATATGAAACCTGAATATAGTAATTAACTGTTTGAATTGCTAGCAATTTCAACCGTTAATGTGAGAGAATTTATATAAAACATAAGTACCCAAATAAATTTTAGACTAGTCAACTATTTATCTGAACACGTGAATTTCATATCAAACTGTTCAAATTGTTAACAATGTTAAGAGTATATTAGGGGGGTTGATTTAAGAGATTTATAGTAATTACTTTTTGTTATCTCCTATAAATCAAATTTGAAGGCAATCAAATCGGATTGATTTGATTGTAATCAGATTTGATGGTAATCAAATCAAATTAAATTTTATTACCATACTTATCTACGTAAACTCTCCATAATTCTTCTATAAATAGAAGCATCGTGTGTTGTGAATTTATCAAATGAATAAGAATATAATGTAGCCCTTTAGGCTTTATCCTGTTGACATAAATCATCGATCAAACAATGTAAAAACTCTTGTCTCTATTTTATCATGGATAATTGCACAATTAGTCCCTGGGGTTGGGCTAAATTACAAATCATTCCATGTGATACAAAAAATTCATTGAGGGTCATTGTGGTAAATTATAATTATGAATCACTCCTTGAATACGTTTTCCGTCTACTAAGTTAACATAATCCGTTAGTTAGCTACGTCATACCCAATAAGAAATCGACACGTGTCTATTACAATAAAAAAAATAGAAATCTATGAAAATAAATAAATAAATAAAACTTAAAATTATTCTGGCAAAATTGGCTGGAATCTGGCCATTGTCGCCAGAATCCGGTGAAAGTAGCTAGAATCCTACCAGGCAGTGACAGAATCTTGTTACCAGTGGTTTTTCGCTGTTAGTATTTTTTCATATGAACCAAATGCTAGAAAATATTTTCAGAAAAATTAATTAATTTTTTTTTAAAAAAAATGATTTCGTTGAAAATATTTTACGACGAAAAACATTTTACGTCGAAACAAACGACCAGCGAAGGATGAAGAGACGCTTGGGCCAAGAGTAATTCAAAGCCATTTATTAAAAATAACTTCAAGCACGCTTTTATTTATTTACATCCATAAGATTTGAGAAGTTACAAGGTTTGTATACATCCTGCAATGTGAAGTAGGAAAAGCCAGCATCGTAATTTCACTAGTCATTGTGATTCATAGATTTGGCTATAAATCATTTTAAACTAGAGTTCAGTCTTTGTGGCTTGTAACTGTCTCTTCACCAACGCAGTGTAAATTCCATCCTGGCTGAGTAGCTCTTCGTGGCTGCCGCTTTCCGCTACCTGACCGTCTGCTATAACCGCAACAGTGTCTGCACTTTTGACAGTTGAAAGCCTGTGTGCTATGACAAGAACAGTCCTGCCCCTCATCAGAGAATCCATGGCATCCTATACATAGCATTGGCATTGGTTAATTGATCCGTCTCATAAATGAACAAAATAAAATTTCTTCTAAGAGTACATGGATTGGAAAAGGCGTGGTTGCCAGCACAGTGTTATGTTAATAAAGCATTTCAAGGGAAGGATGTAGCTCCTGATGCATAAAAATAAAGGTGCACATTTTCTTTTCTTTTCTTTTCTGATCGTCTTGGGGCTGGAAAGGAATAAGCTATGGGTGGCCAAGAAAGTGTTAAATGGGGCAGCAGAGAGACTAGTAAACATTCATACAAGAAAGTTGAGCAGCTCCACCAGGTCCAATGACCAGACCAAAAGTAGGCAGCTTATTATTTAGGCTTTGGTTTATGTCTTGTGCTTATGCACACAAGCTGGGGGTGTTACACATCATCAATTATTGACGTGACACACTCAGCTTGCGTCCTGTGCACATAGGACACAAGTTATACTCTATTATTTATTAGTGAAAAGAAAGAAGAACAACAAGAATGACAAATGATTGGGTAGGAAGAAATATTTAAAGGTCCTCTGGAGGGGAAGGCTAGATAAGACTTTGAATCTATACTCAAACTACAAAGAATTACATAAAGGGCAAAAACGATATATGAATTCTTTTACAAACAAATTAAAGTTAGATATGAATATTAATTAAGTCAAAAAGTGCTGGTCCAGTATGTCATCAGCTTATAATCTTATATATGAAACACACTTGGTACTTTTCAAATCCGTGAATTACTAAGATCTGCCAATCTTACCTGAACAAGGTATTCACTCTCGGCATCTAGAGCACTAGTGGCTTCATCCAATAATAAAACTCTTGGGTTCAATAGTAGTGCTCTCGCAATTGCTACTCGTTGTTTCTGGCCTCCTGAAAGCCTCAACCCACGTTCTCCAACGATAGTTTGATACTTTTCTGGAAACTTTTCTATGAATTCATGGGCATTAGCCATTTTCTGAAACATTTATCTCTTTATTAGTATAAATGGAGAAAAGTAAAAGTTGAAGACGCTCATTTGTCCGAAGGAAAAGGTAGGGGAAGGATTAAACTCACAGCTACAGTTTGTATATCAGTAGAGCTTGCTTTTCCATTGAACCCATAGGCAATGTTTTCTTCCACAGAACAATTGAAAAGAACAGGCTCCTGGCTCACTATACTTATCTGTACAAATATAGAAATGTAAGGTGCCGCAGAATCTCACGATATAGCTACAAATATAAGGTACAAATATATCTGTACTTAAGCAGTTCATGGGCATGCTTATAACTTCTGTGCTGGCTGTATACAGAATGCAGCCCTCATCTCTGATATAGCTACAATTTTCTTAATTTGCAGATAATAGACAAGCAAAGACACTCTACTAAACCCTAAATTACATGCATGATCGAGCAGAAAAATATCCAAAAACAAATTAAATTACCTTTCTATGGAGATAATCATGTGATATTTCCACTAGCGGAACCCCATTTAGCAAAATCTTTCCCTTGAATGGGTCATAGAACCTCTCAATTAAGTGGGCTATTGTCGTCTGCAATTAATAGACAAATAAATAATTCTAACATTCAAAAAAAGTCCCATTTCACATGAAGGAAAAAAATGATACAAGAGGAAATGAAAATGAAAATGTAAAGGTAAGGATAATATTATTACTTTTCCACCACCACTTGGACCGACAAGAGCAACTTTTGAACCGGGCCTCAGTTTTAATGTTATTCCCTGCAATTAAAAAAGTGGTCGTAGATGGAGTCACATGCAGCGGCGGAGCTAACATCACAAATGCATTTTACATTTGATTTGCACAATCGGATGGAGTGACTTTTTAGTGAATAAGCTAGCTATTTTAGCGTAAAGATAAAAATAGCTAAGCCATTAAGAATGCTCGAAGTATGATAAACTTGATTTGGATTCTTTCAATAATTCAATCCGAAGTAGGATTACTGGGCAACAGAGCAGACTCAATTGAATCTTAGAAGTAATGTTTCATTTCCTTCATGTTTAATTTACTATTCTTCTTTCAGTTTATAGTGTCCTAATCCTGATGCATGAAAGGGTTAGATCAATAAAGCTGATTCCACTGTCAAAATATATATATATGCAAATTAATGATGCAATCATCTTGTTCACAAGAAACGAATTCTCATTATTACCTTAAGTACCGTATGACTTGGGCGAGAAGGGTAAGCAAACCAGACATCATCCAATTCCACATCTCCATCAGGATTTCTGCCATCAAGGCTTCAATGTTACTCAGAGCAAGATTACTTCAATCTCAATGTATAAGAGGATAAAAGTAGGAGGTGGTGCAACTAACTGACCCAATACAATAGGGCACTTATCTCCCGATCTTGCATGGATGAGACGCGATCCAGGAGCTGAAAAACTCTCCTGCTTGCTCCTGTAGCTTTCATTGCTATTGTATACATTCCTGATAAAGAGGATATTGAGGACCCAACTGCAGACGGAGAAATTTATTAGTTTTGTAAAGTTTTAGTAGCTATAAAGCTTTCAAACAAACAATGAAAGACAGAAACCTATCACGTATACTTTGAACACTTTCAATATTCTTTTTTTATTTTTTTATTTTATATTTATTCAGAATATTCTATTACAACATAAAATCTATAATATTGGCCAAGTTTCCTAGAAATTTTATGAGTGTCTTGTGATTATGTCTAAGATGAAAGCTAAACTCGAACATGATTTTCCCAAGGCAGTAAACAATGAGGAAAGTACCTGTTTGACTATAAAGAACGAAGGATATAAGAGCGCCTGCAGTCATGGAGCCTGTTATTGTCAAATAAGCTCCATAAACCACCACTACGATGACAGATAATGTGGATGCTGCATTTAATCCTCCAAAAAATAGGCCTTCTACTCTCTGTGGCAGAAAAAGCAAACCTTAAAAGCTCAGAAATTCTCTCAAATATATGAACTCACAGCTTCCAAGTGTGATTTGTCAAGAAACTCACAGCTTCTCTGAGGCCAAGCTTCAATGTCTCATCAACATTTTCCGAGTACTTTGAAATCGCATAAGCTTCTTGAGCAAAAGATCTGACTGTTCGAATAGCCCCAATAGATTCCTAAAAAGCAATATTGCTCAGAAAAAAGGTTGACTTTCTGAATTAAAAAATTGACAAACATTCTTAATTAATAATGTCTTGGCTGTTCTACTTGTCTAGAACCATTAACGTCAATAAATTGACCTAGGATACCAGAAGCAAGAGGAACACATGCACAAATCAGTACAGAACTACATTTGAGTTACTAATTTTTTTTTGTTTTTTTTCATCTTTCCTACTTTTTTTTTAAATATCCTTCTCCCTGTCCTGCATGCACCCCATCTTTGCCATGCATAAAACTCATCATAATCTTAAATCTAGCCTCTTAAACTGCCTTTTAGAATTTCTTTTTGGCACTTCGATTTTTCCAAATACAATGATTTATGCAACAAAAAAGTTAGTAATGTCGAAAATGCATGGTTCCCAATACCATGAATTGAGCATTTCAAAATAAATAAATTCCAATACAAAATTGATATTTTGCTCACAAACCTCCGCAATTGAGGCAGCCATTGCAGCTGCAGCTTGAGTTGAGTGTGAAAGTTCACGAAGATAGCGCCCAGATTTTTGAACAGCAATGGAAATGACTGGCACTACGGCCAAAGCTAACACTAAGCAGGATGAAACATACAGTAAGCAAAATTGGACTAGAGTAATGAACATTACTGTAAGTGAATAAAATCAATTACATGTTAACTTCCGTGAAGATGAGAACATGAAGCCAATGCCAATAAATGCAGTTGTTAGACTTCCAAGTGCCCAAGAAAGATCGATTGGTAGTTGCAGCATTCTTTATGATCTGTGTGTCTTCAGACAGCCTGCTTAGGAGTTCCCCTGTTCGAGTAACATCAAAAAATGCTATTTCCTGTTGAACGATGCAGGATCAACCATGAAAAATGGTATTCAGAGTTTCACATCAATACCAGTGTGAGAATGATAGAATTAGTTGGTAATAATTATCTAAAATATATATTGACTTCCATTGTTTCTAATACTGCTCAACCTGCCACACTTGAATCTCACACTAAAGATGTTATTGACAGTTTGAAAATCTTGACAGTATGATAGATTGATTAAGAACGGAACAAACCAACATGTACAGTGGTTTAGAAATTGGTATACGTACATTTGTGTGTGTGTTTTTTAGGAAAACAGTGCATGGTTTGGAAAAACAAATTTTGTGTGTTTTTAGTACTTTTGTATCTCAAAGATGGCTGCTCCAGATTTTTTAATTCTGAGAATTAATGTGTCTAACCTGATGGAGAAGGTGACTGAATAAGTCCTTTCTCAAACGAGCTACAACCCTTTCGCTTGCATAAGAAAACAACCATTCTCGAAGTCCTGTGGACAGAGAACTGAAAAAAACTATGGTCAATTGACAGCAAACAACGCAGAACCTAATATGGGCTCTTAAAATATGAAACAAGGATACAAATATACCAACATAATCACCAGACCTACACATACAGGTAAACTTATCCTTTAATTTAGATAGTTCTATCTCAAATGCACTATTAATTATCCTTCTTAGGCCGTCTTACAACCATCTCAATGCAAGCAAAAATGCATTTTGTTAGAATACGATACTTGCCATATCTTTTCGTAATATTCTCAGCATATTACGAAAATATTCTCCCATCAATTACGGTATTATTTAATATTATTGAAAATATGATTTGTTGGGGAATTATTATTCCCCACTCGGGTAGTACACGTGTCGGATTATATGCTCTGTCGGGAATGACTACTCGGATGTATGCTTGGCCGGGAATGACCAAGGACTCGGGAACATATGGTTGGTCGGGGATGTATGCTTGGTCGGGAGTAACCAAGGTCTCGGGAACATATGGTTGGTCGGGAGTCATTAGGATCCTTAGCATTTATTAGGATCTTAGTACGGGTCAAATCAAGTCAGAAATCAGCATGTTGCACCATGCCTAATATCTTCACACCTTACTGGTCACTGTTCACACTGTACAA
The DNA here is from genome assembly GCF_958979055.1 of Alnus glutinosa. Classification (NCBI taxonomy): domain Eukaryota; kingdom Viridiplantae; phylum Streptophyta; class Magnoliopsida; order Fagales; family Betulaceae; genus Alnus; species Alnus glutinosa. Next base: position 16,058,220 of record NC_084897.1, read on the forward strand.
TAACAAGACTTTTGCTATGCATCAACAGTAAAAAAAGAGCCCATATATATATGCCAATCAACTAAGAGGTAAATAATATAATCAATCTAATACGATCACCCTCTCTTACTCTCCCTACTAACTTGGGCGTCGGAGGAGGCACCACCGGCCAACCCCCGGTGGGTCTTTCCCTTGTCGCAGATTACAGGCGAAAAGACGAGCGGAGGCTGCCACGTCATCAGGACGAAAATCAATATCAACAGTTTGGCGCCGTCTGTGGGAACGATTCAATCGTTCTTGCAAAAAGAAAAATCTGGAAGTGGTGACCGGCAGAACACGTCTTTCGTCAACTGTGGATTTTCACAGATCTGAATTTTTGGGCAGCAGATCTGGGCTTATTTATAGCAAATCTATAATTATTAGTTTGGGTTTGCACTTGGAAATATTGAGTCGGTGTTCACTGATGTTAGATCCGTGTTATCTTCGTCAAAAACCTTCTGTACATGTTCTCTTCGGCTATAAAGATTAAGAACTCAAGATGGGGTTTGGATCGCAGTCTCGGTGGGAAATGCTGTGAACTTTGTTCATACGGTTGGCGAAGTAGATCCATGTGAGTCGATCATAAAGAGGAAAAGAAGGATGTCTCAGACCTTGATAGGAACGAAAAAGTAGGAGTGGAGAGCTGGGCCCGCATCGCCTCAGCAAGTGAGGCAAAACCTAGCTACTGACATCACAGGTTTTGTGCACACACCGAAATTGGGACTCGGTTACGTACCAATTTATTTGTGGCTTAAAGATATCGTGAAGCAGTCATATCGCCCAGAGCTTACAAAAAAAAAAACAACATTACCAGATCTGCGAGCGCCCCAGTCGGGGACGATGGCAGGTTGGTCACGGGAACGGCATGCAGAACAAGGGACGGCCTCTCCCCAGAGGTCACTCGGAGCTCGAATTACAACTTCAAGTTTTTGGGCCGGGGAGCCCCAGTCAGTTCTATGTCCCGCTCGACCGCGTGTAGAGTGGTCTTGGGGCCTTAACCGTCGTAGCCCTACTGATTGCACCGGCTAGGTTACTTAAAAACACCTCGCAGAAGCTTGCCAGCAAGCAGGAACGGCCACCGACCAAGTAAAGCCGCTTCCTCGGCCTTTGTTCTCAGGCACGGTCCAGGGACCTTGACTGTTAACCCAGTGAAGCGTCAACAATTTGTCTCGGCAAACTGTCACCCACTAGTTCTGGGAATGACTCTGTTAGAAGGCGCCTGCTTTTGCTTCCAAGTGGCCGAATGATCGGAAGAAGCTGGGTGGAGTCTTCTCGGTCCGTGCATGGAGATTAGTCGCTCGGTTCCTCCGCCCTGAGACTTAACTCATGAGGTGAAGAGTTTTCGTTGATGAATTCCCAGAGGTTCATGATGGCGAGCTTGGGGGGCCCAGGCGACGTTCAGAAGTCTCCTAGGAGATGACGGTGTCATTCGTTAGCTCACTTCAAAAACTGGTCGGTGCTTCCCCAGCAGTTGTCGGTATTAATTTCACGTGGAGGCATGAACGAAGACCCCGATTTGTCGACAACGAACAGGTGGCACTGTTCCTGCCGGCATTTCCTTGGTACGTGTTAGACTGAATCGCACACATCGGCAATCCATGTAGTATCGGTAAACTGGCCTCCTCGGAGAGTACAAGTCTCGGGTTGTGGGGAAATTTGGTAAAAAACATTTAACTGAAAAAAAAGAGAAGGAGTGTTGCAAGGCGGTATGCAAGGAATGCACTGCAGATAGCTACTCAGGCAGACTGTCTCCTTCTATTCGATACCCCCTCAGTCCTCACCGTTCGATAACTCGTTACAAGGAAAACACAGCGGAATGGGCTCCCAGACTCCCAGCGCAGACCGCAAATCCAAAGGCTCGATCTGTGAGGCACTTTTCTGGTCGTTTTGGGCAAGCGGGAGCATATCAGAAATCCTCGGGTTACTCTTTTACCAACAGCATGCTGAACGTGACTGGTCGGTCATGAGAACTGCTTGCAAACAAAGGCGGGCCCTTGGCTTCTGGCTTCAGGTGGGCTGTCCGGTTGATAATCCAAAATGGCTTCCGCTTCATGATTCCACAAGTGCAGTTTACAGGGATGCTTCATCCGTCCACCGCGTAGTGCTCATTTGCAAGTCTTACAAACCACAGGTCGAGCTCATAAGGCCCAAGAGCAACAGTGACTTCCAGTGGACATCCGGTAGGCTCACCCGCCACCCGGGAAGCAGTGAGTCCTCGGACACTTGTCGGGCCACGTGAGTGAGCCCTATCCGGATGCCATGCATGGGTTTGCACCCTGAGATGCAGAGCAAGTTCTCGGGCTGTCCGCGGTGGTCGGTGAGTAAACTCTGCAGCGTGTCGGTCCGGTCCACGTTCGACCGAGACAGCACCCAGTAAACTTCCCAACGTGTCGGGTCAGTGTGCTTCTTATTTTGGATTTTAAAGCCTCAAGGGTCAGGAAGCAAACCCCAAAGACTAGAGCTAAATACTAGAACTATGGGATAGCATCCAAATGCTCAACATGTCAACGGGTCGAAGTATGCAAATCTGTTTACACAAGGAGCTTGTCGGTGGGTTGATTGAACTCGGACAGAGACAGAATCAGGGAGACGACCCATCTCTTCAGTAGAGGCACCCATCGATACGAAGGAAGATGGGTCGAACTGGTCGGGGATGGCGGGGTGTCTAGTTAGCAGGGCCCTCAGAGAGGAGTGTGCCCCTCTCTGTTTCGCGTGGTCCCCCCTGGTGCATGCAATTCTCTTCGGTACAATTAGGAACTCTCCGTTTAGCTCTTGCAGGGAGTGCCGAGATGAGGGTGTCGGTTTGTGTCTCCCGTGCGGCAAGACAGTCTGTGAGAGATGCGCGGCAGATGGATGTTTTGATTATTCGGTGAAGATCAGAATGGTTGTAGATAATGTGGGTGAATGCGTTGCCCGAGATACTGCAAAAAAAAAATAATAATAATAATAATTAATGCTGCTGCAACATGTTCTTCAAAAAAAAAAAAAAAAGGGGGCTGATCTTCTTTGACAAAGCCGCTCTGTGCTTTTCCGACAACCCGGTCGGTGCACACTCTGAGAGGAGTGTGCTCCTGCTTCACAAAAAGAAGATTTGAAATATGTATAAGTGGAGGTGGGTCCCGACTCCCATTCATCCCAACGTAGAACTTTCTCAATGGATCCCAGCTCTCAAAGAGAAGACAAATATGAGCTTGAAGAATGGATCAAGACTCTACCGCTATGAAACGTCCCGAGCGGAGGCGGGAAGTGTTGAACCCGAAAACTAGTTTAAGAGCTTTTAGTCCTTACTCTTGGTCTGTACTGCTACATTGCACTAAGTGCAATCTATAGGAATGTTGGATCTGTCCGTCGCTCGATCTTCATTTGCAAGTTTTACAAACAATGGGCCATGATCTCAGACTCTTCTGGGACCATTTGAATGAGCCCCATCTGGGCGTCATGCATGGGTTCACACCCCAGCCTGTGACCGCGTCGATTCTTATTGGTACTTCCGACTGGGAAGACTGGTAACGTTTACCGAGAGGGAAAAAAGCTGCAAGGTATGAAGTTCACAACCAATTCGATGGTTCTGGTCTATGAGGCATACGAGCTTGGGGTTGCTGTGTTTCGGACTAGGTTGGGGTGTGAAACCGTTGTTGCTACATTTCGTTCGGGATCTCTTTGGTTGAGTCTTACATATTATGCAGGGGTGTGGATGTCAGTTTATGTCAGCATTTGAGTCTCCAGTACTGAAAAGCGATCTGCGAGGGAAGCGTTGTGGATAAATGTTTGGGCTGAGAGTTTATCTACCTTGGTGATGATAGGTGTTGGGAATAAATCCCACTTTGACAAGCATTCCCCTGGCCCAGGTTGGTCTAGGCAGCAAAAGACCCAGCCGAGCAGAAGTTGACCCGACCGAGCAACAGAAAGACTCGATCTGTGATCTCCGAGAAGTCGTAACCGAGTTAGTTTCAGGCGCACATTTCTGGGAGCAACGACATTCGTCAATAGCGATGTTTCTTTATTTTCTTATTAGGTGTATTGCTAGCTGCTGATCGGCCAAGAGGGACGTTTTTGTATGTGAAACCCGGCTGGAGCCTAGAGAGGTCTCTTCAAGGGGCATTTGCCGAGATTCCCTTAGCAGTGATTCGGCTCTTGCGGACTTTGGCTCGCCGACACTGTTTCGGTGCAATCAGCATCGATCGGGCAAAGACTCAACAAAAATATATCTCTACATCTGACTTTCTAGCGTCGAGATTAATTACTAAAAAAAAAAAAAAAAAAAAAAAAAGGCATCCCGAGCAAAGCATTCCAAGCAAGCATTCCGAGCAAAGCATCCCGAGCAAAGCATTCCGAGCAGGCATCCCGAGCAAAGCATCCCGAGCAAGTCATCCCGAGCAAAGCATTCCGAGCAGGCATCCCGAGCAAAGCATCCCGAGCAAAGCATTCCAAGCAAGCATTCCGAGCAAAGCATCCCGAGCAAAGCATTCCGAGCAAGCAACGAGATAAGTCTATTCTTGGCATTTTATTTCATGAATAGCCTATTCACAGTATATGATAATTTATGGAAAATGATTTTTTGCAATGCTTGAATTCTTTAAGATGACGGTACATTACCACTTGCCCTTGCATTCTAAGTTACAATAAAAAAAATTTTCTTATCCTCCTTCGGATAAGGGGGGTAACTCGGTTTTTTACATTTAAGTTATCCTCCTTCGGATAAGGGGGGTAACTCGGTTTTTACATTTAAGTTATCCTCCTTCGGATAAAGGGGGGTAACTCGGTTTTTACATTTAAGTTATCCTCCTTCGGATAAGGGGGGTAACTCGGTTTTTACATTTAAGTTATCCTCCTTCGGATAAGGGGGGTAACTCGGTTTTTACATTTAAGTTATCCTCCTTCGGATAAGGGGGGGTAACTCGGTTTTTACATTTAAGTTATCCTCCTTCGGATAAGGGGGATATCTCGGTTTTTACATTTAAGTTATCCTCCTTCGGATAAGGGGGGTAACTCGGTTTTTACATTTAGGTTATCCTCCTTCGGACAAGGGGGGTAACTCGGTTTTTACATTTAGGTTATCCTCCTTCGGACAAGGGGGGTAACTCGGCAAAAAATTTCTTATCCTCCTTCGGATAAGGGGGGTAACTCGGTTTTTACATTTAGGTTATCCTCCTTCGGACAAGGGGGGTAACTCGGTTTTTACATTTAAGTTATCCTCCTTCGGATAAGGGGGGTAACTCGGTTTTTACATTTAAGTTATCCTCCTTCGGATAAGGGGGGTAACTCGGTTTTTACATTTAAGTTATCCTCCTTCGGATAAGGGGGGTAACTCGGTTTTTACATTTAAGTTATCCTCCTTCGGATAAGGGGGGTAACTCGGTTTTTACATTTAAGTTATCCTCCTTCGGATAAGGGGGGTAACTCCGTTTTTACATTTAAGTTACCCTCCTTCGGATAAGGGGGGTAACTCGGTTTTTACATTTAAGTTATCCTCCCTCGGATAAGGGGGGTAACTCGGTTTTTACATTTAAGTTATCCTCCTTCGGATAAGGGGGGTAACTCGGTTTTTACATTTAAGTTATCCTCCTTCGGATAAGGGGGGTAACTCGGTTTTTACACTTAAGTTATCCTCCTTCGGATAAGGGGGATAACTCGGTTTTTACATTTAAGTTATCCTCCTTCGGATAAGGGGGGTAACTCGGTTTTTACATTTAGGTTATCCTCCTTCGGACAAGGGGGGTAACTCGGTTTTTACATTTAAGTTATCCTCCTTCGGATAAGGGGGGTAACTCGGTTTTTACATTTAAGTTATCCTCCTTCGGATAAGGGGGGTAACTCGGTTTTTACATTTAAGTTATCCTCCTTCGGATAAGGGGGGTAACTCGGTTTTTACATTTAAGTTATCCTCCTTCGGATAAGGGGGGTAACTCGGTTTTTACATTTAGGTTATCCTCCTTCGGACAAGGGGGGTAACTCGGCAAAAAATTTCTTATCCTCCTTCGGATAAGGGGGGTAACTCGGTTTTTACATTTAGGTTATCCTCCTTCGGACAAGGGGGGTAACTCGGTTTTTACATTTAAGTTACCCTCGCTCGGATAGGGGGGTAACTCGGTTTTTACATTTAAGTTATCCTCGCTCGGATAGGGGGGTAACTCGGTTTTTACATTTAAGTTACCCTCACTCGGATAGGGGGGTAACTCGGTTTTTAAATTTAGGTTATCCTCCTTCGGGTAAGGGGGTAACTCGGTTTAGCATGAACATTGCGGATAAAGACTTCTGAGGCTTGTTATAGTCTTCATTGTTCTCAGCAATCTCTAGGATGTGTTAAGTCATCTTTGAAGCAAAATTTGGTTGTCTGAAACAAGTAATTCAGATTTATTGATGCACCCTTGATAAATAACTTGGGCAATTTTGTACAAATTGCCACAGTTATTTAGGGGGGAATATTAACTAAAGACCTGCTTATCTCATGCTAACTTGTTATTTCCCCTTTTGGAAAGAGCACACATCTATACGTGCATTATTAGCAATATGCAGATTCTACGAAGATTTATGTGCTGATGTTTCGACTTCTCCAATACCGAAGCAAATTTGCTCGAGAGGTAAAGCTCCATTTGAGAGCACCACCCACCATCTTCTGTGGCTAGGAGGGTCCTCCTCGGATAGGAGGTGGCATAAAAAGCGTCTATCCCGTGCATTGGGGTAGTCGTAAAATTCCTCCTTGAAAAAGGGGGTCCTCCTCGGATAGGAGGTGGCATAAAAAGCGTCTATCCCGTGCATTGGGGTAGTCGTAAAATTCCTCCTTGAAAAAGGGGGTCCTCCTCGGATAGGAGGTGGCATAAAAAGCGTCTATCCCGTGCATTGGGGTAGTCGTAAAATTCCTCCTTGGAAAAGGGGGTCCTCCTCGAATAGGAGGTGGCATAAAAAGCGTCTATCCCGTGCATTGGGGTAGTCGTAAAATTCCTCCTTGAAAAAGGGGGTCCTCCTCGAATAGGATGTGGCATGAGAAGCATCACCTCGGTAAAAAATCAATGAGGAGCATAACCTCGGTAAAAAATCAATGAGGAGCATAACCTCGGTAAAAAATCAATGAGGAGCATCACCTCGGTAAAAAATCAATGAGGAGCATAACCTCGGTAAAAAATCAATGAGGAGCAAAACCTCGGTAAAAAATCAATGAGGAGCATAACCTCGGTAAAAAATCAATGAGGAGCATAACCTCGGTAAAAAATCAATGAGGAGCATCACCTCGGTAAAAAATCAATGAGGAGCATAACCTCGGTAAAAAATCAATGAGGAGCATCACCTCGGTAAAAAATCAATGAGGAGCATAACCTCGGTAAAAAATCAATGAGGAGCAAAACCTCGGTAAAAAATCAATGAGGAGCATAACCTCGGTAAAAAATCAATGAGGAGCATCACCTCGGTAAAAAATCAATGAGGAGCATCACCTCGGTAAAAAATCAATGAGGAGCATAACCTCGGTAAAAAATCAATGAGGAGCATCACCTCGGTAAAAAATCAATGAGGAGCATAACCTCGGTAAAAAATCAATGAGGAGCATCACCTCGGTAAAAAATCAATGAGGAGCATAACCTCGGTAAAAAATCAATGAGGAGCAAAACCTCGGTAAAAAATCAATGAGGAGCATAACCTCGGTAAAAAATCAATGAGGAGCATCACCTCGGTAAAAAATCAATGAGGAGCATAACCTCGGTAAAAAATCAATGAGGAGCATCACCTCGGTAAAAAATCAATGAGGAGCATAACCTCGGTAAAAAATCAATGAGGAGCATCACCTCGGTAAAAAATCAATGAGGAGCATAACCTCGGTAAAAATCATCATGAGAAGACGTTCTCTGGGACAAAATTTGGAAACATAGCACCATTGACATTCGGGTTTTTGTTAAGGAATAATGCAACAGAGAGGATGAAGCCACCCATGGAAAATCCCCCCTTGGATAAGGAGGTCTTCTTTAGATAGGGAAGCACAAAAACCCCTCCTCGGGTAAGGAAATCCGCATAAATCTTGTTGGTTTGAGTAAATGGGCTCTTAGTTGTGCATTTAGATACCCCACCAGGGTTTGGACTTCCCTACTTACTAAAGCGAATTGCCCAAGCGCTTCTGACACCGAGACAATAGCTCAAAAAGGCGACTAATCAAAGGATAGGGATGACAGAATTATCAAACTAGATACCTCGTTCTATTGCAACTCTTAAGACATTGGGCGCACCTATTAAAATATAAAGGCTTAAGGGATATCACCCCCGAGACCTTGATCTTTATTACAACAGCATTGTCCGTAGCAGCACCAGGCGTGTGCTCAGGAGTTTGGGGGGTAAAGCGAGTCCGAAACCACCATAATAGGTGCAGAGCTCTTTCTCAGACACGAAGACGAATTGATGGCCCGACCTCATGATTCTAATGGAGAATCCCTACATGGCGTTCCAAGAACACGACAACACTTTGGTTTTTTAGCAACACGGACGACAAGATGTTCCTTGTCCAAAACCACTACGGCCGGGATCAATTCCACCTACTTACCTCCTCGGATAAGGGGCAGCTCGGATAGGCGGGTCAGCCCCTTCCTCGGATTTCAACTCACCAAAGCCTTTGTTGACGACCCATCACGACCCTTGTCTAATGAGAGTTAGTTATTATAAATTTTTCAAGTTTTCATGAAGACTACAATAAGCATTATAAGTTTGGCATCCATGAATCAATGGAGTTATTATGAGAAGCCTTGGAAAATTACAAAAAAACTTGGAACCCGGCCAAAACTCAAGAAGTGCGAAAATTTGAGATTCTAGAATTTCGAAGCATCGATTTCCATAATTCCCTTGCTTAATTCTCTTTATCTCAAGAAAGAGATAAAAGAATTGGGGGGTAACTGTTGGGGAATTATTATTCCCCACTCGGGTAGTACACGTGTCGGATTATATGCTCTGTCGGGAATGACTACTCGGATGTATGCTTGGCCGGGAATGACCAAGGACTCGGGAACATATGGTTGGTCGGGGATGTATGCTTGGTCGGGAGTAACCAAGGTCTCGGGAACATATGGTTGGTCGGGAGTCATCAAGATCCTTAGCATTTATTAGGATCTTAGTACGGGTCAAATCAAGTCAGAAATCAGCATGTTGCACCATGCCTAATATCTTCACACCTTACTGGTCACTGTTCACACTGTACAATAACAAGACTTTTGCTATGCATCAACAGTAAAAAAAGAGCCCATATATATATGCCAATCAACTAAGAGGTAAATAATATAATCAATCTAATACGATCACCCTCTCTTACTCTCCCTACTAACTTAGGCGTCGGAGGAGGCACCACCGGCCAACCCCCGGTGGGTCTTTCCCTTGTCGCAGATTACAGGCGAAAAGACGAGCGGAGGCTGCCACGTCATCAGGACGAAAATCAATATCAACATGATTATTGTATAAATATGTAATTACGGTATTTTCCTTATTCTTTGGCGTCATTCAACTATAAATAGGTCACTTCATTGTACAAAGAATACACATAAAAAATACAAGTTTCTCCCGCAATTATTTTCCATTATCTTTTTCTTCATGGTATCAAAGCAACCATTATTCTGGTGCCTCTCTTAAAATCTCCATTTCTTGTTTGTGCAGTTTCTCTTTGAGCATTTCTTTTTGGTGTTTTTCACTATGACTATAGTGCACCGAACACTTCGTTGAGCTTGTTTTGCACGTATCAAAAATTTGGAGTCCATCTGTTGTCACACGCGCCGCCACTATTTGCTGACAGCCTGACACCGTCATCCATCCGGTGTGCGTGCGTGGATCCGTTGCCTCCACGCGCCACCAACAGGTCAGGTTTCCGCTGCCACGAGCCGTCACTCTCTCCCGTGCATGAGATCCACGCACGCACACCGGATCTGCTGCTGCTGCATCACACTGGATCCTTGCCTCAACTGTACCTAACCTTGTGATACACTAGATTACTCCCTCGTGGGTACATGGGTGCTTGAGTGTGCTGCGTCTCACCGGATTTTAGGCTGCAGGTGCACCGTTCTTTTGCTGCGCGTGTCACACCAAATTACTCCCTTGAGGGTGCATGGGTGCTTGAGTGTGCTGCGTCTCACCGGATTTCAGCCTGTTGGTGCACTATTCTTTTGGTGTGTTGCGTCTCACCAAATTATTCCCATAGGTTTTATTTTCTTTTATTTTTAGTACTTTTCTTTTCCAATTTTTTTTTCTTTTTATTTATGTTTACGATATTATTCAAATAAAATACAAATCTAGGAAAATTCTGTCAAACAACAACATTGTTGTCTAAGGATATTGGGTTTTAAGTGGGACCATTGTGAACCCTCCAGTTTTTCTTGGGAACTTACCTAATTGTATTTTAAGTGTTTGTGTTTTTTTGTTTGTTGCTTGTTAAGGTATTATTCAAATAAAATACAATGTCTAGGATAGTCTGTCACCTGAAAACATTGTTGTCTAAGGAGACTGGGTTTTAAGTGGGACCATTTTGACCCCTCCAGTTTTTCTTGGAAACTTACCTGGTTGTATTTTTTTTTTCTTTTTTCTCCTTCGGCACAGCCAACCAGTCCAAAAGGAAAAGAAAATGTCTTCCAATGTTGATAATATTGTTCACCCCATATATTGAAAATATTTTGGATGGTTCTAATTATAATATGTATGTGGGCTCAAAATATGAAAGTTTTCTTGAGAGGGAGAAAATTATGGCGCTATGTTTCTGGAGATATTGCTACACCCACAAAACTAGAAGGTTAGAAGGACGACAATTTTTCCTTCGTCTTGAAGATTGGGAGAGCATCAATTATAAGATTATTCTTGGTTCATCAACACCTTAGTTCCTTCAATTCACAGTCTACTTCCCAGGCTTGGGGATGCAAAAACTCCTTGGGACTTTCTGGCAAAGTGATGCAATTGTACTCATGATGTCTCACTACAATTTCAGCTTGAAATTAAACTCTATCAAATGCGTCAGGAGCCAGGTCAGTCTATTGCTGATTTTTATTCCTAAGTTAATAATCTTTGGGAACAATTATCCGCTGCAGACCCTCAATTGAAGTGTCGTGAAGATGTGGAATTATTCACAAGCTATCAGGATCGTCGGAAGTTTATGCATTTCATGATGGCTCTTTGTGTGGATTTTGAATCCATACAGGCTTCTCTCCTACACCGCACTCATCTTTCCAAACTGAATGTTGCTGTAGCAGAACTTATTTCTAAAGAGACTCGACGTTCTAATATGCAAATGCAATCTCCCGATATGGTCGTAGTTGTTGCCCCTCAAAGTGCCCCAAAATTTCCTCATGTACAATCCACAGCTCCATCATCTTTTAAGAAGATCATTTGCAACTATTGCAAACAGGTTGGCCACTCTACTTCTAATTGCTACAAGCTCAAAAATAGAAATTAGTCACGAGTTCCTTTCCAACAGACAGTCGCAGTTGCTTCATCTAGTTCTTCTACACTTGAGTCTACACCTCAGTCTTCTGCTCTTACTGCATCTGATTTTGAGGCAATGATTCACCAGGTTCTGTCTCGCTCCTCTACAGCCTTATCTATCACCTCAGGTAAACATTCATGGTTTCTAGACTCTGCTTGTTGTAACCATATGAGCCTTGATCCCACCTTCGATCTTTTCTCAAAAATATGTCAGTTCTCCCAATCCTATCATTTATACTGCTGATGGTTCTCAGTTACCTGTCAATCACACCAGTTCCATCTCTTTGCCTCATTTATCTGTTGATAACACATATCTAGTTCCCAAGTTGTCCTTAAATCTTCTTTCTGTTGGCCAACTTTTTTGTCAACTAGGTCTAGAGTTGAAATTTTCTAACAAAGGTGTTGATGTGCAAGATCCACAGACGGGTCAGTTAATTAGGACCGGCCATATGATTGGACGTCTTTTTTAGCTTTTGTTTCTGCAAACTTCCACTCACTTGCCAGCTGCTGTCACTGCCGCCACTACCTCTTCCAGCTTATGGCACTCTCGTTTAGGTATGCCTCTCTACCGCAAGTCCAACTTTTAGCATCTCAGGGTCATCTAGGATCAGTTGATTAAAAAACTTTTGATTGTGTTTCTTGTCAGCTTGGAAAACAAACACATTTATCTTTTACTCAAAGTGTCTTTTTCTTCTGCACCTTTTGATTTGGTTCACTCTGATATTTGGGGTCCTGCCCTTGTTTTCACTGAGGGAGGATCTCATTATTTTGTTATTTTTATTGATGATTATTCTCGTTATACTTGCATATTTTTATTAAAACATCGTTTTGAACTCACCCAAGTTCATCAAGATTTTCATAAAATGGTACAAACCCAATTTTCTCGTACCATCAAAATTTTTCATTCAGATAATGCTATGGAATATAACGATAAATCTTTTCTAAATTTTTTAAAACAACAAGGGACCCTTTCTCATCATTCATGCCGGCCTTACACTTCTCAACAAAATGGGCTTGCAGAATGCAAACATCATCACATTTTAGACACCGTCAAAGCTCTCCTCATCTTTGCCTCACTCCCTAAACATTTTTGGGGTGAAGCTGATCTCATTGCTATTTACACGATTAATCGTGTTCCTTCACCCACTATCCACAACCAAACTCCTTATGAGCGCCTATATGAGAGCACCCCTAACTAATCTTTGCTTTGAATATTTGGTTGTATTTGTTTTGTCACTCTTCCTGCCCATGAACGTACCAAACTTGAACCGCGCTCCTGCTTGTATTGCTTTCTCGGTTATGGTATTACTCAAAAGGGTTATCACTGCTATGATCCCGTCACTCGATGACTTTGGATCTCTCGTCATGTGGTGTTCTGGGAACATAAAATGTTTACCAGCAAAATGCCGTTTTCGCCTTCCTCCTCTACTCATGCACCTGCTTTCACTAACCCCTCCATTACCTTGTTCCCTGACTCTTCTGCAAACATATTAAGCTCATTGGACGAACCTTTTCCGGCGGCTTCCAATTTGTCTGATTCAACTGATGATCCTCTTGCTACATCACACATCCTTGAGTCTTCACAGGAACCCGTCGTTCTAGTAGAGTAAGAACACATCTTGCTCATCTCCATGATTATCATTCTTTTTCTGCTCTTGTTACTCTTCACAAACCTCACTCTTATCGTGAGGCTAGCGCTGACCCTATTTTGTAGAAAGCTATGTCTGATGAACTAGATGCCTCCCAAACCCATACATGGGACCTAGTGGATTTGCCTCCAGGAAAGTCTCCAGTAGGCTGTAAGTGGGTTTATAAAATCAAGACTCGTGCAGACGGATATGTGGAACGCTATAAGGCTCGCCTTGTCGCAAAAGGTTTTGCTCAGGAGTATGGTATAGACTACGAGGAGACTTTTGCCCCTGTCACTAGATTGACCTTTGTTAGATCATTACTTGCAGTTGTTGTTGTTTGTCATTGGTAGTTATTTCAGATGGATGTTAAAAATGCATTCCTCAATGGTGATCTTGTGGAAGAAGTCTATATGCATCCTCTACCTGGATTTCACCATTCGCCATATAAGGTTTGTCGACTTCGTCGGGCACTTTATGGTTTCAAGCAGGCTCCTTGTTAGCACTGTGCAGATCGGTCGACTGTTGCCCACCGGCCGCCTATTGGCCGTCACCACACCAACGTCGAACTGCAACCGACATCCAGCGGCCGGTAGGCGGTACAAATTTCGGCTACTGACATCAGTTTGGTCGGTAGAGGAAACAATTTTCTAGGAGTCAAGATTCGCACCGAACCAAACTGACATTTTTGTAGTTGAGTCGACTCGTATTTGGCCATATTTCACATTTGTTGTAGTTGAGTCGACCAGAGTATTTTTGGAAGCTCCGAAGTGAGGCGGTTTGCGGACATTTTTCAAAGAAAGAGAGTTGCAGTAAAGTTCAATAAAAAGAAAAGAAAAGAAAAGGAAAAAAAAAAAGAGTAAAAGAAGAAGAAGAAGAAGACAGAGCAAGTAACGAAGATTCAGTGTCACGTCCTTTGAGAGCTCAACAGTAATATATATATATATACACACACTATTGTGCATTGTCCATCATACAGTGACGCAAACCGTGTGTCAATGTTAAAACTTGAGAAACAAACATTAAAAACCAAGAAAGCAAATGTCTTATTGGTCAATCAGTATGCGTGTGTCAATATGTTCACAAGGGCTAGCTAACTAAGTTAAAAACCTAACTTGAAACCTAACAAGCCTCTCTTGTTGTTGCTGTTCTGAGAACAGACGCATTATTCTCTCTCTTTGCCTTACTTGTTTACTAATTGTGCACATATTTGAAGTCGTTGGTTGGCGTGCGTTGTGAAGTGAGCTGTAATGCATTGTGAAGTGTGTTGTACAACAATACTGCATCATACAAGGAGGCTTGTATGATGCAAATATTCAAACATTTGTTTATTGTTTTATAACTTGTTCTTCTTTTTTTACTCTTTTATATATATATATATATATATATTAAACTCTCTTGCAAGTCACCCAGTACACAACGCCTATTTTCTTTTTTTACTCTTTCTTCTTCTTCATTACTTTCTCTGTTGTCGTCTTCTTCTTCTTCTTCCCTTTTTACTCTTTTTTTTTTTTTTTCTTTTTTCATTCTTCATTTTTCTTTTTATTGAACTCTACTGCAAGTCACCTAGTATACAACAGCAAAAATAGGTAAGTGATATAGAGAACACATCAACTTGCATCTTTGGTGAAATCAGAATAGCCAAGCTCTCTCTGTCTAAAGCTTACCTACCATATTCAAAACTCTATTTCTCTCTGAGTCTGAAGCTTATCCTTCTTTTTTTGAGGCTAGCGTAGCTTGTATAGTCGGCGAAAACAAACTCTCTTTCTCTCCGAGTCTGAATCTTAGATTTCTCTTTCTAACCGATTACTGACTGTTGCCGTCACCGATGTGCTGATAACAATATCGGACGAAATATATGTTGTCGGAAAGAAGTCGGTGAAATTACTGACTTCACCAAAAACATCAGGACAGCAAGCGAAAACCCTTCTACAGTTACCGATTCCCCCGATACCCACCCCTACTCCTCGTGCTTGGTTCACCAAGTTTAGTTCTGTGGTTGCTCAACAAGGCTTTGTCCCTAGTGCATATGACTCAGCTATTTTTCTTCGGACTACTGATACAGGTACTATTTTTATCCTTCTTTATGTTACTGGTGATGACATTTCAGGTATACGTGATCTCCAATCTTTCCTTAGTCAAAACATTGAGATGAAGGATTTGGGACCACTGAGCTACTTTCTTGGCCTAGAGGTTACTTCGAGTGCCGATGGGTATTATCTTTCTCAAGCCAAATATGCATCTGACCTACTATCTCGAGCTGGTTTGATATACAATAAAATAGCTACTAGTCCTCTTGAGACCAATATTAAGCTTCTTGCTACGAATGGTGAGCCCTTATCAAATGCTACTCTCTACAAACAGTTAGTGAGTAGTCTCATTTATTTCACAGTCACACGGCCCGATATTTCTTATGCCGTCCATTTGGTGAGTCAATTTATGAGTGCCCCTTGCTCCACTCATTATGTTGTTGTTCTTCGCATCTTGCGTTATGTCAATGGGCACTTTTATTTCAAGGTCTTCACTTCTCCTTTCATTCATCTCTTGAGCTTCAAGCCTACTCTGATACCGATTGGGCTAGTTATCCTACGGATTGCCACTCCACCACAAGTTATTGTTTCTTACTTGGGACTTCTTTGATTTCATGGGGGAACAAAAAACAACCTGTTGTTGCTCGATCCAGTACTGAAGCTAAATATCGTACACTTGTTGATACTACTTTTGAACTTCTTTGGTTGCGCTGGCTCTTATTTGATATGGGTATCTCTCCATCTGGCTATTCTCCCATCCATTGTAATAATCAGAGTGCTATTCAGATTGCTCACAATGATGTTTTTCATGAGCGCACTAAACATATCGAGATTGACTGTCACTTCATCAGACATCATCTTCAAGATGGCACTTTACATCTCCACTCAATCTCCCCTGAAGATCAACTTGCTGACATCTTTACCAAATCTCATCCACCAGGACGACTACGTGATCTTGTCTCCAAACTCCAGTTGGCTATACCTCCTAGAGTTTGAGGGGGGATGTTAGAATACGATACTTGCCATATATTTTCGTAATATTCTCAACATATTACGAAAATATTCTCCCATCAATTACAGTATTATTTAATATTATTGTAAATACGATAATTGTATAAATATGTAATTACGGTATTTTCCTTATTCTTTGACCTCATTCAACTATAAATAGGCCACTTCATTGTACAAAGAATACACATCAGAAATAGAGATCTTGTAGAATCGTGGGTCATTGGGACAATATATGTTTGCATTTTGTGATGTGAAGCTCTAAATTATAGCGCAGTGAGCAGGGACATTACGAAAGCAAAGTTAGGTTAATAAAAGTTACAAGAATTCTTGCCTTTTTTGTTTCTAGGTGGAAGAAATTGACTTTCTTGACTACAAGTTTCTACTTCGGTTAAGGGTTTACTGAAATAAAGCTTCCTTTTTCTCTTTTTTCTTTTTTGATGAATAAAAATAAGGGCTTCCTTGTTTTGATGTTTTGATTATTTGATACTTGGGGGTGTTTCCCAACCGAAAAGAAAAGGGTAAAATCTTTGGTGCTCTTAATTCTTTTGTTCTGGCCAAAGCATGCTTTGATTTATTGAAAATTGTATATCGGGGTTCTTAACTGATTGAACTTGCCCTTGGGGTCCAAATCATTCTTATACCTTAAGAGTAACTAGAAACTATTTTTCCTTATAGCAGTAAATACGAGAGAGTATATCATACCCAATTATAACTATCAGCACAATATCCAATATGGTGCTCCTGATGGCATCTAGAGCTTCTGACTGCTGTTCAGGAGTTTTGATTTCACTTGATACAATGTCTATTATCATACCACCATAGTTTGGCTGCACAACAAGAATAATGATGTAATCTTTATAAAGACAGAGGTTGTAGTAAGAACAAACCAAATTACGAGTTTCAACTTAGAATTGGTATAGAATTATGACACGTGGCATGAACCCATAATTTTTACACTGAACCGGTCTTTTAAGTAAAAAAAAAAAAACTGATGAATTTTAAACGTTGAATTGGTTTTGTCGTGATTTTAATAAATTTATTTTGCTTTAATGAAAAGATCATGGGTGTGAATCTTCATGAGACCAAAAGAGATATGATATTTTGCCACCCCAGGACACAACTCTTGACCATCTTACCTACCTTGCCTATGTGGCAAGGTGGTCCCCTAGCTAGCTTTAAGGTTTTTTTTTTTAAAAAAAAAAAAAAAATTAAAGTAAAAGTTGCCACGTGGGCAAAGGTAGTCAGTAGTTATGTCTTGAAGTGATAATGTATCATATCTCATACCAAAATAAGAACTTTTTTCGCATTATAACATTAAGTGTTGTTATAGCCACATTAAGTGGTGAGATTTTTTTCTCTCCAAAATTTTGTAAGGTTTATTTGATTGCGTTAAATATTTAGTGAAAGATTTAATTTGTTTATTTTGTATTCATAAAAAATTACATTGTTTAGTTTGCTATGTATTTTTTTAGAATGTTCAGAATTATATGGGTTTTATTTGTATCGAAATGTAATATGTATCACACCAATAATATCAGAGACTCTTGCTAATTTTTTATTAATGCTTTAATACAGGTTTTCTTCTTGTCATTTTTTTATTTATACTTCATTTCATTTAAAACTACTAATATGAAAACAAAGATTTAAATTTTATTTAATTTATATGGATTAAAATAAAATTAAGGGCCTTATTTTTTAATTCTTTTGAATGTTTAATGGTATTTTGTTTTTTTTTTTTGTATGATTCACTCAACTTTTTTTTTTTTGGAAGTGTTGATTAAGCAAAGTAAGGCAAAATTTTGATTTGATTAAGCATTGAACATGATGTGAGACGATGTGTGATAGTTTAAGGGTCTTAACCTCTAATGTCTTTTTGTTGAAGGTTGTGTGATAGTTTTTTTTTACACGCATTTTTTAACCTATAATAAAAAGTATGATGAAAATGTGTTTAAATTCTGAATTGGCATAGAATTATGACACGTGGCATGAACCCATAATTTTTAAACGCTAAACCGGTCTCTTAAGTAAAAAAATCGATGAATTTTAAATGTTAAACCGGTTTTGTCATAATTTTAAATAATTTATTGTGCTTTAATGAAAAGATCATGGGTGTGAATCTTCATAAGACCAAAAAGTGTCATTATAGCCGCATTAAGTGGTGAGATTTTTTTAAAAAAATTAAAGTTAAAAACACACTGCATTCATTACCCATATTCGACCAATAGGTATTGCACGCATTGATTCTAAGTGGTGAGATTTTATTTTTTTCAAAAATTTATTTCAAAAGTTTTCCTTATGGAATTTTATTAAGTTCAAAATTTTTATGTACAATATTATGGTTTCAGAATTTACTACTCTTCAAAACTATAGAGAGAAAAAATTTTAAATTAAAAACGTATTACATTATCTACCCTAATTGACCATATAGGTATTGCATACATTAATTTTTTAAAAAAATTAAGTTGAAAAGTCGTATTATTCTATTAGATTGGTTATTTATACATTTCTCTCTCTCTTTAGGTTTTGAAACATCTTGAATTGTGAAATCATGAGCATCCAATGGCGACATTCAAGAGAAGATCAGACTGTTGAAATATATAATTTTATTTTATTTTGTTTATTTTTAAGGACTTTGCTTTCTTTCTTTCTTTCTTTTTTATTTTTTTTTCTTTTTTGGTTTTGTGGAGGTTGAATTTGACATTGATTCAATCTGGTGTTTTATTTAATAAAAAACTTTGTTGTTTGTTTGTATATTTGTGTTTTATACATTTTTAAAATTTGAATCCAGATATTCTTTCTGCTATTTTTTTTTCTTTACACTTTCCGTTATCAACCATGTTTACCTATAGGAATAAATTTTCATAAAAAAAATGTTTATTTTTTTTTGTATTTTTTTTTTCCTAATATTCAGAATTATTTGTGTTTTATTTGTATTGAAATATAATAAGTATCACACTAAGAGATTCCTACTAATTTTGTATTAATGCTTTGATATTTGGATTAAGCTATGTATTCTTCTTAATATTTGTTTTCCTTTGTACTTTTCATTTTAAATCATGTATACCTATGGAAAAAAAGATTTAAACATATTTTAATGAATAAGGATTAAACTGAGATAAAGACTTTAATGTTTTCCAAAAAAAAAAAAAAAAAATTCATTTCATTTATGTGATTTACTCCATTTTCAGCTATTTTTTGAAAGTGTTTTTATGATTTTGAAAGCAAAAAAATGCAAAAATTTATTTGATTGTTATGCATAAAAAAAATATCAGTACTTTCGAAATACCAAATAGATATTAAGCATTGAACATGATGTGACAATTTATTTGATTGCGTTAAATGTTTAATGAAAGATTTTGTTTTATTTTGTATTCATAAAATTATTTAGTATTTTTTTAAATGTTTAGAATTACATGGGTTTTATTTGTATTTAAATATAATAGGTATAAAACTAACAATATCATAGATTCTTGCTAATTTTGTATTAATGCTTTGATAATTAGATTAAATCATGTTTTCTTCTTGTTATTTTTCTTTTCTTTTCTTTATACTTCATTTTCTTTGTAAACTATTCATATCGGCACAAAGATTTTAACATATTTTGATTTATATGGGTTAAACTAAAATTAAGGGTCTTATCTTTTAATTTATTTGAATGTTTTATTGAATATTTTTGTTTTTGTTTTTTTGATTTACTCGATTTTTAGCCTTTTTTTTTTTTTAACTGTTCTTTTTTGTTTTTTTTTTTTTTTGAAAGCAAAATAAGGCAAAAAATTATTTGATAATGCATAAATGAACGTAAATACTTTCAAAAAACTAAGCATTAAACCTAATGTAAGGTTTATTTGATTGCATTAAATGTTTAGTGAAATATTTTGTTTTATATTTTATTCACAAAAAAATATTTTGTTTAGTTTGCTATGTATGTTTTTTAGAATGTTCAGAATTATATAGGTTTTTTTTGTATCGAACTTTAATATGTATCACAACAATAATATTAGAAACCCATGCTAATTTTTTATTAATGCTTTGATAATCATAATCTACAGGTTTCTTCTTGCTGTTTTTTTTCTTTATATTTCTTTTCATTTTAAATTGTTGATATGGGAGCAAAGATTTTAACATGTTTTAATTTATATGGATTAAAATAAAATTAAGGGTCTTATCTTTTAATTCATTTGAATGTTTAATGGTATTTTCTTTTCTTTTTTGTATGATTCACTCAAATTTTTTTTAGAAGTGTTTTCTTTGCTTTTGGAAGCAAAAATTAGTCAAAAATTTATTTGATTTAGCATTGGATGTGATGTGAGATGATTTATTTGATTGCATTAAATGTTGAGTGAAAAATGTTGTTTTATTTTGTAGGATTTGGCTTATGTGCTGTAAAAAAAAACTACAACACCATCTTAACTATTAAAAAAACTACAGCACTACCTATGCTGTAATATTTGGAATTTAGGTTTTCTTCTTACTATTTTTTTTATACTTCTTTTTGTTATAAACTACATCCATGTGAACAAATATTTTAAGAAGTTCTACTTTTAATGGATTAAAATAAAATTAAGGGTCTTAATCTTTAATGTCTTTTTATTGAAAAATATGTGATAGTTTTTTTCTACACACATTTTTTAACCTATAATTAAAAGTATGATAAAAATGTGTTTAAATTCTGAAATTAAATTATAATGAAAAATCCTGCGCATAGAGTTGGTTATGAGCTAGTATTGAATAAATAGTAAGTAGTTAATTTAATATTGTTAAGCCCAAACTTATAAACTTAACCTTTTAGGTTAAGTGGTGTCTAAACATATCATATCGATCAAGCCCTCGATCATCTGAAGACTGAACTTGGTGCTCATCTTTCAAACATGAGTAAGAGCAAATTAAGGAAACTTCCGAAGCTAATTAGTGTACAATATCCACCTCAGTTTATGGTGAGAATTCTTCAGGTTTGTTAATTTAACCAACATTGATCATTTGTTAGTATTACAAGCTGTTGTTTTGCAATTTTGCTAAAATAATTAAGTAGCATTGCAATCTATATTTCAGATATTGATGGGAGAAAACCCCGAGAGAGGAATTTTTGTGCCCTTCGGCTTGTGTAGAAGCAGAAGTTGAGTTTGTAGAGAGATCCAAATGACCTTGGAGGTCGTACTATTCATAGTAATTAACCTCAATATGTCAAAAGAGCATATTGGAAACAAGATGGATGAAAAAGGGCCGTGGAGGATTATCTTCAAATGATGATCTACAATGCTCATCTCAAAACAGAAAGAAAAAGATTTTCTTTGTGGAGTTGAGAAGTATACTGCTAGATATCTTGGCTATAGTAATACAGCTACACGACATGTTATTCTGTATATCATCAGGTCAACCCTAGCTAAAACTTGTTGTAATTCAATTTGTTTACATATTTACGTACGTTTGTCCAATTGTATTCGTTAATCGGAGACAGTGAGCCAACAGCAATCGTAAAAGGAGCTTTGCAGTTAAATTAACAGTCCATTAATTCAATATCCTATTCAGTACTATTTAGTGTTAGATGATAATTAAGCAGAGAGAAAAATGATAGAAAAAGATAACGTGAATGCATGGCCACCGATAGGAAAATTAACATACAATTAGAAGACTTGATGTGGATGCTATCAACAGTGCAATGGTGCCAACAACTAGCTTCCCTGCATCAGGTTTTGCCTGTGAAACAGGAGGATTTAAACAATTAGACATATTTTAACATTACTACTACATTATCAGAACCCATCACAAATTTCCCATTTACCAGTGAAAATACTCTAGAAAATCCAACATTCGCTGCCTGCATTTGCCAAAACACAATTATAACTTTTTGCTAAAAAAAGCTTTGAATTAGATCGAGATGAACAAAATTTGTAGGCTTGCATAGGATGACTAGTCATCACCTCTACTGCATCCTCATGCTCAAGGTCTGTTGCAACTCCATCAGCCGATTGGTCTTCAGCTGCTTTCCTCTTTGCCTGCATGGATCAAAGCAATTTGACTTCCTCTTTTTTCAGGACCAATTAAAAGGGACCTTAATAGTACGTCTTCTTCCAATCAAAGATTTAATATTTTCCTTTTCAAAATAAACAAACACTAACAAGGAAGAACTGAAAAATGGAAGAACTGGAGGAATTGAGAAAACTGGTTCCCTAATCAAACAATATCAGCATAGTTGTTATTAATCAAATCCAAACCAAAATATTGGGATTTTCAGTTTCTCGGTGAACAAATATTGTAGAAAGGAAAATATTTGCCCCCCCTAAAATATAAATAATAAACAATAAATAAACCAATCAGCTCATGGGAGTTAAGGATTTAAGAGAGAGGAAAATTAATGAATACAAAGAACAAGTTAAAGAGGAACTAAACCACGAGATTTTGAAAAATTTTAAAAAAATTTTTTTAAAAAAAAAAAAAAACCTTCTTCTAAGCATGTAGCAAGCAACCTAACCATGTGATCACCAAGAACCTATAATAAGAAGATTTTATATAATAGCACATACAAATACAATAGGCAAATCTCAATTGGTTGAACAGATACTAGGAAAAAGAAAAGGTTACATCACCAAATACAGCAATTGAATATGACCAAGTTCTTGATATGGGCATCGTTGGGAATATTTCCATAAGTTAACCACAATCTAAAGTCACGGCTCAGAGATCGTGGCTTGCTCCTGAAAATTCAGGATTGAAGACAAGTCCTGGATCTTTGGAAGAGTCACGCTTGGAAGATAAGAAGGAGAACGTGGATCCACATCAGGCTCCTGGTAAAAAGAGATGACTGAATTTTGGCAATTAAGCAGATTCTTTTAGCAAAGGCTAACTTAAGTATCGGAGATGATCCCAGGAAGGGTCTCTTAGGTTTGCTCATTTTGCAGAATTTTTGGAGAAAGCTCGAAGAATCAAGAAGAAACGTGTCGTGTTCATGCTGTACTAAAAATTGTATAAACAGTTTGGCGCCGTTTGTGGAAACGACAATTTCTCATAAAAAGAAGAAATCCATAATGGTGATGAACACACGTTCTGGAAGCCAGAATGACCGACAGCCTATCCAACCAGAGCCGATCATTCAGAGCAATCAGCAGCCTCCACCATTTCCTCCCTCGAGAGAAGGAGAACATGATCACATAGTAGTGTTGGAAGCTCATATAGAAGCCCTGACGAGACAAAATGCAGAGTTGTTGCTTAGAAATATGTGACAGCCTCATCCCGAGATGAATTAGGATGAGCATGAGGAAGAAGAGCGTAACAACCAAGTCAATGGCCAAGGTTACCGAGAGGAGGATCGTCAAGAAGACGACCGCCAGGAAGACAATTTACGAGAAGGTGATCCCCGGGGATTAAGAAATGGAAGGCTCCAACGTCCCGAAGGCCGAGAAGAGGATGCAGGAGGCCAAAGCAAAATTCTAGCTGAGCTAGATAGAACATGCACTCGTATGGAGATGAAAAGGAAGGATAAGAGCAAGTCCCTAGCGGTGGACAGGCTCTTGTCGGGCATTGACTCGCCTTTCACTAGTCGGGTAGCAAACTACCGACTACCCGAGAAGTTCAAGGTACCTCAAATCATGAGTTATGCTGGAGACAGAGATCCACTTGATCATCTGGAGAATTTCCAAGCCCACCTAGACCTTCACCAGACATCGAATGAAGTAGCATGCCGGGCCTTCCCTCTGACTCTTTCAGGGAATGCCCGAGACTGGTTCAGGAGACTGCCCCCCAACTCAATGGACAACTTTAAGGAGTTGAGCAAGATGTTCCTAATGGAATTCCTAGCTTTCTAGACAAGAAAGAAACCCTCCGGATACTTGTTAAGACTGCACCAGCCAGCAGTGAAACTCATAAAGGGTTCGTGGCTCGGTTCAACCTAGAGAAGATGGCAGTTAAAGATCCAACCGAGGACATGGTTTATGCCTCCCTCTATCAGGGCATTTCACTCAAGGAGCCTCTAATGAGGAAGTTGGCTCGGAAGCAACCTAATAGCTTACAAGGCTTAATGGATAAGGTAGAGGAATATATCCATCAAGAAGAGACGCTGAAGTTAATGGCCAGTTCAAGACCATCCCGAGATAGGTCCCCGGGAAGGAAAAATAAAGGTTTCAGGAAAGCTATAGGAGAAGATCAGAGGCAGGTAAGGAAGCTCAAAGATTATAACTTTACACCTCTGAATGTCGAGATAACAGAAGTTCTCATGGAAATCAAGAGAGATCCGGAATATCGCCGACCACCGAGGACACCAAGTAACCCTCCTCAAAGGAATGAGGATAAGTATTGCGGTTTCTATGAGCAAAGAGGACATCTTATCAAGGGGTGTATCACCCTGAGATTGTTGATTGAGGAGCTCATAAAGAACGGCAAGCTAGTCCGGTTCTTTGGAGAGCAAAAGGAATCAGCTCGAAAATAACAGGCCCCTACATCAACAGGATTACTATCAACGAGAAGAGAGGGGTCTGGAGAACAGCCCTCAGGAGAATGAAGAAAGGAGGCAGGATCTGAGAAGTAGAAGCCCGAGGCACAAGGAGCCAAGGCAACATGAGACCCTACCCAAGATCAGGTAGAAAGGACCCTAGGAAAGCCCGAGGGAGATTTATTTATTTGCAGCAATATTTTAAGGAGCAATGTTATTTAAGTTGTAATAAAGACAAGGAGAATTCCTCATATTTTGGGAAAAAATTATTTTTTCAGAATAAAAGAATAGATCTGACTTTGGCATCAGAGCGTTCTCTGTCTAGAGAACATTGATGTCACTTCTTTTACAGGAAAGACAAAGGAGGCTCTCGGATCAGTCTTTGCCGAGAGAGAAGAGAAAATATCTCAGATCATTCCTTGCCGAGAAAGAGGCAAGACTCTCAATTAATTCTACACTGAGAGCTAGGGATAAAACCTTGTAGAGAAAACAAGGCAAGACTCTCGATTAGTCCTACACCAGGAGCCAGAGAGACAACCCTGCAGAGAAAACAAGATAGAAGGAAAGTCTCTCGGTTAGTCCTACACCGAGAGCCACGGAGACAACCCTACACAACCCTACAAAGAAAACAAGGTAGAAGGAAAGTCCCTCGGTTAGTCCAACACCGAGAGCCACGGAGACAACCCTACAAAGAAAACAAGGCAAAAGGAAAGTCTCTCGGTTAGTCCTACACCAAGAGCTAGGGAGACAACCATGCAGAGAGAAAAAGGCATAAGGAAAGACTCTTGGTTAGTCCTACACCAAAAGCCAGGGAGACAACCCTGAAGAAAAAAACAAGAAGGTTCGAGGGTCGGATTTTACCCTCAGTTCGGATTTAATTGTTGGTTTTCATAAGACAAGACTCTCGGTTAGTCCTACACCGAGAGCCAGGTAGACAACCCTGAACAAAAAACAAAAAGGTTTGGGGGGTTGGATTTTACCCTCGGTCAAATTTTACCCTCGGGCCGGATTTTATCCTCAATTTGGATTTAACCTCAGTCAAATTTTACCTTAAGTTCATATTTAACCTTCATCAAATTTAACCCTCAAATCGGATTTTACCCTCAGTTCAAATTTAACCTCGGTCAAATTTTACCCTCGGTTCAGATTTTACCCCTAGTCAAATTTTACCCTGAAGAAAAAACAAGAAGGATTCTCGCAAGCTAGGCTCCCGGGTAGTCTTATCTTGGGAAACAGGAAGGCAAGGAGACAACCCAATTAAAAACAAGGAGATAACACATTTTTTGAAGGTGCCAAGGCTTGGATATTCTGAGACACAAAATTCTTGTTACCCGAAGCCTCGGATAAGAGAATTGGGGGGTAAGTGTTGGGAATATTTCCATTAGTTAGCCACGATCTAAAGTCATGGCTCAGAAATCGTGGCTTGCCCCTGAAAATCCGGGATTGAAGATAAGTCTCAGATCTTCGGAAGAGTCACACTTGGAGGATAAGAAGAAGAACGTGGATCCCAAGAGATCCGTGATCCACGACTCTCCAACCACATCAAAAAGCCTATAAATAGGCTCAGGCTCTAGGTAAAAAGAGAGGATTGAATTTTGGCAATTAAGCTGATTCTTTAACAAATGCTAACTTAAGCATCGGAGAGGATTTCCGGAAAGGTTCCTTAGCTTTGCTCATTTTGCAAAATTCTTGGAAAAAGCCTGAAGAATCATGAAGGAACGTGTTGTACGTGTTCACGCTGTACCAGAAACTATACAAACACGCATGTTACAGAATATTGAACAAACATGAGTCACATGACCCATATAAATAAATGTTAAATAACAACAAACTAAGATGAAGAAGAAAGAAAGAAAGAAAGTCAGAAACCAGAAGAAAGAAAGCAAACCTCCTTATTCAAGAGAGAGACTCTCTCACTTCCAAAGGAAGCAGCGGAGTTGGAGGTCGAATCCAAGTGCTGCTTCTTGGCCATCAATGGAGAAAGCTGTGTACGTTCCGCAGGATATGGAGGTGGGTCAGAAAGTCGTTGGCAAGTCTTCATCGGCCAAATGTTTTAAATTAGCCTCTCAGAACTCAAACGCATTAATATTGATAACTAAATTTATAATATAATGAGAATGCTTTTTCTTTTTCTAAATTAATGCTCCGTTTGTTTCGGCGTAAAATGATTTCTGGAAAATGATTTCGGCATTTTCCAGTGTTTGGTTGGGGCGAAAATAACAGTCAACGAAAATCATTTTCGGTTTGACCATAAAAGCTTTTTTAATTTTCGGAAAACGATTTACGATTTTTAAAATCGTAAATCGTTTTCCGAAATTAAGCTCTTCGTCCTTACACGCATGTTTAATATCCGATCGTTAAAATTTAGCAATTGTCAATCATCGGGATCCAATCGGTGCCGGAGTCCGACAACATCCAGTCGCCGGAAACCTGCCGGCGCCGGAATTAGGCCACCGGAATTCTGCCAATACCGGAATCCGGCACCGGCAGACCAAATTCCGGTCGGGATATCGCCAGATTCCAGCCAAGCCGGTCGGATCTAGACGGATCCGGGTATTGATCCGGCCGGATCTGGCCAAAATGGCCGGGATCCGGCCGAATCTTGACGGATCCGGCCATTGATCCAGCCGGATCTGGCCAAAACGGCCGACATCTGGTCGGATCTAGACGGATCCGGCATTGATCCGGCCGGATCCGGAAGATTCCGGCCTGAATCCGGCCATTTTGGCCGGATCCGGTCAAACTTTCTCGCCGGATTCCGGCAACGGCAACTGGACGTTGCCGGATTCCAGCGACAATTACCAAACTCTTAGTTTTGCATTTCGTAATTTTTTCGTGCGAACCAAACACCGAAAAATATTTTCGAGAAAATCATTTTTTCTGAAAATGATTTCGTCGAAATTATTTTACGACGGAAATCATTTTACGTCGAAACAAACGGAGCATAACTTTGAGAAGACCAAGTCAAGTGACACCCACACCAGCACCTGATCACCCTAGCTATGAAACTCCGGCTGCTACTATATTCTACACGTGATCCTTTTTCCTTTTTAACATATATATATATATATATATATATATATATATATATATATATGAGAAATGTTTCTTCCACACAATTTGTAAACAAAGTCTTACGTGAGATTTTGTTTTAAACTTTTTAAAAACAAAGTGTGTACAAAAGAATCTTGCCATGTAAGACTCGGTACAAAATCTATCTAGTATGACTTACTACGAGGAGGGGTGTGGCAAAACTATAATTTTTAGGTTAGGGGTAAATTTAAAAGGAAAAAACAATTAAATGAGGTAAAAATTTTAATTTTGAAGGGTTCATTCATAAAAATATATATATTAGGTGAGTTTTTTTTTTTTTTTTTTTAAAAAAAAAAAAAAAAAAAAAAAAAATTGACACCATAACGTGGTTGCACCCAAAGACAACCACATTAAGACAAGGGGGCCAAAAAAATTGATTAACTTAAATATATGTGCTGTACTTTTTGTCCCCTAATTATATACAAGACTAGGACTCGCATCTATTTACAAGTATGAACTATATATGTGGAGCTTTTCTGAGACCATCTTGAAATCTTTAGCTCATTCTCCCTCTGTTTTTTGTTTCTTCCTTTTCCCGCCTCGGTTTGTCTCCTGGGGTAACCTCATGGATTCAGAAAAATAACTAAATAAGCTAGGTTGTTAATTACATATATAGTGTAATAGAATAGAGAAATTATAAATCAAAATAATGATATCCTTCGCATATATTTTATATTGGTTAACGTAATGTGTTTTGAGTAGGTTTTCATATTAAAAAAAAAACATTTAAAACATGATATGTTAATCGGCTTGAAATAAGTGTAAATAATTGCATTACTCTTCTGACTTCATTCCTACACATTTACCTCACTCTCCTCTTTTTTCCCATTTGTAGCGGTAAAGATCCACCCCCATTCTTTACCTGTTATTTTTTCCCTGTTTTTCTATTTTGTTGGTTGTACTTAAAAACAAAAAAACAAAACAAAACAAAACAAAACAAAAAACACATTTATCTCACTTTCCTTCTTTCCCCTCCCCCCCCCCCCCCCCCTTTTTTGTTTTTTTTGTTTTTTTTGTTTTTTTTTTTTTTTAAAGATGATCAGTTTCTAATAAGATATTTTAATTTAACATTGATTTTAAGATAACATTGAGATTGTAACAAAGTACTAACATTTCTTCCAATTGAGATTCTTGATACTATTCTTGTTTTCTCCGGTTCACCTGCGCAACTTGTTTTGGCAACGAATCTTGTTCGTACAGGGGGCTCTCTCTTGGTCCCCTATAATTTTTCCTACAGAAATTATAAGAGATTCAAAACTTTCTATATAATAGAGCAGTTTTAAAATATTTTGATCAAAAACCTTACATTCCAATTTACATTTAGAATGCAATGATCAAATATTAACATCCGTACATGCATATCCTGTCCAACGATTTTACCTACTTTACCTAATTTTTATTTGTGTATTAAACTATAATTTTTTATTAGGTATAAACATATGTGGGAATTTGAGCATAAGGACAACGTGGCAAATAAGAAAGGGCACGGCAAGGTGATGTCGTACAAGTTTACCTAACCCTGTAGATTATTTAATTTTTTTGTCTCTTGGGGGAGGCGGATATTATTTAGAATATGTGCATGGTGAATGTGACGTACATTGTCTTCCTCCAACAATTATATTCTCTCTTGTCCTTTGGCCTAATGAGTTGATAGGATCGGGTTATTTGAATGTTTGGTTTGATTTGGGTCACTCTCAGGAGCCTACCTTTTTTGTATTAATTAGACCGTTAACTTCTTCCTTTCAGATTAAAAGTGAGAACAATCTATTGAAAATACTACGTGAAAAGTCTAGAGACCTAACTCAATCTCAAAATACGCTTTGAAAAATGAGAAAATAAATTACCAAAATACTTTTTAGTATGAACATGATAATTGATGACTTTTACCGTAAAAAGTAAGAGAGGAAGAATAGGAAAAAAAAAAAAAAAAAAAAAAAAAAAAAAAAAAAAAAAAAGAAAGAAAGAGAAGAATAAGAATATATATGGGGGCCCAGCCTTTTAGGTTTTTCACATACGACCCATAATAGTTCTAAAGCACTAGAAAATAAATGATTGAGGATATTCAATATTAGAGAATTATTTAAATAGGCTTTTAATTGATTTTAGTTGTATGAAATGTTAATGAAGGTGTTGGGTGCATCGATTTGCAATGTAAAACTAGGATTAATATATTAGGCTTTCGAGGAATTAGGTCTAAACCAAATGGAGCATGAATTGTTTTAAGGATTAAGGGAAAATAAGTAAAGAATGATGGGTTTTGTTTTAGAGTCAATAACCCTAGACGGAAGTGAGAATAACGGATTGAAAGTGTTAGTAGAGAAAGCAAAGGGGTTAGGGTTTTGGTTGGAAGTGGTATCAAGCACCTAAGGGAATTGAACGCAAACACTAATTAAGGTGGAGATGCCTTTCTATTTTTCAGAAAACCTTTTCCGCCGAGAGTGGCCGTGGGTGCATGGCTATCTCATTCAAAGTAGGTGAAGGTCACCGAAATAAAATAGGTCGAAGCTATCTCATTCGAATGCGAACTAAAGTTTTACAATCGTCACACAGTGATGTACGTTTGAATGAGGTTCGAGCATGGTTGTGAACGTGGGTTTCTAACCTCTCCATTAACAAGCATACCTTAAATGATCAGCTTCTAAATCTCCATTATAGTCCTATACTATCTTCAATGGACATAAAGATATATTAATTAAATGAGATAATGGGTGTCCATGCTATACTATTCATATGGGCATTGCTTTAAGTTTTGAATATAAAATTTGTTTCCACTCCAATTGGTAAGGGCAACTTTCCGGCAGAGCAAGATTGACCGTCAGATTGAAAAGCCATGGCCCATGTGATTGGTAATGTGAAGTAGTCTTGGCCAATCACTTTACATGGTTGTCCTAAAAAAAAACAGGTTCTTCCAGGTAGCCGCCGTCTCCTTGGAACTATCCCTCTCTTTTGTTACTTTCTTTTCTGTGTGGGGGAATATATATATATATATATATATATATATATATATATATATGGTCCACATCATTGTAAAAGTTGAAGATACACTAGCGCAACAGTTTGGTCCTTTAGATAATTATATGTTATTTTCTGTGATTGAAAAGGTGAAGATAATATATATATATATATATTAAGAAGAAGAAGAATGAACAAAAACTCTGTATAAAGAGACAAGCAAAACTTATCTGCAGCCGGTCGATGCACAACTACATGCAACTCGGGCCCCGCCATTAGAGCACTCTTAACGGTTTCATTAAAATAGTTTTTTAACCATTTTGAAAAGGTAATTTGGTGAAAATATATAAAAACTATTCTCAACAACCTCACTATTATAATTAAAAATTTACAATAAAATTATTAAAAAATTATAAAAATTTGATCATTTATCTCTCTTCGCTTTTTTTTCTTTTTTTTTTTTGAACTTTTTCCTCTCATGTACAACTCTATTTTGTTATGTAATATTTTAGGCTAAAATGTATTCTTTTTTTCTTTTTCTTTTTTTTTTTTTCTCTTAAACTACAATATTTTTACACTTTAGACATCCAATATCGTACAAATTTCTTGTTCACATATTCCAACAGGTTTTGTGGAATTAAAGGGGTATGTTTAGGTAGCATTTTATTTTTATTATTTTTTAAAAATAGGTTTGAATAGGTTTTTTAAATTCAAATTCTACTCAAGTTTTATAAAACTTTTTTCAATTTTATCTCGAGTTCTCTAAACCATTCAAATATAATTTTAACAAACAAATTTTCTTGGTATTCGCAATTTTAAATACAGTAAAAAATAATACAAAATTTTAAAAGAACCCAACAGTTTAAAAGCCTCTCGGCTAAACTTTCTCTTCTCTCTCCTGATTCCAACCACACCTTGCCTTTCTGTCGACGAGGAGGAGGGGGTACTTCCCATCCCCTCCTCCTCGAAGGAACCTTATGCTTGCTTGAAGGCCTTACTGGTCTTCTTGGAGGATACTTATGCTTCCTTGAAGGCTTTACCAGTCTTCTTGGAGGATTTTTCTATTTCCTTGAAGGCCTTACCAGCCTTCTTGGAAGCCATATCCACCTCTTCAGAGGTTTTATCTTTCAATAACAGCTACATCGGCTTCTCCTCCTTTACCCATCCGTTGGATTCTGCTTCCCCCCACAGTTCCCTTTGGCGGATTTGTCTTTTTCTTGAAGTTTTTGGATTTGGGTTTTTCAAACTTAGACTTGACAATTTTTGAAAGCCCCACCCTCAGACACGCCATTCCATCGTGCTCCTTGGCTTCTTCGCTTCCCTTTGCCACCGATCCCACCTCCATCCCGCCAGTGCGTGGCCCACATGCGCCTGCAAGTAGATCTTACTCGCTAGCGCGTGGGTCTTACGCGCCAAAGTGTTGATTGTCATCCTCCTCCGTGTGAGCTCCTCTTCCGCCGATGCTGCTACTGTTTTGTGGTTTTTGTAATTTCTTTGTTGTATTTCTGTTGTTTTCCCACACTTTTGTAGATGTTTTGCTGTTTGTCTTTTGTGGTTTGGGTTATAGTCTCTCAGCTCCTTTGCAGGCTAATCTGTTGGTGGAGACTATTGTTTTTATTTTCGTTCTTTTGCAACTATTCCTCTCCGATTTTTGGTAGTGTTTCCTCAGCAACAACTATCTCACGGTGGTTATTATTTTTAAACCGCCTTGTACGGCCCCAGGACAGGCCCAACTTGTTTTTGGTTCTTTTGAACTCATACATAATCACCATTAATTGCTTACTGTTTTATTGTCTTTTCTGTTAAGGTTTGGTTGATCTGTAGATTAATCTCTTCCCCTTTCCCCATATTTGAATAGAAAAAAAAAAAAAACAAAAAACAAAAAAAAAAAAAACAAAATATGACCAATAAAATAAGACAAATATTCAAAAATATGACTAATGGGAAAAGACAAACATTCAAAAAAAATTAAATAAAGAACGAAAAAAGAAATATGAAAAAATATTAATTAAATGAAATAGTGAATAATTAAAATAATTAGGGTACATTAAAAAAGTAACTCACCAAAAAAACAACTTTAAAAAGTAAAATGTGATGAAACTACTAAAAATACTCTTAAAACATATAACGAACTTAAAAAGAGGTTGGGCCAAAAACATGGTTTTCAAGTCTAGTAAAATTAAATATGAAGAAAAAAAAAAAAAAAGTGATGGTTCAACTGAGTTCAACCCAGCGGGCCTTGTTGAATTCGGATGCCACTGACCCGTTATCCTTCCACTGCCAAGAGCGGGAGGTAAACGCTGCTCTGTGAAACCAGCCTCACGCAGAACCCTCCGCTCTAGGAACCACGTGACCCAGAGCCTACGCACAAGCCACATGGATCAACTCTTGGCTTGGAACGGACAGGCCAGCAAATAGCAACCAGAATCCGACCAGTTGGGCTGGGCCAGAGTCCCATCACAATAATGCCCCTACACAGGTTATAGGCTCGCGTTACTAAGCCCGGCGAACAATCATCTCACACAAGTGCGTTATAAAGCGCAGAAGTTTGTTCCTTCTGAGCAATGTGGGACTGAGGTACGTTGTGGTGTTGGGAAATTCTCGCGAAATGGGTCATAATGTCTTGTCGCCTCGATCACCTTCTTCGAGAATCGAGGCTTCGCAGTAAATCATAAAGAATGGCCAACAACTGGCATCAGACTTGAGCATTTACGGTTGTTCATCCAAGAAAAAAATACTGATTTGGTGTGGTGCATTATACAATAAAAATCCTCAACCTATTTCCATTCGAAATTTCGCCTCTTGTATGATAGCATGTAATTAATTACATCTACTGCTTTATCGTCTCATATAATATCAAAAGTTTTATGAATTTATTTTATACAGCTGCTAATAATAGGAACTGGCATATTCCATATTCCAAGGAATTTATGGTGCAAATTAAAATTGAACAATTTTAAAAAATAAATAAATAATACTTCGCTTAACATAAAATATGTTATTTATCAAAAATTAAATGTCTCGTAACACAAATAAAGTGGGCTTAGGATAAGCCATGATTTTCGTGTTTTGCCATAAACTAAAGGTTAATACTTAAATAATCACTCCATTTCCTTGCCCCCTAGAACTCAATAAAATAAATAAAAAATATTTATTGTCACATAAATATATGAAACTTGGATATACCAATTAGCTATTTGAATTGTTAGTATTTTTTATAGATAATTTGACAGAATTTATGTTAGACATTAGTACCCAAATAAATTTTGGACTAATGAACTATTTATCCAGACATGTAAATTTTATGTAAACTCTTTTATATTAACCGCTCAAATTATTACCAATGCAAGGCAATTATTTCATAAAATGTTAATGTACAATGAAAAAGTAAAGAGATTAGGATTCTCTATAATTATTTGTTAGAATATGAGAGAATTCGAACAGGTAATTGTGAGAAACCACTTATGAGACCCACCAGACCAAATAAAAATTGGAATGTCTAATCATTTATCCGGTCAGGCGAATTTCATAAATAATCTCTCACAATCACTTGCTTAGATTCTCCCAAATTTAAAATAAATAATTATGAAGAATTCTAATTATAAGCAAAAGAGGATGGATAAAAAGTTAATAGGGTAGCCCACATGAGTCTGACAATGACATCATCCAGACAAAAAACTTATGACCACAATTTTGATTAAACTTGTTACTTTTTGACTGAGAAGACGTTCAAATACTTCTGGAAGTTTTACATGTTTCCAATTGACCCAGCCAAAAAATGTGATAGATATCCTTTGCTAATTTATTCATGCACCCAGCCGGCCATCATCCCTAGCTACTTAAAACACATTTGGTCATGGTCTTGATTGGTTGACCAGACCAGCTTTTAGGAACATTAGGACTGGTGGCTAAAATAACTTGTTAAGGTGACAATTTGAAAGTAATCAATCATTTGAAATAGTTGTGTGCCAAGTCTACCCCAATGATTTACAGTTTGTTTGTAAACTCTAGCCTATATTTCTCTTTGTAACGGGATTGATATTTTGGTGAGTTTTTTAGAGTGCGTTTGTAATAACGATTTTATAGACAATAAGTGCGATTTTAAATCAAATCGCAGAACATAAATTGTTCGGGGAACTGCGTTTTTAAAAATTGCGATTTGAAAACGCAGAAAATTTGCTTTTTCAAATCACATGTAAGCTGGTGCTTTTTTGAGAACGCAAAATTTTAAAGGATTTTTTTCAAATTGCACATTTTAAAATCGTTACTTAAAATTATACTTTTTGAAATCGCAAACCCAAATGAACCCTTAAATGAGTTCATTTATATAGTATATTGAGACACATACAATCTAAAAGTCTAAGTATATGTGTTTGAGCCCAACTGTACTATGTTAATCACTCACGCTTCTTACATATTTTTAATGCTTGACTTAGTCGTTTTTACACTCACTTGTATATTCCACACTACTCTGGAGTCTCAAGCTTTGCTATTAAGGATTGCCACGAATTTTCCCTAGCGGAAATACGATTTTAATTAAAATTTTAACTCTAACTCACTAAGTTGTGTTTGTGTCGAATTTACTTATCATTTAAATAATTATTAGTCCTAATCTCACTGCCTTGAAAGTCATGGCCACTTTCTCTTTTCTTTTCTTTTTTTTTTTTTTTTTTTTTGGCTTATCTTCTCTCACTGTCTCACCTCCTTTGGCTATAAAAGTCATGACTTTGTCCAAGTTGTCTGGGATTGGACAAAAAAGTGTCATAATATATATATATATATATATATATATGTCACGACTGCAAGTCTGCAACTGATTTCATAATTTTATTTAGTTGGTTGATATATAATTAGATGATATAGTAATAAAAATTAACTGTTAAATCAAAACTCGTTAAAAAAAAATTAATAATTAATTTTTATTATCATATGCATTATCTCAATTATATTACAATTATATGGTAATGTTTTAAATAATTAAAATAAATTTTTGTTCTCTCCATTATTTATATATCTATTTGTCTATTGAATTATGTGGACCCACTTCATGACTTTTTGACCAGGCTAAAGGTAAATATAAAAAACCTTCGCGTATATTTGACTAAAGGTATATATTTGACTTTTTGAATCAATTGCCTTGCAGATGTTTGGCTGCAGCCTTTGGCGACAAAAATAGGTGGACAGTGTAAAAGAAAAAAAAAATTAAAAAATTAAAAATTAAAAATAAAAATAATAATAAAAATCATTACATGTATTTTCTATCGAGTTTTTTTTTTTTTTTAACATGTCCACACAAGAGGAAGGAGTGATAATTCGAACTAAAAACCTCCGCTTTATAAGACGTGATCCCCAACCGATTGAACTACCCCTTAAAAACAATCCAACGAGCTGTAAAAAAGGCAAGAACGGCCGTTGCAATATGTAGTATGTCATTACAATGGACAGCCAGTAGCTTTGGCACACAGCGAAGATCCGAAGTGAATTACTCGACCAATTAGGAATATAAATTAGTACACGTGTTGTCCACTTGTCTCGATGGACTACAAAATCTAGGTCCCACTTCGTAATTGGAAGTTGAATCCTCAATTATCTCAAAATTTTACAGAAGAAACTGTCTAAGATTGACTATCCAAGAAGCTGGTCATTTTACCCATATGAATTTTCAGTATTTTGCTATTTGAATTGCTGGACAGTAAATGTGAGAGAATTTTTTATAGAATTTACCTATTTAAACATATGGACAGACAATTTAGACAAGTGAGCCCCATATTAACTTTCGCATCTTTGCTATGTAAATTACTAAGAGTATCTCCAATAGAATGAGCAAATGACTGACAATAGTCAAATTATATTTCGTCTTCAGGAAAATAAGCAAAATACAAAAAACAGTAATTAAAATAGAGAACTGTACTTTTTCAATAACTACTTAAACTATTATTACTGAAGATAGGCTAAGAATCGAACAACAAAATTGCTAGTAATTTAATCTCATTTCCCCCCTGCCTCTCAAATACCAGAATGAAAAATACAGAAAAGAGAAGATGCATGCTGGGGACAGTGCTGATCATTCAGCAAGTACAAGGACTAGCACTCTCAGATATACTCAAAAGTTCCTCCAAATAGTCTGCCCCCAAATCCTCAAACACCACCATATTTTCCACCCTCTTCCCCTCTTTCTTCTTCTTACACTTTGACTTCCTCTTCATGGAGTACCTATTTTTCAATTCCAAAACCGGCGAGCACCCCTCCTCATAACCATACTTCATCTGGTGAAGTGACTCATGAACTTTCTCGGCCGGGAAATTGAGAACAGCCAACGAACCCCTCAGTGCAAATGCAGCTTGATCGTAGGCCAAAGCCGCGGCCTCGGCCGTGTCAAAAGTTCCTAGCCAAACCCTAACACCACGCCTTGAAGAATCCCTTATCTCCGCTGCATATTTTCCCCAAGGCCGCCGTCGAACCCCTCGGAAGGATACTTCTTCCTTCACAGGCTCCTCTTCAATACTGGCTCTTGAATTCACCTCCTCGTGATCTTTGACATGAACGGAGGATGTGATTTCGGATGAGTCGTTAGTAGCAGCTAAGACACCGTATAGAAGCATTTCTTGGGAGTCATTTTCATTGAAAGGAAGGGATTGGTGTTCGAAATTGTACATGGAATTCCACGACAAAGATTCCAGCGAGGCAAACGAAGAAGACTGGGAGGAGAATTCGGAAAACGGGTGACGAAAGAATGAAGAATCCATGTTGAATTGAATGCTTTCTTTCTGTTTAGTGAGTGGTTACTTGATCATGCAGAAAATACTTGAAAGAGTGGGGGCTTTATATAGGGGCAAATTAAAGGGAGGGAAAATGACAGGTTCAAATAATGAGGAGGAGCAAAGATACAAAGAGTGTGATAAGGACGGAAAGAGGGATGAATTACATGAACATTTGAGTGGCAATACAAAATGTCGTAATTTGTGGGCCCCAGAGATTTGTGTATGTGCACGTGGGTCAAAGGAATTGAGGGCATGGCGGCCAGGTCCAGGTGAAAATTTTAGTGTGACGTCAGCACGATGATTCCATTGGAGGGGGATTTGTCCACTTGCAGTGGGCAAACTCTTTAAAGCCCCGTTTTGTCCTTGTCATCTCCCATTCTGTGGTAACTGTGATAAGACTATGGCCATGCCATGCAATATGAGGTTGACACTACAGTGGAAAAAAAAGGCTCAATCCATCTTAGAAACTCCGGTGGGGAAATACAAAACAAATAATAATAATATTCAGGCGGCCAAAACATTGATGGTACTAAAAAAAAAAGTGTCGGCAAAAATTTAGGGCTTTGAAAATAAGGTGTTAGGATAAATAAAAGACGATGCACAAATCAACTGTAGAGAAATATTAACAATTACTTACGCATATTTTTATAATTTATCGACGTTTAACTCAATCATCGGGAAATAATTAAACGACTACATTAAAATACTTGCATTTTTTCTTGGCCCTTTTACAAAATTCAGACAGATTTGTAATTCACAAGCCTTTTTAACCGATATAAGCTTCTAAATATGTCGGTGTTTTATAAACGCCGGCGTCGTATAAAAGTATCAGCATTTTGTAAACGCTGCTAATTTGTTGGAGTTTACAAACCACCAATAAATTGTAAATCTCGAAATAATTTTTTTTTTTAGGTGTGTTTAATTAACCTTGAAACTATTTGTAGTCGGTTTGAGTATTGAATTTTCTGATTTTTAAGAAGATCGGGGTGGAAAGAACGATCGATGTGGGTGATCAAGAGTTCGATGAAACCCTAAGTCATGAACGTTCGATTTAGCTAGTACTCAAATGATCAATAGACGGTTATAACAACTTGGATGTAGACTATATATCCCATTCTTTTGAGCGTGCATAAGTTTGTTTTAAATGTTGATCATTGATACTTAATTAGGCCTCATTTCGTCATTCTCAGCCTCCATAAACCTTTAGAGTGAGAGAGATAAGAGAAAAGTCGAATCTTGAGGGCTTTCACTCAAGATGAAGCAATCAGCTCTACTTATCTTGTTAATCTTGCATTTGTTCATCGTTTCTAGTTTGATTTTATTTGCTCTACTAGTTGTATAGTCTTTAGATCGTAGATTTGCTATAACATTCGGTAGATTGTGTTATTAGCTTATTTCAATGGAGTTATGTAGGATTTGTTGGTTAGATGATGTAGGTATGCGGTTTAATTACCGTGTGATATTGGGTACGTTATTTAAAGTATTTATGTTGTCTTTTGAATCAAATTAAGCTAACTCTTAACTTTAAATCCCATGAGCAAGCTTAATTACGAGAACGTGGCTCTTGTGGATAATATATGGAAGGCTCCTCCTACAGGCTTTCTAAAAGCCAATAGGAATCATTCTTTATCATATATGCTGTCATTAGCAATGATAGCTAGTGGTAAGATTTTGACTGTTTTTACAACCATACTCAACTCCATGGAAGTGAATTTAAGAGAAGCAAAAGATGCTCTCCTAGCATCAAATTTGTCACCCTCCTATAATAAAATTCCTCTTATTTTGGATGGAGACTATTTGATTGTCATTATGACCATTATCAATTGACTGGCAAATTGGTTCGATCAGTTATCAAACATGTCATTTCAGCTCTTTCTTCTTTGTGGTTCTGGTAAGCACATAAAGTGGGAAGGTAGTCCAACTATAGAACTCATATTTTTGCCTAATATAATGGGCTGCTGCTCACAAGTTTTTTGGTTTTAATTATTTCCTCTACGTAATTCCCCTTTGTTATCTGCTTTGTAACTCTTTG
The DNA here is from genome assembly GCF_958979055.1 of Alnus glutinosa. Classification (NCBI taxonomy): domain Eukaryota; kingdom Viridiplantae; phylum Streptophyta; class Magnoliopsida; order Fagales; family Betulaceae; genus Alnus; species Alnus glutinosa. The sequence goes on from NC_084897.1 coordinate 16,097,597, forward strand.
ATGTGCTTCCCTCCATCTTGTATTATTAAAAAAAAAAAAAAAAAAAAAGGGGAAAAAACTCTACTTACCCGCTTCGATGTATCACGGGTTTAGCAATGTCTCCGTCGAATTATGAAAATGTTGCAATGATGATATTATATTTTTCAGCTCATTTTAATGTCACCCCTATATTAAGATTTTTTGGTTAAATCCTAGCAAAGAATGCCGAAATAACCAAAATACTGTTTTATTTTAAAAAAAAAAAAAAAGGGGGGGAGAAAATTGCCGGTCCCCAGCGACCCAAGGCCACGACATGGGCTAGTTAATTAGGGTCTATTTTAGGTTTTCTTTTACTTTTATCTTTTTTTTAAAAAAAAAAAAAAAAAAAAAAAAAAAAAAAAAAAAAAAATCAACTTTTTAATTAAAAAAATTTGTATTTTTATAAATTTTACATGAGTATAAATGGCATTTTACCTATTAGCTGTTTGAGGTAATTAACATAAAACCCTAACAGTAAGAGGGATTGATCGAAAGCAGCTGAAAAATGAAGCACATACTCCCACTGCAATTTTTGATAATTTGACAGTAACATTGTAAAATCCGTCTGGCATCTGTGATACTTCGAGAGAAAGTAAGTTTTCTAAAATAAAAAAATAAAAAAAAATAAAAGTAATAATAATAATAATAATAACTTTGAAAATTTAGAACCAGTAAAAAATCTCTAGATCGATATACCATCTTCCGGCGGAACCTCACAGTTAATTATTTTAAAGTAAAAAAAATCCATTCAAGTGAACCGTTTATCCTTATCAAATTAATAAATTATATATATTATCATTCATGCATGCATTGGGAGATAGAAGATTTATCTCCCCTCTCCATAAAAAAAAAAAAAAAAAAAAAAAAAAAAAAAAAACCTAACCTAACTGTTATCTTTGCGCAGCCGGCACGTACGCACCGCTCTGTGGCCCATCTACTTTTGACATTCGAGCAATCCAAAACAACACGTGGTCATAAAATTATAGACCAATGTCTAAAGTCTCAATAATGTCTTTTCCTTTTTTCTTTTTTATCCTTAAAAAGAAAAACGAAGAATTAGGAAAAGCAAATTAGATTAAAATAAAATGGCCCATTCTTCTTGACCGATCCTTACAGATCGATCGATGTGCATGAACCTGTACATATCACTGCTCCTACAAGTTGCATCTTTTCTATTCAACATAATTGGACTCTCTCGATCACCTCAATATTTTCAACATTGTTTTAACGTGTCAAATTATTGGTTTTTGTATATTTGCATTTTAATTGAACGATTACTTTCTCCTTGGTCAAAACCTCATTTATTGTTAGGCAAATGAATATAGACTTAAATTAACTATTCTCAAAAGAATGTCAGTTCTAAATAGTTATTATGTAAACCGTGAAATATGATAAACAAAATTTTGAACATAAAATGACTTCTTTCTCTTTCTCTTGAAATAAAAAGGATCATCGTAGACACGTGGGGTGAATAGTACGTGATGGTGCCTCTCAAAGAAAAGCCATAAATTGTTTTCTTATATTCATGCTTTGGTACCCAATCTTAATTTTTTCATACATGCTTTCGCCCTTCTAATAAAATACTTTTTTGCTCCGTCCCTTTAATGGATTACCTTCTAATTAGTTTCTCTTGGTTATCTATTTATGAATTTTACGGTAATTATAAATATTTTGGTTATTACAAATTCCTTTTTTCGTTTTTTATTTGTCAAGTTATACGTGTCATGTAGACTCATTCCCTGAATCAAGCACACAAACCACATATCAATTTTTTTTTTTTTAAATGAACAAATAAAGAAGGGTTACATGGGATTAGAAAACTGAATAAGAGATGGACTCCCCAAAGGCAAATCCAAAAAAAAAAAAAAAAATGCTAAATATACAACAAAATAATAGGAAATAGGCTAAGAAATGACAATCCTTTGTATCTTAGTATAAAACTAAGATATGGGTCGTACAAAGCAGTAAAAGAAGGAGCACAAAGAGGGGCACGAACTTTGAAATGCCCGTTAACCCTACCCTATCCTCCTAACACTACAAAAAACTCTACAATTGGCCGCGTGTCTACAGTACCTGTTACTGTAGACACGCGTCCAATTAGCCACATGTATACAGTACACGTGGCTAGAAATATGCACATCATAGTTGGCCGCGTGTAATTAATTACACGCGGCCAATTGGCCGCGTGTATTTTCTACACGTGGCCAATTGTTTTTATTAAATATATATTAATAAAAATAAATTTATTAAGTTTTGTATATAGCCACGTGTATGAAAATACACGTGGCTAATTGTTTTTATTAAATATATATTAATAAAAGCAAATTTTATTATGTATATATACGTATAAGAAATTGGCCGCGTGGCCGAAAGACACGCTGCCAAAATTTGGCAGTTTCAAATTTGCTTCAAATGCATGTTCCCGCGCGCCAGTACTGGACAGCAGCTTCAAAAGCAAATTTGCTTCAAAAAAATCGATAAACAGCAGCTCTCTCTCTCCCGCGCGCCACTAGCTCTCTCTGTCTCTCTTTTTTTGTTTTTTGATGAATTTCGCGTAACTTCAACAAACTCTCTCTCTGTACGTATCTCTCTCTCTCGCTCTCTCTCTCTTCTGTATCTCTCTCTCTCGCTCTCTCTCTCTTCTGCATCTCTCTCTTCTGTATCTCTCTCTCTCGCTCTCTCTCTCTTCTGTATCTCTCTCTCTCTCGCTCTCTCTCTCTTCTGTATCTCTCTCTCTCTCTTCTGTATCTCTCTCTCTCTCGCTCTCTCTCTCTTCTGTATCTCTCTCTCTCGCTCTCTCTCTCTTCTGCATCTCTCTCTCTCTCGCTCTCTCTCTCTTCTGTATCTCTCTCTCTCGCTCTCTCTCTCTCTCTCTGTATCTCTCTCTCTCTCGCTCTCTCTCTCTCTCTCTCTGTCTCTCGCTCTTTGTCTCTCTGTCTCTTGCTCTCTCTCTCTTTCTCTGTATCTCTCTCTCTCTGTCTCTCGCTCTCCCTCTCTCTCTCTCTCTTTGTCTCTTGCTCTCTCTCTCTCTCTCTGTCTCTCGCTCTCCCTCTCTCTCTCTATGTCTCTCGCTCTCTCTCTCTTCTGTATCTCTCTCTCTCTCGCGCTCTCTCTCTCTCTCTCTCGCTCTCTCTCTCTGTATCTCTCTCTCTCTCTCGCTCTCTCTCTCTCTGTCTCTCTCTCTCTCTGTATCTCTCTCTCTGTCTCTCTCTCTCTCTATCTCTCTCTCTCTCTCTGTATCTCTCTGTATCTCTCCCTCTCTCTACTGAACTTGTTTGTGTTTTCCTTTTCTTTTTTTTTTTCAGTTATTATATTTTTTTTCCTCTAAAAATAAAGAATTAAATTAAAAATACAATCAATTATTTAAAAAATAATTCAATACAGATTTAAAAAATTATTTTTTAATTTTTTTTTAAAAAAAAAACATATTGCCACGTGTATTAAAATACACGCGACCAATTGTGCAGTTAGTGTCAACCGGACCCACCGCGTGTATTTACATGGCCACTTGCACGCGGCCAACAGTTCGCCACGTGTACAGTGACCGTACACGTGGCGAACTGCAAGTGGCGAAAAACAATTTTTTTTGTAGTGTAAATGAAAAAAAAGGGACATAGAGAAGGGCACGGACCTCAAAAGGTCTTTCAACCCTACTTGAACCCCCTCTATGCAGCTTCAACATCCATCGAGAAGAGGCTGTTGATCGAAGGATGGGCACTGTATTTCCATCTGGATTAGAAGAGGAGGAAAAGACAGCGTGTAGGTATCTATGCATCGAAAAGTGAGTTCTATGCGAGAGCGAGGGCTAGACGGAGATGCAGAGGGATGCGACAGGAAGTAGAGAGGCCAAGGAATACAGTGGTTACGCGCGACTCTAGACAAGACCCACAAACCCACGAAAGTTGACAGATCAAGCCTGGAGAAGGCTAGGTTTGAAAACCCTTTTAGATTTGAGAACCAGTCACCGTATGTGAAAGGATTGAGGGCAGAGAGCAACGCAGACACGCATTATACTTAGTAGTGCGTTAGTACTTAAAGAAAAGATAATTGTAAAAGAAATTAAAGACAAAACAAAATAAAGAAAATACGTCCCAATTATTTGTCTTAAATTTTCGTAACCTTATATTTTCTTTCAAGTGCCGCGTAATATCGTATGATCAATTTACCAATGAATATAATAAAGGTAACACCACTCATCATTTCAAGAAATATTAGAATTAAAGTTTTGTTGAACTCTTACCTAAATAGTGCCACTGACTAAGTTGTTTGTTTGGATGATGTGAGGCAGTCACGTGGGCTACCCTTTTAACCTTTTTATCCAACACTCATTCATTAATTATTTAAATAACTAACTGTCTAAACAGTAAATATGAAAGAATTCATATAAAATTTACATATTGAAGTAAATAGTTGAACAATTTAAAATTTATTTGGATTTATATATTTTATGTGGCAATAACTGCAATTTGTGTCTCGAAAAAGACTTGGAATCTAAGTATTAACCTTTAGTTTATGGCCAAAACATAGTTTGTGGATGATATCAAACTACAAGAAATAGGAGGATTTTAAGCGGTCGCCCAAACCTCTTCTAGAATCTGAAAAAGACGGCTACTAAAGTCGGTTTGACTCGTGGTCCAAGTCCGCCACTAACGGCAGTACGTGGTTTAGGATAAGCACAAACCTTTGGCGATAATTTTTTTTTTAAGAAAAAAACTTTACTTAATCATGATCTTTTATTATTTTTATAAATATATTTTTAAACTTTAAAAAATATCAATTTAACGTATACATCTTTCAATTTTTTTCAATTTCGACCATTCACTAAATTTTTTCATTAAATCCGAAAAAATGTGTCAAAATTCCTAAAATACAAGGAAACAAATGCAAGAATCTAGTCATTGATCAGAATTTAACAGAATTTACAAAAATACTAATGTTGAATATTTTAATTTTTAATATTTTTTTAAAAGAAAAAATATGATATTTTGAGAATTTTAACATGTTTTAACGGAAAATTTTAATGAATGGGTGAAATTAAAAAAAAAATTAATATGCTAAATTGATACTTTAAAAATTAAAAATACGATTGTAAAAGTGATGAAAGATTGGGTGATAAGTGAAGTTTTTCAATAATTTTTTTTTTTTTTTTCAACCTAGGAATGTTTGGCAGTGGCTATAGGTAAGACGCAACAGCAGCCACAAAACGGAAATACTTGCTGCACAACCTGTTGTGCAAATATCAATCCCCGCCATAAAAACTGCGACGATAAAAGTTATTGTAGAGGCTTTCTACAAATAAATAGTATTAATAAGTTATAGCAGCAATTAAAAAGCTGTTGCTGTTAGAAGTTAGTTATAGCAGTCTGCAAACCACTGCCACATGTGACAAATTTCACCTTAATCACTGGACTCACCAAAAAAAAAAAAAAAAAAAAAAATTTAATTGAACAGCTGGTTTCAAGGGACATTTAATTTGTGTTTAATTAAACTGCAATAAAAACATATGGTAAATGGTCACACTCTAATTCATTTACGAAAATTTACACTATTGATCCATGTAATTGGCTTAAATTACGTTTTCTTCATGTGCTATCAAAATTAATTCAAAAATCCTTGTGGTTGGCCTAATTTACCAATCACTTCTTGGAATCAAATTTCGTTAAAATATTTAATAGATTCTATTAAGCTACACACCAGAGCTAATAAGACAGCAACATGTGTCAATCTTAACAATAAAAATATAAATACATAAAACTTAAAAATTTTATTATTTAAAAGAAAAATTGAAAAAAGCAAAGGGGTGATTGCCTAACCCCTAGCCAATGGGGCCACGCGGCCCCCAGAGGTGGCGAACGACGGCCATCCCCATGGGCTAGGGTGGCCGCGCACCACACCCGGCCACCTCTGGGGTGGCTACCCAACTAGCATCATCCCTTTTTATCTTTTCAATTTTTTTAAAAATAATTTTTAGTTTATATATTTATATTTTGTTATTAAAACTGACATGTGTTATCATCTTATTAGCACTGACGTAGTGCTTAATGGAATCTATTAAAAAATTTAACAGAATTTAACTCTTGGGAGCGATGGATCTCTGAATTAATTTTGATACCACAAAAAATAATTTGTAATTTAAGTAAACCACATGGACTAATTGTGCAATTTTTCAATTTATTTATTAGGAAAATTCTTACATATGCATCCTACGATTGAGAATAACCAAACCGTATCAGGAATGAGGCAAGACAGCCCAACCGTTGGATGGGGAATGAAATTGTCCATAAAGTTGATGAGACCATGTTTAGCAACTATTAAGTGCACCAGCACCACACTGGACCCTGGTCCACCAATCGGCCACACCAAATCCTTTTTTAGTACTCTAAAATATTTACTTGATGCCATATAAATAAAGTTTTCATATTTAAGAACAATATAAATGTTATTTAATAAAGTTAATATTTACTTGTTTTTGTTTTTGTTTTTGTCTTTTTCTAAACCCTTTCTTCAAATTTCAAAGCCATCATAAGAGAGTGTGACTTTCAAAGCTCAAAAGAATATGAAATTAGTTTTTTTTTTTTTTTCCTAGACTCTCTACTTTTTTTTTTTTGTCTTTTTTAAAGCAATCAGTTATTAAAACTTCGTAAAATTAATTATTTTTTCTTTTAAATACTTAAATAACCATTATCATTAGAAGTGACTAATCAAAATGATGTGGGAAAAAATAAAATTAGGCACTTTTATTATGGAATAGACTTTTTAGTACTAGGAAAAAAAAAAAATTCCCAACGCTAAGCTTGAGCGTATCTAGCTTAATTCTCTCTTTAGGATAACTTTGCAAAATTTTAAAAAAAAAACTGCTATTAGTGGCTCTTATTAGCTAGAGATGATTTAGCAAGATATGAATGCATATTAAGAGGCTATGAGAAGGGGAGCTTTTGGAGCAAGGCTAGGAGCGGAGTTTTGTAGAAGGATGGGTTTTGATCCAATCTACTTGGAAGGGGACGTTCAGGAGGTAGTTCGGGATTTGAATAGTGAGAAGGGGAGCCTCAGTCCGTTTGGAAGTATCATTACTGATGCGCACACCGTGCTTGTTGGGTTTCAGTCTTAAAAAGTTAATTTTGTGTAAAGATAATAAGGCGGCTCATCATCTTGCAAAACTTGCTAGATCACGGCAATTGACTAAGATTTGGGTTTTGTCTTGTCCCCATTGTTTGTTGGGTATTGTCAATTTAGAGCTTATTCCGTCTTATTCATAATGAGAATACAAGACCCTTTCAAAAGAAAAAAGAAAAAAAAGAGGCTATGCTTAGCAGCCGAAAGTAACGATTACAACCATGTATCCTCCTCTCTCCATCCTTGAGCATGAGCTTGAGGGTGGTCGCAGATCAATAGGAATAGAAGAGAAATGTATCTTGATAATGAAATTTAAGTGGACCTTAATTAGAGCTGTTGTCTCTCATACCATCAGAATTGAGGGTTCCCAACAACTTTATAAAATATCCGTGAGAGGTGGCAAATTATCCATACTATGATTGCTGCAGATGTAGCAAATTAATAAATTTTGTCAACTTTTTTAATGGTCGTGACCTTTTTTTTTTGTACTCAATTTTTAAAACTTAGTGTCATTTGTCAAAACTCCAAACTATATGAACCAATTTTATATATATTTCTAATTTTTTTTAAAAAGATTTGTTCTTTTATTTATAATTTATATATATTTTATTTTATTAAATGAGACACGTGTTGCGTTTATGTCCCTCTTGTTTGGGATATTGACGCTTGGAAAGTTTGTCATAAAAGTTTTGATATTGAGACGATAAATTAAGTAGTAGATGTAATACTTGGTATCATACAAGAAACGAAATTTCAAATAGAAATAGGTTGAGGCTTTTTATTGTATAATGCACCACACGAAATCAGTAATATTTTTCTTGGATGAACGACGCTAAATTCTCAAGTCTAAAGCCAGTTGTTGGCCATTCTTTATGATTACTGCTAAGCCTCTAAGAAGGTGATCGATGAGGTGACAAGACAACATGACTCATTTCGCAAGAATTTCCGAACACCACAACGTACCTCTATCCCACATCGCTAAGGACGAAGTAATTTCTGCTCTCTATAATGTTCTAGTGAGGGATGCTTGTTTGCCGGGCTTAGTAACGCGAGCCTGTAACCTGTGTAGGGGCATTAAGGTGATAGGACTCTGGCCCAGCCCAACTGGTCGGATTCTAGTTGCCAATTGCTGGCCTGCCCGTTCCAAGCCAAGAGCTGAGCCATGTGACTTGTGCGAAGGCTCTGGGTCACGTGGTTCCTAGAGTGGAGGGTTCTGCGTGAGGCTGGTTTCACAGAGCAGCGTTTACCTCCCGCTCTTGGCAGTGGAAGGATAACGGGTCAGTGGCAACTGGATCCAACACGGCCCGTTGGGTTGACCCCAGTTGGACCATCACTTTTCCTTCTTTTTTTACTGAACTTGAAAACCATGGTTTTTGGCTCAACCTGTTTCGTAATTCTCTCGAACTTTTGTGTCATCATGGCCGGGATGAAGATCTCAATCAACTTTTCTTCTCTTGTGATTTCTCAGACTTTATTTGGCGTTCCCTCTGGGCTAAATGCAACCAGACATATTTATACCCTCTAACACACAGGCCAGCTTCAAGCAACGCACGAACTTGCTTTGTAAAAGGATGGCCGAAGCCCCACAGAACTCGTACGTATACACCATCATCGTCACTGTAATAAGTAAATATAATCTTTACATTTACAACCAAGCTTTAATTGTACAGGCATGCCCCACATCTGTGAATGTATATAATTTCCGCGTTTGAAGTTCACAGCATCTATATTCGGGCATGTCAAAAAATTCAAGCACTCTCAACTTGGTTAGATGTTCAATGCCCAATGACACCTTCTTCAGCTTAAGGTTGGATGTTAGCTCTTCTACCATTTAAGAAAGAACACGTTAGCTGCGAGCCTGCGACTATATTAATGCATGCGGAAGTGGTGAAATTATTGTTCCTTGTTCGCATCCGTTAAATTTGGAATCAAAATCAGCCATGCATCCAAGTCCATTTTCCCCTCTGTTCACCTCTGTTTTCATGTTCTAAAACAGAGCCTTCATTCCCGCATCAATCTCTCACATATTTTGTATTTGGCTTCCTAAAACGACGTGGTCTATTAGTATATGCACCTCTTAATATTTTAGGATTTGCAAAGCTCAATCATGGAGATCATGTGGCCAATGCACCAGGTCTGATATAACAAATTACCAATCACTGCTACACCAATGCAGGAATACATGCACTGTAAAGTAGGAAGACAATTGGCCGGAGAATAGTTCATTCCTTGTATTCAATTTCAATCGTATTGATAGTCATCCAATCTTATCACGTCAGTTGGGAGAAGATGATCCACCAGATATGTGCATCGAGTCCTCGTAAGTTGTGATGTTATCGTCACCCTTACCAAGGAATAAGGCAGTAGTTGAATTACTCTGTATTACTTACTCTAACATACACGAGGATCAGCTGCGAGAAAAAATGTAGAGAGAAGATCAAGAGAGGTTTTCAAGTTCTAAAAGCGGCAGCAAATGGTCAAGTTTATGAACTAGGAAGCCAAACTCAACCATGGAGATCATGTGGCCAATCCACCGACTCAGTTTGTTTTTTTTATTCGTGTATCTGAGTGGTAGGAACTAGGAACTGCACATATTTCATCTTTTGAAGTAGACTTTAGTACCATGCTCTCCGCCACAGTAAACACCCTCCGACCCCACTTCTCCTCCACCTTCCTCAGCCCCCACCCCACTCTAACCGTCCCGCTCCAACCTCCCCTTCCTAAACCGTCCCCTAAGCCCATCTCAGCCACTTTCACCCCCCTTTCCAACCCCCAAACAGCTACAGCTCTACCAGCCCTTCAGGCCTCCAACCCCACTCCTATACCCTCCAAATTCAGCTCCCTCGACGCTGACCGCCGCCTCGGCCTCTGGTACGAGTACGCACCGCTCATCCCCTCCCTACTGCGAGAAGGCTTCTCCCCTTCTTCCATCGAAGAATCCACTGGAATCTCCGGCGTCGAGCAGAACCGCCTCGTGGTTGCTGCCCAAGTTCGGGACTCCCTCCTTCAATCCAGTCTCCTCGTTCGACACCGGCGGCGCCGAGTAATTGTACGAAATTCGGCTCCTGAGCGCCCAGCAGCGCGCCGCCGCTGCCCGTTTCATCGTTGAGAACAGGTTCGACGCCAAGGGCTCCCAGGAGCTCGCCCGCGCCATGAAGGATTTTCCTCGCAGGCGTGGGGATAAAGGGTGGGAGAGGTTTGATTATGCGCTCCCTGGAGATTGTCTCTCCTTTATGTATTATCGGCAGAATAGAGAGCATAAGAAGACGTCAGAGCAGAGGACTGCTGCTCTAGAGCAGGCAGTACTGAAAGCTGCGGAAACTGAGAAAGCCAGAAGCAGGGTGTTGGAGGGGACCAGTGAGGGGAAACGAGGGGATAGGGTTTCCACGGTTCGGGTTCTGGTGGTGAGGTTGAGGCTTGGAGAGGTGGCGGAGGCGAGTAGCGCGCGTGCATGGTAGTATTGCCGGTTTGTAGAGCTGAGGAGAGGGAGCAGGAGGTTTTGGTTGCGCCATGGAAGTCTAGGAGCGAAGGTGAGTTTGGTGTGGTGGTGGCGGAGAAGGGGTATAAAAAGTGCCTGGAAGCCTAGAAGAAGGTGTTAGCCATTCTTTATGATTACTGTAAGCCTGGAAGAAGGTGATAAGGCCGGTGACAAGACAATCTGACTCATTTCCCGAGAATTTCCCAACACCACAACGTACCTCTATCCCACATCGCTAAGGACGAAGTAAATTCTGCTCTCTATAATGTTCTAGTGAGGGATGCTTGATTGCCGGGCTCATTAACGCGAGCCTGTAACCTGTGTAGGGGCAATATTGTGATGGGACTCTGGCCCAGCCCAACTGGTCGGATCCTGGTTGCCAATTGCTGGCCTGCCCGTTTCCAAGCCGAGAGTTGAGTCATGTGACTTGTGCGAAGGCTCTGGGTCACGTGGTTCCTAAAGTGGAGGGTTCTGCGTGAGGCTGGTTTCACAGAGCAGCGTTTACCTCCCGCTCCCGGCAGTGGAAGGAAAACGGGTCAGTGGCTCCCGGATCCAATACGGCCTGTTGGGTTGACCCCAGTTGGACCATCACTCTTTTTCTTTTGGGTTGAAACTTTAAAACCACGATGGTTTTTGGCCCGTTGGGATGTAGTTGTGCATCGACAGGCTGCGGACTAAACTTTATCTCTGAATATTTCCTTGTCTTTTTATGTAGAGTTTTCGTTTGTTCTTCTTAATATATGTACACCACTATTATATAATTATCTAAATAACCAAATTATTGTCCTAGTGTATCTTCAACTTTTACAATGATCTTTCTTTTTTACATATAATTATGACGGAAATCACCCTGGCCCCTAAAAGTTATTAGCAGGCATCCGCCTGATTGAATCCACCCACTTGCATGGGTAATGGACGAATTTTTCTCCCATTATCCCAAAAACTCCGCTCATCTACAAGCGAGCAATCGGTCTTTGGGTATGCACAGTGATAATACTTGCCCACACACCTAATATTATATAAGGTGTAATATATTTTGTTTAGATTTAACCGTTTGCCCCCATCTCATTTTACGAACATTCTCATCTCCCCATTTCTCGCTAGCTGACTCTTAGGACACGTTTAGTACGTGAAATGACTATTCTATTAAAAAATAAAAAAATAAATAAGAAGCTATTAGTTGGAATAGAATAACTATTCGTATTCCTTAATTTAATTTTAACATTAAAGTAAAACACTAAATATATATTCTTTTGTTTGGTACAATGTGCAATACGCTAATGAATGAAATCATATTTTAACCAAGTTTCCTAAAACACTCTTATAATACAATTTTAATTTATATTTTTCAGGAATTTTTTTTAGAAAAAAAACATAATTAACAGTTATGTAACAACACTAGCCAAATTGGACACTTTCTTTTTCATTCTTTTCTCCCACTTCTTAGCATGTCCTCGCGCCAATATAGCATAATTAACAGATTAAGAAGCATATCTTCTTTAGTTTTCTTATTTTTGGAAAAAAAAAAAAGAACCCTTCTATATATAACCTATACTTGAATCTATGTGGCTGGAGGTTTTTGACCCCTGCAACCCACCTTCCACATCCATAGCATCACGGTGGAAGATCATTGGACAGAATTTCTGTTTAATTGGCACCAAAATTCCAAGAAAATTGTTGAACTTGTTGTCTACAAGTACGAGGAAATTCACTTAAACACTTCTGAAATCAAGTAAAACCTTCTTAATAGAATCAACCAATCCACCAGTTGAGGCGACAATTGCTACCTGCAGGAAGATTATCGGGGCAGGGGAGGAGCAAAAATCGTCATTAGCGACAACTTTATTAACGATGACCCAAAAGTCAATGCTAATATGCGACACACTTGGGTTGACACTGATAAGGTTTTTTCAGTTCCAAAAATAAGGATTTATTTTTATTTAAAAATTTCACCCTTATTTAATTAAAAACTCCTCCTTTTTTCCATTTTTTTTTTTTTTTTTTTTTTTTTTTTTAACAAAAATCACTCATGTTCTTATTTAGCTTCAGGAAAATTCTAAAATTTTCTAATTAACTTAAAAAAAAAAAAAAAAAAACTATTTCTTGGGAATGGTCCAAAATAGTCCAATTAAACCTTTTCTAACTAGCACTCTAACGCTAAGGCTGAAAACACTCTCAATGGGCCAAGAACCTTAAGACACCTTCTAACTAAAATTGTGCCTAATTACCTAAAACAACTTTTAAGCTCAAAACTTAAATTAAATGGATCAAATGCACTTTCTAAGCATCTTCTACAAATTTTCCAAAACCTAAACAAATCCAAATTCTTTGAGATTTATGTGAAAACAATGATACAGAAACATTTAATGACTTAATTTTTGGTTCTAATCGTTTTTTAAAAAAAATAAAAAATTACACAAAAACATGTTTCTTAGAACATAGGTATTTTTCCAATTCCTTTACTATTTACCCTTTGCTCTCTTCTCTCCATCTTAATTTCTCTCGAGTGCCATTTAATGACACAAGTATCGAAAACATCTCCCGCCAACACACTCGATGAGTCATTGTTTTCAACGATTCATATTTAATTTTACTCTCTTTATCATAAAAAGTTTAGAATTAAATCTAGACCGTTAAAAAAACTATAGCACAACACCTAAGCTAAATCCAGAGATTTTAAATTTGAAATAGATTTTGAAAGCAATCATACTCACCCCAATCAAGCAAAATAGTAAGTTTTAGAGAATTTGCCACTTCAAAGAGTAATGTTATTTAAGAGACTACGACACGACTGCTGTACAACTGAGACAACGTGACAGTAAAAATCATTCATTGTTTCACTACCACGTCATCAAATTGTATACTAATCGTATAACAGTCTACTCTGACTTTAATAACCTAAGTGATGTTCAGAATTGGCTATTTAAATCGGCATATGGAAACTGTTCAACATGTATAATAATGTTACACATATAAGCATTTATTTTATTTTTATAATATTATCTCAACATGTAAAATAGTTCTTTACAGATGATATCAATAAAGTAGACAAAGCATCATGTGATCTTCTAAATCTGGAAAGATTTTATTGAAAGAAAAATGAATAATATCAAGTATTAGTCAACAGTTTTCAAAATTCTGGTCTGGAAAAATAGCGACTCTCCCCTTAAAACGACAGAGTTGTGCCCTGAAACACTGAAATGTTAGACAACAATTCAAACTAAACGCCATGAATGTCCGTGGTCCCAAAACTTGATGCCATCTACAACACCTCACACCTAATACATGTTAACTTAGCAGAGCTGCAGTAATAATTATCAGTGACAGTAATTTTGAGTAATAATTACCACTGCCACTCACTTTGACTTTAACCGTTTCTTATCAAATATTAAACTAAAAAAAAAAAAATCAATTAGTACTCTAGCTTTTTCTTGATGAATTAAAAAGGACAAAATTGACAAATATAATTTTCCTAATAACGCTATTATAAAATGTTATTGGTTGCAAAGGGAAAATTTCAGTCAAATTTAGGTTGAAAAATTAGAACTTATGGAAAGCTAGTTGGAAATAATAAAGGATCATATGTTTTATAAAAACGAGAGACGTCTTAGAATGTTAATGTGCCTATAATAAAAACTAACTTAGCATATGAGATCTTTCACCTTGACCTCCAAACTATCAAATGATCACATGGATTAGAATTCCAGTTATGCTGACAACAATAATAAAGATAATAATTACAACAGTGATTATGAAGATGATGATGACAAAATAAATAGATAATAGGTTGCTCCTCTAATCGTTAATATTCTATTATCTAACAATTCTTATAAATATAATTTTTAAAGGAAATCAACTTTGTTCTGCACTGTGTAATTAATTATTCTGATACTCGATAAATGTTTTAAATTCCATTAAGCCTGCAAGTTATAAAAACAGAACTGTACTTAGTTTCCAATACGATGATGATAAATAAACATAATCACACTTATTTTAAAACCTATATGAAAATGATCTTTGTTCTGCAAAAGCAGATTTCCTAAAATGGAATTCAGTTCACATGCTTAGAACTATCAACTATGTTTTCGCATCACTTTCTCAAACGCCCCCCAAACCTTACATTCAGAAATTTCCCCACCTCAAAATCTTCTACCTGCTCCAAAGCAAGCACAAAGAAGAGATCAACCCCTTCACTGCAAGAGAATGCATAAGGTATTCATCACTTATTTCAGCTGCTATCTGTTCTAGAGTTTGAAATAAAAATTTGTATCATTGATTGTGTGCTTAGTTCTTTTCATGTTTAATAAATAATTAAACATTAAGCAATGCCAATCTCTACCACTAGAAGAGATGGAGGTAAGAATTTCAAAGCCTAGGCAAAGATCTTTGAAGCTTTTACGGAAGAAGGTAAATTATGTTTTTGTTTTGAGGTTGTGGAGAGCGGTAGAGGACTGATGTGTTCAGCTGTGTTTTGTTTGGATGGAGCGAAGAGTCTGCTTGCGAAAATGGAGGATATTTAGGAGTTAAATCAGTCACAACATTTCATCAGAACAACCAGGGAATACAATAGGGCGTTCTTGGCTCAAAGATATTTCAATGACCGAGGAAGATAGGCAGAGTATGGAGGGGGAAGGTGATGGGGATTTATCAGAATTCATGAGGGAAAGAATTTTAGGGGGTGGGTAGGTTTTGGCTAGGCGATCACAGATCTTATCAAAATTGGGAAATCTGGATATAGAGGAAGCCTACAATCATATAAATTGGAATTTCTTAGTATGCGTAGGGTGGATTCAGATATGTTGAGCATTTACCGAGCTAGATCCAGTTTTGTACTTCAACTGTTAAGAGTTTTAGTATTAGTGAATGGTACTCCAGCTGGTTCCTTCACTAGCTCTAGAGGTTTAAGACATGCTGTCACCACTTCTCCTCACTTTGGATATGGAGATCCTGAGTAGAATAATTGTATAGTTTAGGGTGGGGAACTTGTAGGTTTCAAGGTTGGAGGAGGTAATTGGAAGGTTATGGAGATCTAACATCTTCTAGATGTTAATGATACTATAATCTTCCGTGAGACAGAAAAGGAGTTATTAGATTGATTTCCTTGTGTTTTAGAGTTGCTTTTGCTGACTTGACATCCCATAAAATCCATATTCTTTACCTGGCCCACTATCTCCATAACATGATGTAAATGTAGCTCTGTTTCCTAATCAGTAGACAGAGGTTCTACTTTTGATTTCTTTACAGAGGACATTTGAACCATGAACACCTCAGTGATTTGTGTGTGTCCATTTTTCATATTGTTTCTTTGTCTAGATCTTAATTATTAAAGATCCATTGAAACTTGAGTTATTATTTTGTAATATCACAACTTCCATATATAATCCCAACAGTTCTAGTCCACAAATTAAATTTGCCTGTGTTGCCTTTGTATATGATTGTTGTTCTTATCATGCTACACAGGAAATAACTTAGAAGATGGCAAAGAAGCTAACAAGCTCTACGAAAGAATTAGTGATTGCTCTCAGTATCTTACTTGCAATTACATGGACATCACATGGTGACAAAATGCCAGACTTTGATTTGGTTGTAGCACAAGACCGATCGGGTAATTTCACCACAATAACCGATGCCATCTTTGCTACTCCCAACTTCAGCTTTCGTCGATACTGCATAAAGATTAGAGCTGGAACCTATAACGAGAACATCATTATTGGTGAAGAGAAGCAAAACTTGACATTAATCGGTGATGGAATGGATAGCACATAAATTACGTGGAGAAAGAGCTTTAGTGAAGGAAACTCAACCTCTGGTACAGCAACAGTATGTGAGTTGGTCATCCAAAACTAAAGCTACTCCCAAGTAACATAGCATACATAAAAGAGAAAAAGTAGTATAGAAATCATATGGCACAAGATAAATTAGTATAGATCCCTTGTGTACACACCACATGCCACATGTTTGCATGAGAATATCAAATTTAGAGAATCATGATAAAAGATGCTCATTCATCAAATTTAAGGTACAAAACAAACAATTAATTTTGATGTCTGGACTTTTTTCAATCAGTTTACTGACAGATTCTATTTTATCGCTAGGGATACATGCTGACGGCTTTGTTGCAAAATTCATAAGTTTTGAAAACACAGCTGGAGCAGAGAATATGCAGGCAGTAGCATTAGCAAGTGAATCCAGCTACTCAGCCTATTACAGATGTAGGTTCATTGGATTTCAAGACACGCTTTATGCCAAAAGAGAAATCCAATTTTTCAGAGAGTGTGAAATCTACGGAACAGTAGATTTCATATTTGGGGATGCAAGAGTTGTATTTCAGAACTGTAAAATCCTTGCCCGCAAGCCTCTTCCTGGGCAGTCAAACACAATAACAGCCCAAGGAAGAGAAAGCACTGAAAGCATTGGTGGGTTTGTAATTCACAACTGCACGTTAACTGCAGCGCCTGACCTCCTTACTTCAAACTATCCAGTCAAAACATACCTGGGTCGGCCATGGAAAGACTACTCAAGGACAGTAATCATGGAAAGCTTCCTTGATGTTCTTATTGATGCACAAGGCTGGTTGGAATGGGAAGGCAAGCCAACACGATCAAACACCTTATATTATGTGGAGTACAATAATCAAGGGCCTAGTGCAGACACATATAATAGAGTAAATTGGACAGGTTACAGGGTTATTTCTAGCCCTATGGAGGCTATTGCGTTTACGGTGCGAACATTTATCAGTGGAGATACATGGATTCCATCCACAGAAGTTCCATATTAACCTGATTTGATCGAAAGCCCACTATTTATTATCAGTCTTGCAAACCAGCGTCTCGCAAAGAATAATCTAGTGATTATGTTAATTTTCAGCTTTTTCATAATGTTATCAATTTAATAGCATTGGTCCAAACTTTCAGTGTCCTTGTAATGTTCTCAGTTTCATAACATATTTAATACAACCAACTAATGTCTGCAATCATATGAAAGATATGATATAACATATTAATGCTAGTTATATATCTTTGTGATTGTCCCAAAAAGTAAATGCATGATTCATCCACTTTACATCTCTGGATTTTTACTTGCATCCAATTTTGCACATTAAAAAGTCCTAGGTACAGTTCTTGATAATCCACCTAAAACAGAACTGAAACTTTTCTTGTTTATTAAGAATACTAGTTTAAGTATCACAGCCAATTAGTTTGTTTATTTTCCATAAGAAAAAAGCATGACCATCATGACCATCTTTATCTTTAATTAACATTATCCACTACTACACTAAGAAAAAAACATTATCCACCACTACACCTATTGAGCATTCCAATTTGCAATTACTAGTACATTATAATATAAGAATTTCAAGTATACCACATTCTAACCAATCTATTTTATTTTTTTTTACTAGTAATTTACTGAGTGGCGTAGAATTTCCACAAAGATCAAGGAATGAAGGAGAAATCAAGGATTCCATGATATTATATATCATTTGTGCAATGTAGAATTTAGGTAAGGAATGTAGGAGAAGCAATGAAATAAGGTTAAGAGAAAAAGTAGTCATGTGACATGAGAATGGAAATGAGAGATTCTGAACAGATTTTGCCAATTGAGCAAACATATATCCACTAGCACTGCCATTGAAGAATAGAAGGATTAAATAAAAAAAATAAATAAAGTTCACCTGAAATTTGAATCAAAGTAGCACTTGCAGTAGAAAAAGTTACAAAAATCTACGAGACATTATGCTTGATGGACTTGAAGGCTCAATTCAAATATCTAATAAGAATATGGGATAGTATGGATGAGAATTCTCCTCAGGCCATTATGAGGACAAAAAATAAAAGTAGATCAAATGGACACCAATACAATATTAATCAATCAGCTAGTCATAAACAAACCAAATTCCTACTTTAATTTTTGCATCGAACTCAAATTAAAATATGACTTAAACTGTACTTCTAAGCCTCTCCGTCTTCCACTCCATTCATACATTTCAATTTGCTATATGAAAGAAGAGGTAAATTACACTTTGTTCTCCCAAACTATCGCTTTATTCTCACTTATCGCTGCAAATATTAAATCACCGCAACTCACCTCCTCATTCGAAACTTCAATTTGAAAGTAACCCTCCGCTCAAATCAGACATTAATTTAGACACACAAAAAAAACATATAATGTGCATTTGCACGTGAACTTTCACCATATAAAATGACCAAATTACCCTCGAGGTATAACATGATCAAATTGCCTACACAACGTCAAACTATCTTCGAGAACAAACATCTAATGCCATCATTGCCATCATCAAAACATGGGGGAGAGCCTTTAGTTGAAATAGTATACCAAGACGAGAAAAAGAAAAGAAGAAAGAGAAAAGAGTTTGAGAATAAAGCACTAGAAGAATTAGGGTTCTCCTCCTGCTCATGTATTATTTATAGTTGCCAAACATTGTAAGAGTACATAAATGCCCCAATGTTACAATAATAAAATAACATCAAACAACACGTCAACACTCTCCTCAAGCTGAGGTAAAAATATCTCGCCAAATCCAACCTGCTTAAGATTGCATGAAAGCCGCTACTTGACACTCATTTTGCTAGGATATCAATAAGTTGTTCTCCAATAACAATCAAACCATTCGTCCTTCTCTCGATCAATCGAATTCCCATTTCAACCAATCGAACCAGCAACGCACTGTTTTACTCACACACGTGATACACTTTTAACACTACTACTGGCTCGATTGATCGAGCCATTCTGTGCCTGGTTCGATCGATCGAACATGCTATTCATTGTCTTCTCCAAATGAAAATGCTCCAAAAACACTATTTTCTTCCAACCTTTTCTTCTCTCTTACACCACACTTCACTACACCAACTCATCAAAACCATAAAAACATCACTTTAACAAAAATATGTTTAATCAAAATCCAACAATCAAATCACAACGCAACAACAATACCACACCCAATCCTTATAATAACAACACAACACCCTTCCATTCTCCAAATACCCAAAACAACAATAACACCAAACATCACAACCCAATAACCATATTCTTTTTTTTTTTATATATATATATATATATATATATATATATATATATATATATCAAGATATCATTAAAAGCATAATGCGTCCCAGGTACACAGGAAATATACAAGAGAAGCCAACAACCATATTATTTAACCAACTCTCTCTTTTTCTCTCTGCCGCTGCGTCTCTAAAGGGGGGAATAACAAAAACTAAACTCCTCCCTTCTTTTGATTTCTTACAAAACTTCTCTCTCACATTTAAATCCTAGTTTGATCAATTGAAACTTACTTCAATCGATCGAGATGTGTCATGCTTATTTTAAAGCATGTCATATCTCACCTACTCACACGGTACTTCGCCAGTTCAATCGATCGAAACTCACTAGATCCAATCACAGTCGTCTGATCTCACCTACCCGCATCACATCATTCTGACCGTTGTAATTTTGATTGATCAAACCCTACTCCGATCAATTGAAGTACGTCAAACGAGTCACTTCACACCTACCCACGTGCGCAATTTTGCCACGTGTAAATTCCACTTTGATCAATTGAGGTTGACCAAGTCAAACTAGCTCATCCGCCATGTCACCCTTTTTTGACATCACAAATTTAATCAATCAAACTCCAACTTCAATTGATTGAAGTATCATTTCCCTATTTTTACCCCCATTATTTTTTCCAATCTCATGACCCAAAACATTTCCCGAAATCATGCTCAATCCAAGCCTATCCCTTGACGCTTCCAAGCTTACAAACCTAGAAATAAACCCCAATTGATCACCCTAATAAACTCCTCGATTTTCAGCAAAATCCACAATAATCAAATTAAGGATTAGGAAATATTATTCAACCTAATAAGTTAACGAAAAACCTTAGAAATTAACGCCTGTAAAACCCACTAGTCAACATCATTATAATGGTCATCAAGAAGTTTCCTTATTATTATAATTTCGTCCTTAAAATATTCCGAACCCATCTTGTCCTCAAAATTACATCCCTTAATTCTAGGGAATAAAATTCAGAGTGTTACACAGAGATCCAAGGGTCATCAAAGTGAGTGGAGGATGCAGTAGCAAATGTTTCTAGTCAAGACATCAGCCAACAAAGTGTGTCTACATGTTCCTTGCTAAAGACACTAGTATAAGCAGAAGCAGAAGCAGAACTAGAATTTGGTGCGGAAACGGTCATCTCTGCCATTGAAGTATGAATGGCACAAGGCCTAGCTCCACCTCCTAAACAACATGAGTGTCTCTCTAGGATTGCTTGACTGCATACGTGACATCTTTATTCTTCAGCTTAATAAGAAATAAAATAAAATAAATAAGTAGGCCTTAGTTTCTGGGGTTCCAATCCAAACTTTTGTCATTAAGCTCACAAAGGGTTAGATTCTTATCATTTGCATATTGGAAGAGGTGTAATCTACTGAACACACCAAAAACATTTCTCAATAACACTTGTATGCACAAAGTTAAGAAAACAAAGAACACTTTTTAAGATGATAAGAACAAGCAATCAATTCAAACTTTCACAATCAGCAATATCAATTCGTTTGCAACAGCCCCATACTGAGCATAAACTTCAATTAAAAGAGAAGACAACAAAAACCTGAGAAAGAAAGGAACAGTATTTATCACACGAACTTGCATGAGAACTGCAACACGCATGCACCTACGCTCACACACACATGCGCACACGCACACACACACACAATATATATATATAAAGGACTTACCCTATTGTTCTTCCCTGGGGGATACCATATAGGATGTGACCATTTGCTTGAGAATCTTTCCATTGTATCAAACGTAGGTAACTTCCTGTACAGCAGAAAGCCGGAAACCAAAGTGATTCAAGCCAAAACCAGCTAAAATTTACAGAAAAGCATTAATACATAAGATTGAATAAAAAATGTTAGATAATGCAATTAAACTACACAGAGCAGTATTCCGGTGACCTGCAACTGCCCAGGGGTAACTTAGTGAGAGAACCTAAGAAAAAGAATTTTCATTTTCAATGCTTCCCAAGTGCATTAAAGTACATTATACAATAACAAGCAGCTGTAAAATTGAAAGATTAAAGAAGCCTGACCTATTTAGCTCTAAAAGGGATTAGAATTCAAAATTCAAGCCTTATCATGGATTAGGAATGGGATGCATAACTCATAAACGAAGCAGATCTAATTGAGCAAAAATACTGGAAATTTTTTCAGCATTGGTTTATTGGTCCTTTATGAGTTTGGATTGTGGCTTTGCTCCTTATGCCTTGAAAACATGGCTAAATGCTACCAATTTGATAAAAAGTTAAGTACTTATTGTAGTCTAATTCCTAAAACATATTTGCTGAAGCATCACAACCTTTTTCATTTAAGTCGCAAATTTGATAAATAGATTAATTCTTGAACAGAATTTGCAATCATATTAGAGAGAGAGAGAGAGAGAGAGAGAGAGGTGAAGAAGAGAACCAGTTGGGAGGGGGAAAGTTGGAAGCAAGCTTGTCTTTTCTCTTTCTCAACCTCACTAGCTTTGTTGCTTGATGGACTAGAGCAGTTGGATGTACATACGACCAGTTGAAGGAACACAATGCAATCATTTCCTAATCTCTCTATGGCGTATCAAGTAGTATTTGTAATGTAAATTCATATTCTACTGGTTTCTTGATTACTTCATTTGCCATAAATATATAGATCTTCTCATTATAATCAACAGGCATGCTTCTACATTTGGACTTCGCTTGAATACAAGCCCTTGCTCATAACATGGGAGTTTTATGTATTTACAATCTGGCAGTGTCCACCAAAGACATCCTTCTCTACCATAACTCAAAAAGGCTTCCTAAAAACAAGTGTTGCTAACACCAATCCATCCGAACAGCAGATGTATTAGCCTTTCTAAATAGGACCCCTTTCATGGTATTATCTCTTTCTCGTGCAAAAACACACCAATCCCACAAACGCGCATGCACAAACCCACACCTGATCCAACCAACCAAAAGGAGATAGATAAAACTCGTAGAAGAGAAAGAAATAGGACCTAAAGATCCACAATAAATAAACAAAACAAAAGGATCCGTACCGAACCCAGATTTCTATCTTTTCTCATCGTCCTCCTAAATTGGTTCTATTCCTATATATATACAGCTAGGACATAGGTTCTAACGGTAATCTCCCTGGAACTCTTCATATTGCTTTTGAAACTTCAAAAATGGTTGAGAAGTATAAATCTTTGCCGCTTGTTGATGAGTGCCAAATATTGTGTATTTGGACCCCTTGATTTGCACTAGTTAGACCTTTAGCCTTGTTATTTTTCTAATGTTTTGGTTAGTTTTTGTGTTTTCTGTTTCTGTAGGACAATAAGAGAGGAATGACAAATTTCATAAGAAGATAACTGGAAATTCGGAGACCCTGACAAGTCGATCGATCGAACTTAAAATTCGATCGATCGAATATTTGCCCGAAGTCGATCGATCGAAATAAAAGTCGATCGATCGAATTTTCCAAGAAACTGCTTTTGCAGAGCGCGCCAGAACGCCCAATCAGAAGCCAAAAAGCAGTCCTCCCTCTGATTTCCGCTGCAGAACACGCTGGTTTCGTGTTTGGGGTTGTCTCTAGCTGCAGAAGAACACTAGAGGAGGGTAGAGGAGTCATTTCTTGCCATGGCTTTCCTCTATAAAAGCCATAGCCATCCCCTTGTTGAGAGAGTAGTAGAGAGAGTAGGAGAGGAAAGAATAGAGCAGAAACTCTATAGTTAGTTTTAATTTCGTGCTTATTGTAGTGTAATTCAGTAGTTTATTTTCAGAATACTTTCTCTTTGTAGAGCTTTTCTTTCATTTCCATGGTTGTTCATCATTTTCTTGTGGTGTTCTTAATCATGGAAGGCTAGTAACCTCAACTAGGGTTGAGGATGAAACCTTTCCATTGATGACACTCACAACCTTGCTGTACCACTTGCACATTTAATGATATATCATGTTAGTTGTTCAAGTTCCATTCATTTAAAGCTTTATCTTTTGCAATGAATGTGGTTAGTGGTGGATAGAGGACATTTTATGTGTTTCAACCGACTAATACATTGTTTTATCGGTTTGAATGATGATATCCATTGTGATTGAATGATACATTGGATGTTTTGATTTCAATCGGTACTCTTTGTGATTTGTCAATGTGTTGGATTCATTTAATGGTTCTTGGGTTTATGGTTAAGAAACTTGAATAACACCCTAAGCTTAATGTTCTTTGAGTGTTCAAGTGGAAACCAAGAGTGTGAGTTGTAGGATTTGGTTTGGTGGATTCCTTAACCTTAGTTCCTTTTATTTTACATATTTTATTACATCTCTTTCATTTAGTCTTTTGTTCTTGAATCAAGTCTCAAACCTTTGCAACTAGGTTAAAATGAGGTTGATTAAGCAAGATACCAATATTTGACCATTTCCTTGTGGGATCGACCTCGCACTTGCATAACACTATATTGCAAAACGATTCGTGCACTTGCGAGTACTATTTAAAACACATCACTTGTACCAACATAGGTGATAACATCTTAATCTTTGGTAACTTTTGTCTTAAATTATACTCCGCCAACAATTCCTTGTAATGCTTATCATTAAGTAATCTATCAAAATGTGTGAAGAACTTTACAATATCATAATCTGACTGTAAATAATCCTTCAAGTCAGCATTCAAACTTTCACTCAATTGTGTCAAAGTCATTCCTACAGAAAAAGACATCTTGACATATGCTTTAGCCCATTTCTCTTTCACTTCAAATAAACGTTGTAGCCAAGAATTATCACATACATTGTACTTATGAAGTATAGCATCCCAAGCACTAAGGAACTCATCTTCCTCTTCCCAAACTTTAAAACATGCATTAAGATCACTTCTAAACCCATTCTCACCTCTTAATAAATGACCAATATGTTTCAAAGCATTTTGCATTAAATGCCACGTACACAATCGATGGTAAGTATTAGGCATCACCACTAAGATAGCTTTTGCCATTGCTGGATCTTGATCAGTAAAGATTGTATTTGGCTTCTTCTTCTTCCCTGACATTGCCTCAAAAAAAGTTTCAAACAACCACTCAAATGACTCTATAGTTTCATCGTATAAAAGTCCTGCCCCAAATATCACAACCTCTCTATGATGATTAAACCCAACAAACATTGCAAGCGGTCGATATTCCTTATTAGTTCTGTATGTCGTATCAAAAGAAACTACATCACCAAATAACTTATAATCAACAATCATTTGCGCATCTGCCCAAAAAATATTTGTTATTTGTTCTGCAGCATCCAACTGTAATGAATAATAAAAGGAAAAATTCTCTCGCTTTTTCTTTTCAAAGTATCTAAGTAAACACCCTGACTCACCATATTTCAGCTCTCGTTGTCGCTTGCTGTGAAGGTAATTTTTATGATCTTGCTTGGTGTAACTAAGAACATCTTTCCCACCAGCTTGCCTACCCATAAACTCATACGAATCTTTCAATTTTATACCACTATCATAAGCCAAATCAATTTCCAATGCTTGTGCATGTGAAATCCTTCGTTGTGATGGCATCATGTGAGCACAATGTGAAACATGAAGAGCATGATTATGACTGAGCTCAAGGCTCTGTATACAATATTTCTCCTTCTTTTTATCAAGTCGAATCTTCATATGTGCTTGGCAACCTGTCCTTGTTTCAGCTCGTTCACGTGTTTTTTGAACATACAAATTGTCTTGAAGTCACCACGCCATCTACCTTTCTTTTATTACACCAATCTTTACGAATACTAAACCCATAATTTCGTCCATACTCATTATAAAATTCGTATGCCTCTTGTTCAGAACCAAACTCCATGTCAAGCTTTGGCGTATAATCAGTAACTACATTTTCATTGTTCTTGTTCGTCTCCTCCATATAACTATTCAAAAGATAAATATAAATGTGTAACAATTTTGAAATCTTGTTAGAATATGCTAGAAGACTTAAAAGATGCTATGTCAATTTTGATAGAATATTTCAACACATTTTTTCTTTTCTTTAAAAGGGAAATACATCCCAACGAGTAGGTTCTATAAAAAATAATTATATGATTGGGCATTACAGAACAATTTTTTTGTTCGTTCACACAAAAATACATCTCTTTTATAACAAAAATTATTTCTTTCACGGAACACAATTTCAAAAAGAATTTTGTTTTTTGCTTTCATAAACAATAAAAACTTCTAAACTGATAAAAACAATACACAAAACACAAACTAACCTGTCATGGGAGTCTTGGATGGCCTCTTTATCTGGAAACATGTGCAAACTCGACGCCATTTTTACTTGTGTTCACCTTGATTATTTAGATTTTCCTCAGTTTTGGTTTCCCGCGTCGTTGTGAATGGAAATCTTGATTATTTAGACAAAAAATGGAAATCTTGAAAGCAAGCAAACGAGAGCGAGAGATGTAGTGTAAAATTGAGACCTTTCAGTTTTGGTTTCCCGCGGTAGCAAAGAGACGTGGCTTTGTTTGGCAATTTTTGTTTATTTCAGTTTTGGTTTCCCACGTGGTTGTGAATGTGAGAGAGAGAGAGAGAGAAAAAAAAAATTAAAAAAAACCCAAATCAATAGCTTATGTTTAACGGATCCTTCACGGAGTTAAAAGCATAAAGACAAAAAGACTAAAAAGGAGGAACGGCTATATATTTTCCCACAAAGCCAAGAGAGAGAAAAAAATAAGAAAAATAAAAAACGTTAAAAAGGAGGTGAATGAATCGTAGCCGGTGCTTAAAAGTACCGCAGATATGTGGTACTTTTAAGCACCGCATAGTAGCCGGATCCCTATTAATGAAGGCCGCTTCACAACTGAAAGACTTCTCACAAGTTTCTGCATTGTCAACTACGCCGTCTATATCAGATTGAGCTAGGAGTTAAAGGCCGATATCGAACTTTTCGATTGCATCCGGACAACTACTGACAACGTTATTCCGATACTCGAGACCACAAAGAGTGAGCATGTCCTTGAGAACTGGATCACTTGCCTGCCCAAGCAATTTATTCACTTGCTCATAAGTTTTATGAGAGCTTCTACACATCCCCCCCTTATCACCCTTTTATAATAAAAATCAATTTTTTTAAGGAAAAGAGGGTGACAAGGGGGGGATGAGGGGAGGATCTTTAGCATTTCCCAAGTTTTATTGGTGTTGGTTTGCACAACTTGTAACATGATTCGGGCAAGGCCTTTCACGTCGGCACTAGCGCTGCGGGCGTTCGACCTTAAAGTCGACGTGCAAAAGATAGGACTGTAGGTTTTCGCGCATATGTCGTCCACCAAATCAGTACGCACCAATATTTCTGAGGAGGATTGGTTGAAAACCAAGAGCAGAAAAACCACGACAAATGGAAGGGATTTCTTCATCTTCACGATTATAAATTTCTTTATAATATAAGGCCTAGGGTACACGCACGAGTCTCTCCCTCTCTATATATATATACTAACTCTCCTATGCCCTATATATTAGGGTTAGAACCAAATCAAATCATGGACTAGATCAAAAGGTGTAGATTTTGTTAATTAGGAAGAATTTAAGGAGCTGGATTTCTCATTGAATATATCAAATTTTAGATTTTCCTGTAAATATATTGGAAAAATTATAATTTAGCCCCCAAACTATCACCCGTTCAATGGATAGCCCCATGAACTACCACCGCTTGAACTCTAACCCCCAAACTACCAAAAAGTTTTAAAAAAAAATGTCTAATTTGACAAAAATGCCTATAATACCTCTGCCACGTGTCATTTGTCAATTAAAAACTAAAATTTTATTTTTTAAATTGAGAATAATCTCAGTTGATTAAAATTTTATTTTACTTTTTTTTTTTTTTTTTTATCTTTTCTCGAAATAAAAATATGAACTCATTTTTTTTTAAATAAAAAAAAAATAGATTTAATCATTTTAAAAAATCACTCTTTTTGTAAGTTGTTTTTTTAAATATATATATATATATATATATATTATTGACACAATTTTTGTCATATCAGTGAGTCAACAAATCACCCTCTAAAACAAATTTTATTTACTAAATATTGCATACTGAATCTATCAACTAATTTTAATAAAATCTTTATCCAAAATTTGCGATCCAAATTATGTTTTCATTCGATTTAATCAAGGTTTTTATAAAATAGACTAAAAGCATTATGCTTTTATATATCTAAAATGGTAGGGGAAAAAAAAACTACATATTATATTTGATATATACACCAGATTATGATAAAATTATATCATAAACATGGAGCATTACGTTTTTTGGATTTACTAACCAATAAATTCATACTGATTTATAACCTTATCAATCCAATGACCTACAACAAAGAACTATGAAGGTGGACAACTAAGAACTGTCCAAAAAAAATTTGGTGTTTGGGGTGGCCACGCAGCCATTGGTTGCTGCAAACACTAATTTGTTTTTTTTTTAAAAATAAAATAAAATAATTTTTTTTTTTTTTAGTTTTTCAGTTTTTTTTTTAAAAAAATAATTTTTTAATTGTAAAATGACACCATGGTAGGAGTATTATAGGCATTTTTTTTGTCAAATTGGGCCTTTTTGAAACTTTTTGGCAGTTTGGGAGGCTAGAGTCCAAGCGTTAGTAGTTTGGGGGGCTATCCGTAGAATGGCTGGCAGTTTGGGGGGGACTATATTGTAATTTTTCCAAATATAGAATTCTCTTAATATAAAATATATATTATCTTATATTATATGAAGATCCATTTAATGGCGACAATTAAGCAAAAAGTTAGGTTTTGCTACCAGGTGGACAGATCTCCTCATGTCTTGCATTCACACAGTTACTTATTCTATACTCATTAACGGACAGCCCCATGGATTAATTGTGCTGACCCGCAGTATCCGCCAAGGTGATCCTCTTTCGCCCTATCTTTTTATCCTTTTTGTAGAGGCACTAAATTCTATGTTGCAACAGTCATCGAGGGAAGGAGCCATTACTAGGATCCCTATTTCTCGTGGAGGAACTAGAATTCATCACCTTCTTTTTGCTGACGATAGCCTCCTCTTTTGTCATGCTAATCTTGTAGAATAGGGGCATATCCACACTATATTAGGGAAATATGAGGCGGCTTCAGGGCAACAACTTAACCGAGAAAAAACGGCTATATTTTTACTCATAATACCCAAGAGGAGGATAGAGCTACTATTCTACAAGGTACGGGTGTAAGTTCCACAACCCAATATGAGAGGTATCTTGGTCTCCCTGCCCCCAGTGGGAGATCTAGAATCTCTACCTTTAATGGAATCAAATATAGGATTTGGACGCGTATCAATGGGTGGAAGGAGAAGTTCTTATCCCATGCGGGCAAAGAAATTCTCCTAAAATCAGTTATTCAGGCTATACCTACGTACACCATGAGTGTCTTCCAGCTCTCGAAAACTCTATGCCGTGAAATAAACTCGATGATGGGAAAATTTTGGTGGGGCATAAGGATAATGATACCAAAATTGCTTGGATGTCTTGGAAGGGATTAGGAAGGAATAAGCTGGCAGGGGGTTTGGGGTAGGGGTGTAAACGAGCTGAGCTACTCGTGAGCTTACTCGAGATCAGCTCGAATAAACTCGACTCGTGCTCGAATCGATTATTAAATGAGCTACTCGTGAACACGAAAATCAAACTCGATTATTAAACGATGCAAACTCGTATAAACTCGACTCGACTCGACTAAAGCTCGTGAACCCGCTCGTATAAGGATCGACTCGTATATATATATATATATAACTAGTTTTATAATATAGTATATTAATAAATAATATACTATATGTAAGCATAAATTAAGTAATAAATAACAATAGTTATTAGTTAGTATATATTAATTGGTTATAGGTATATAAAATAATAAAAGTGAATAATATCAATAATTAATTATTAGTCATATGATATAATGACAATTTGTATACTTAATCATATTATTCATGTTATATAATAAGATTATATGGCTATATGATCATATAATAATATAACATTGTGCCATATGACATGTAAATATAAAATATGCTATCACTTTATTATATGTTATGAGTTTATCATTAAATACTTAATAATCATTACATCACGTGATTTAAGATCTAAGATTTAAGATCATACGAGTTGTTAAATCATATTAATACATTAAATATGCTATCATATGATAATACTTAGATCGTATGATCATATAATATTAGTATTATTAGTAGGTAGTTATAAATTATGATTTATGACTCATAAATTCATAATGATCAATTTGACCATATTTAATTACTTATTATAGATTCATAGATAATTGTAATTCAGATTCTAGACTCATTGGCAATTGCCTTATTGTTTGCTTTTATTGCAAAATTCTAATACGTGCAAGTGCACATTATTTTGAAAATTTGTGGTTTAATTTTTAATTTTTTTTTTTTTTTGCTAAAGTCAATAATTTAAATTATGATACGAGCCGAGCTCGAGCCGAGTACTCGAGCTCGGGATCGACCAAAATGGCTGAGCTCGAGCTCGAGCTCGGACAATAGTTTTTGTTACGCGAGCCGAGCTCGCACAAGATTTTTCAGCTCGTGTCGAGCTCGAGTTTTACTGTTTGTTAAACGAGCCGAGCCCGAGCAGGCAATACCCGCTCAGGATCGGCTCGTTTACACCCCTAGTTTGGGGTATTGAGATTTGGAGATTTTCAATTCTGCACTCCTTGCTAAGCAGGGCTGGAGGTTAACTAAAGATCCAAAGACTCTTGTAGCTCGGGTCTATCGAGAGAAGTACTATCCAGAAGGGGAGTTTTTGGGCTCTTCTCTAGGCACTAGACCTTCCTACGCCTAGAGAAGTATTTGGACAGTTAAACCTTTACTTAATGAGGGTCTAATATGGCGGATTGGAGATGGTACACATGTCAGAATAAGGGGAGACAAATGGATTCCAATAACATATTCACATATGATACAAGCCCCTTTGCAGGGTTTAAATCTGGAAGCAAGAGTATAAGATATTATCAACGTTGAAACTAACAGGTGGAACATACCTCTTATAGAGCAACTCTTTCCCACAGAAACAATGGAGCATATCTGTAACATTGCTATTAGCCCTCGGGTGAGAAAGATAGGTTGATCTGGGCAGGTACAAAAACAGGGCAGTTCACTGTGCGTAGTGCAGTGCATACCACCTGGAGCTGGAACGCCGATCTCGTAGTCAGGGTAGCTGCTCGGTTACATCTTCAAACACCTCCATTTGGAGACTAATTTGGCAGCTCAAAATTCCAAGGACATTTCAATTGTTTCTCTGGAGGGCATGTAATGCTATTCTACCTACCAAAGAAAATTTATGTAAACGTCGTGTTGTGGATGACCCCTTTTGCCCGTTGTGCGGTAAAGAAGCAGAGTCCAGCACAAATAAAACATTTCATGCAATTGTTAAGAATATGGTTTCAAATAAATTAGAAATTCTTTTTGGCACAAATAAAAGCATGCATTAAAAAATAGCAAATTAGGCTTCGTATACCTCCTAGCACCCATTCATGGATCTTTTCAAGTAAATTCAACTTAATTTGAGTTATTAGAAATCTCAGGGAATATATGACTTTCTTTTCAAGTAAAAAAGTTTTAAGTTGTTCACCAATATATAGTTATCAACCTCGCCAACATAGGACAACAGCACAACTTGTTTCTATGCTTAATCGGTACCAAAATTTAGGGAAAAGATTTTGGCTTTGAAGTTAATTATTAAGGAATGGAAAAAGGAAGCAGTTGGTTTATGCTTCAAATCATAATAGGAAATACCAAATTTTTAAGGGTTTGATTATGTATGAGAAACTTTAAAAAAAAAAAAAGAAAAAAAAAAAAGAAAAAAAAAAAGGGGCAAACCGAGAAGTTGTTCACCAAAAATCACCTACAGGACATTTTAGTAAATCAAACAAATATGCTGTGACGTCCCACATCGCCTGGGAATGAGGATGTACTTATATATATAAATGCACCCTTTTATGACACAATGCGTTTTAAAGCCGTGAAAGTCATGAACCTATCAGAACTTCGCAGTTAAGCGTGCTTCTGCGAGAGCAATCCCAGGATGGGTGACCTCCTGAGAAGTCTGGTTCGGGGGAGCCAAAAGTGGACAATATTGTGTCATTGAGAGTGGGTCGTTACATATGCAGAATACCTAGGTATATAAGGCAAATCATTGACTTACTTGTCTCAGTCTTTCTATTCTAAGAAAAAATTCAAATCTAAACTGTTTTTGTTTACATGATTTGATTCCAAGCATATATATATGACACTTGTTTTTTACCGCAAAAAGTGATCCTATAAACAAGGAATTGAGAATTTACAATAATATCAATATTTATAGAACGACAAATCATGGGAACATAACTTGTTAATTCGAAGCATCCCCAATTCTCTATGGAGTTGTCAATAATTCTGGGTGGTGACATGAGTCAACTACTTATGTCCGGAATAGTGAAGTGGGCATAGCATTCTGTTTTATCAAAGATAGCCACTAAGCAAATTAAAAGAGATTGGGTAAATATATTGATAAAATTAGATGGTTGAAAAGTGCACGTATCGAAATTAGAGAAATCGTGCCAGACTTGTAACTTATTCAATCACTTTGCTCTCAATCCATATCTGTTCGACGTGAGCAATCTGCGCCATTCTTTTCCTTTCTTACTTTGCTACTCTTTCTTCAACAAAGGACAATCGTTGATGTTTAGAATAGAAAGGGAGGCAGGTAACCCCTGTTCTGGCATGAAATTGAGCTTAGGGCAACCAAAGATATTCAATTTTTCAAGAGCAATGAGGTGTTGAAGCCCCTTCTTGTCCAAAGATTTCAAATTTGGAAAGTCCTAGATGGAAAGAGAGGTTAGACTGGTGGGCAACAACTGTGCCTCTGGGAAACACTCCAAATCTTCATTTTTGCCACTGACTGAGAAATATTTAAGTATAGGGAGGTTTTGCAAACCCCATCCCATTCGACTCGCAATGAGTTTCCCACAACCTTTGATGTCAATTGAGTTCAGATTGGAAGGTAAGCCCCCTTCAGCAAACGACCCAACTTTTGGACAAGTACTTCTATGCAATCTCTCAAGAGATAGAAGGAGTATGCACATTTTTTCAGGAAATGATTTCAGATTCTCACAATCACTGATCCTTAACAATATAAGGAAGTAATTCTCTTGACATGATCACCTGTAAAAAAACTCTCTCTCGCACAGCGTCACCAATCATCCCTCTTCAGGCCTGTTCTGTCTCCGGTAGTTTCTCTCCGGTTGTCTCTTTCTCCAGCGTTCTCTGATTTACAAGTCAGAGCTCTTTACATTATTCAACATGTAAGGGTTGCCGTCCATGGTGAGAGATGGAGAGCCGGTTTTATGTAGAGGCGAAATCTTTCTGCATTTCGGTGGTACAAGGGGTGGCAGAGCTTCGGATAGAGGAAAAGAGGAAAGGGTTCTCGGGGTTTGCTGTTTTGGGGTCGGAATGCTCTGCTTGGTTGCTGTCTGTGGTGGAAGAGGTTTTGGGTCATCCCGAGACTGAGGACTTCATTAAATCTTTAAGGGAGGGTTCTTCGGCGACTTTCACTCGGGTAGGTGAGAATAGATCCGGTCAATTCTTGGAGGTTGCGGTTTTCACCATTGGAGGTCGGAAAGGGCGGGTTTGTTTCCCTGAAGGTCGCGATGGGCGGGGTTGGGGCCGTGTCTCTGGGGAGTTGAGCAAAGCATTGGCATTTTTTGGTGCCAAGGTAGGGTCTCCGTCTGCAGGTGGTCCTCCGACGACCTTTAAGATGGGTAAGGAGTCAGGATTTCCGTCGTTTGCGGAAGTGGTTCGCTCGGCAGCTACTGGTGATTCGGTGTTGGGTTGCCAACCGATGTGTCAGACTCCGGTTCCTCGTAGGGTGTCTCTCCACGAGGAACCGGATTGTCCGGTTCTGGAGGAACAACTGCTTGATCCCCTGGGTAAGGTCCTCCGGACCGTTGAACGTTCCAGTTCCTGAGATTTCGGCAGTAGGACGGCTTACGTGTCTAGGGAAGATGTCGTTGAGGCTGTTGTTTCTCTGCGGTGGGACAGCATACTTGACGTGTTGAATTAGATCTTGGAACTCCTCCGAAGCTTCACCAAGTCTACTTCTCGGGGTTTTTCAAAAAAGTCTCTCTCTCGGGCTTGTGGGTCTTCAAAGGGTTTGGGCTTTAAGCCCTCAGTTGGGCTTTTTCGAAGGGCTGGTTTTCTGGCGGGCCTAAGGCTTAAAAGGTGTAAATTTATTCCAAGTCGGGTTGGGGCAAACACGCATAAGCCCATGGCCGAGGGGGCTGTTGTGAAGCCGAGGCCTATGTTGTCGCTGGTTCCTTGTGAGGCTATGAGGCGGGTTTCGAATCTGGGTTCGAGCATGAGGTTGGGTAATGTTCAGAACCCTCTCTTTCTTCAGCGACCTCGGCGGCGTCTGCTCTTGCATGGTCTCGGCAGAATGGGAGTCGGCCGGACCTTACCTTGCTTACTTCTCAAGCAATGGTGATGGGTTCTCTCTCTCTATCGCTTGAGCTTTTGCTCTCCTATCAACACAAGGTTAAGTTCCCTCCTTTCGCTGGGATCTATTCTACTACTTCGTCAGAGGCTTCTCCTCTGGTGATTCCGGTCGCTAAGGAAAAGGTGGTTCTGTGTGGTGGGCTTGCTCCGAAGTTGGCTTCTGCCCAGGATTCGAGTCTGGGTTCGTGTCCTAGCATGGGTCGTGGTCAAGGCCCTCTCTTCCCGAATTCGTCGCAGGTGGACTCTTTTAGTGGGTTTAATTGGGCTTTGTCTCCTCCTAGACCATTCTCCTCAATGGTTGATTGTTCTCCCCAGTTTCTACTTGGGATGTCTTGGAGGGATCAACAGTGCAAGTTGGGTGAGAATTCGAAGGGGGATGGTCTGGAGGGTGGGATTGTTCACACCAAGGCAGTGCAAGATGCTAAGTTGTGTTTTCGCAAGATGGGGATTTCTTTTATGGGGTCTGAGGAAAGTTTTCTAGATTTCTTGACATTGGTGGATGAGGAGCAGAACTTGGTATCTACTTCTAAGAAAAAAATGAATAGAAAGGTCAAGAATTTAGAATGCTCGATCAATTTCGATGCTAGGGGTGTGGGATCTAGCAGGTTTAAAGGCAAGAGATTGGGGATTTAGTGTAGTTTTTCTTGGGTTTGTTCGGGGTTTCTTTTTTTGCTCTCTATTTTTTCTTTTGTTTTGGTGTCCTTTTTGTATACTCCGTGTATGCTTTGGGGCGCCTTTACGCTTTTTATGCTATTTCGTTATTTACCTATCAAAAAAAAAAAAAACAATATAAGGCTGGGGCACGCAATCCTTCTTTGGGAAAAGATACAAAATTAGGGCAATAAGATAGATCAATCTGCAAGGTGACTAAATCATGTTCATAATTTTCTGGAACGGTAAGAGATTCCAGATTGCTACACCCTTTGATTTTGATGTTATAAAGCTTTGGAGATAAATCTAATGGAAAGCACTTGAGAGAACCACAATTCCACAAACACAATTTTTCAAGGGATGAATGGTCCAAGTGTGTTGAGAGCTCCAACTTCTTACATTCGGAAATATAAAGGATTTTTATTGAAGAGGGAGGACCATCCTTTGGAAGGGACATAAGTGAAGAACACTTATAGATTTTTAACTCTTGAAGACTGTCGTTGGAGTCTATCATTCCTTTCGGTAAGGACTCTAGGGCATTAAATCCTTTAATTACGATCTTCTCCATTCCAATTGGCAATTCCTTTAATAGCATCTCATTACAATCGCTGAACTCCAATTCACGAATAGTAGGAGTCAATGGGAGTGGAGTCACCAACTGCGGACATTTAATAAAATCAAGTTTGGATAAAGAAGAAAGATGGACTGGCAACCCTCCTGTTAGCTTAGTACAGTTCCTAATATAAAGCTTCTCAAGTTGAGGAAAAGCTCCACCTCCATTTTCATCACCAAAAGAAACCCATTCCTCCCACTTTGGCATCTCCATCAACCAAAGAACTTTAAGGGCACCAAATGGCTTAACTGAAGAAGAACCACTGCCACAAAAGTCATGTCCCACTCTAACAACTTCATCAAACCCAACAATAGAGAGGTTTTGCAGAGAGGGTAGTTGCCCAAGCGGTGGCAAGCTGCTGCAATATTTACAGCTTTCTAGATAAAGAGATGCTACATTAGAGAATGAAGGGTGCCCTACCTAATCTAAAAAGCTTTTACCACCGTAGGATTGGATAGTGAGACTTTTCAAGTTTGTATGAGGTTGGAGACTATCGAGTACAATTCTTTGACTTTTTGAAAAATTATTACCATATTTCCATCTCAATACCAACTCTTCGAGATATTTTTTATCCCTTAAGCTTGTTACATTCAGAACATTAGTAGAAGATTCAATATTTTGAAGCTCAAATATTGAAAGTGATCCCCGAAGATTTGTGAGTTTTCCTAACTCTCCAATGCACAACCCACTACCTTTGCCGACGATAAATGTATTCAACATCTGGAGGCATTTTTGTCTACCAAGTTGTATTGGCATCTCTTTTATGAGAGTTCCGATAGTATCAAGATGTCGTAAATTAATGAGTTTCCACACATCTCTTGGCAATGAAGAGAGCACTCTACAATTTAATAAAATCAATGTTTGTAAATTGCACAACTTACATAGACAATTGGGCAATATTTTCACATTAGTGAAAGAAAGGTCTAAGTAACATAGATATTTAAATTTGCCAATTGAATCTGGCAATTCAGTAATGTTCTCATAGTTCAACATAGAAAGCACCCGTAAGCATCTTAATGTCGGCAACAAATCATGTACTACTTTTTTAGTCAAGTAGTAGAAGGGCCCATTCAAACCTATCATATCAAAATGTAGGAAACTGTGCAACCTTTTAGCCTTGTGAAGGGTTTCAAATTTCTTCAAGCTATGAAACTCTTGTTTGGAAAAATAGGACATGTGGCGAGTATTGTTTACAATGTCGTGAGAACAATCATCCTCCAACCTTATAATAAAATTTCAAGATATAGATTTTGCTAAATCGCTTACAAGATCATGCATTACAAAACATAACTTGTCGTCACTTGATTTTTGGAATAATGATCTTGATTCTAGAATGACAAAATACTCATTACCAACTTCTTCCATTGTTTTGTTTTTGGATTGCTGGAGGAAACCTTCTGCCATCCATAACATGATTAATTGGTCTTTCTTGAAAGCATAATCCTTTGGGAATATTGAACAATAAGCAAAGCATCGCTTTAAATGCAAAGAGAGATATTTGTAACTTAATCTTAGAGCAGGAAGAATGCCCATCTCATCAATTGATAATTCACTATTCAATATTTTATCTCATTCATCAACATCTGGTTTAGATCTTAATAGAGCACCAATTGTCTTGACTGCTAATGGAACGCCTCCGCACTTTTTGATGACTTTTCTACCTATTACTTCTAACTCTCCATGTGCATTAGAGTTGTTATCATGGAATGCATGTTTTGTAAATAGTGACCAGCAATCTTCTTCTGGTAACTCCATTAGACGATGAGACATTGCTCTAGCAGTTGATACAACACGATCACTACGTGTTGTTACAATGACCTTACTTCCTTGTGCCCCATATTTGAAGGGTTTGCATAGTGTCTCCCAGTGAACATAAGTCTCATTCCAAACATCATCTAAAACAAGTAGAAACTTCTTTCCCGTTAAACACTCCTTTAGTCTAAGTTGAAGCTGATTTAATTTAGATATTTAATATGAGAAATTGACGAAGTTACTGCCTCCAGAATTGTTTTCGTTACCTTGAACACGTCAAATTCTTCTGAAACATTAACCCATGCATCAATGTTAAAGTGCTCCTTCACCTTGTCGTTATTATATACAGACCGAGCAAGGGTGGTCTTGCCAATTCCCCCCATGCCAACTATGGCAATTATACACATCTCATTGCTGCTTACATCATCTGAGTGCAAAATTTTGAATGATTGCTTCCTTTTCATCATTCCTACCACAAATATCAAATTCTTCAACTAAAAAAGTTGTGGGCAATCTTTCAGATAATTTACCTCCAACACCTTCTTTCAGACCTATAAGGTCCTTTTGTTGTGCTAGAGATTCTAGTCTGCCAAGTATCTCTTTTATCTTTGGCTCTATTTGTTGGACAAAAGAATTACAAAAAGCAAACATGGATAACTTTCGTACCTTGCTTGCAGTGGATTGAAATTCAGCATCCAACTTGCTTATCAAGGCTTCAGTAGCAATCTCATCCAAGACGTCCTCTGCATCATAGATTGCATCTTTCAGCTCCTCAAGCCACTCTTTCACAGCAGGCTTCGTAGCTTGCATCTCCTCCGCATCTTCAAACACTGCATTGAGGGTAAGGAATGTTGTCTTCAACTTCTTTAGGAGTCCATCAGAGAATTTTTGTCGTCGAAAGAAGTCAACGAACTCCCCGGATGCCAATCTTTTGAAAAACACTTGGAGAAAGGGAGAGAGAAAAATTGTTGCAATCTCAGCCATGCTTTCTTCTTTGGAAATGAAGGAAGGGGAATGCAAAATGCAGAGCAAAAACAGACAGGAAAGTGTGTTTTGGTTTAACAAAGAAGAAGTGGAGTTATATTGATCGTACAGCCAAAAGAAAAGGTTTCTAGCTTTTGTTTCTTTCCTTCTCTTTAGATAATGAAAAAGAGAGAGCTTTGGATTCCGTTGGTGGATTGAATATGGCCAATT
Source organism: Alnus glutinosa (assembly GCF_958979055.1). NCBI lineage: Eukaryota > Viridiplantae > Streptophyta > Magnoliopsida > Fagales > Betulaceae > Alnus > Alnus glutinosa. The sequence goes on from NC_084897.1 coordinate 16,135,966, forward strand.
GTGGTGGACTCCACAACATCTCACTAAATCAAAAAAAAATATCAAATAAAAATGAAAGCAGGAAAACAACCAAGTCTTTGTTATCGTCTCAAGTCTGTTGAAATGAAAATTTTCAACATTTGATCCCCAAAGATGAAAGAAAGAAACTTCATGGACACTTCCTTTGAAAAAGAATAGGCCCGGGGGCATTTAGAGCGGTGAACGTAAGTGTTTAACACAGAACCACCCGTAATTCTTTCTGTCTTTTCTTTTTCTTACTTTCGCTATAATTCTCGTATTTTATATTTATACACAAATCTCTTATTAATCAATTACAACGTAATCACATGAAACAATATTTCAATATTAATAGCTTCCTTAATAGCCTCATTGATGATCAAACTGTTAAGAGTTCTTCAGAATCTTTGGACAATGAAACAATATTTCAATAGAACACTCTGTTTTGGTTTAAACAAAATATTAATTCCAAAATCAATATTGTAAATGATTGATATTCTCTTATTCCTTGAAAATTGTAGTACTGCTACTCTAAAGTCTAAAATAGGCTTAATTTGCTTAAACATAAAAAAGAGATCTAATCAACCAATTAATGGTAGCTATAATGTCTAAGGCTATTCGGGCAAGGGTGTAAACAAGATTATTCTGATCGGTTAACGGCGACGGCCGTGGTTGGCAGTAAAGTGGAAAAATACTGCTATGCTTTGCAATATCTTTATTGACAGTATGTAAGACTATTTATACACAAGCAGTACAGATCAATCCCATGTATCGTGGGATTGTTTCTTAATTACACATAATTACAAATTTGAAATTTGAATGTTATTCCTTTGATGGTGGATTGATAGCTTCCTTGGAGGGATGCTTTCCTTGCATGCCTTTTCCTTATCTGCATAATGTAATAATGCAGAGGCGTTGATTGCAGGGCTAGAGAGTAATGCGGCAGAAACTTTCCTTATTGAATATCCATCATGAGTTGGCTCCTGGACACGAGGTGGATCCTGGGATGTCATTTCCTTATTTGCAATGGTTGAGGTGCTGTCAGCAGATATGATCTTAATAGGCCCCCTCAATCTAAGCGGAATATCCAAGACGCTAAGATTGGTCCGAAGAGTAGTAAACCGATGGGAGACAAGGGGTTTGGTGAAAATATCAGCCCTTTGATCCTTGGTGGAGATGAAGCGGACCACTAAGTTTTTGAAGGCAACTTTGTCATGAACAAAATGAAAATCAATCTCTATGTGCTTTGTGCGCGCATGAAACATAGGATTAGCAGTGAGATAAGTAGCTCCAAGGTTATCACACCAAAGTGTTGGTGGATGAGATAAAAAAATTCCCAGTTCTTTTAAGAGAGATTGAAGCCATTGTAGTTCAGCAGTGGCATTGGCTAAAGAGCGATACTCTGCTTCAATGCTGGACCGTGAGACGGTGGCTTGTTTGCGGGAGCTCCAAGAGATTAAGTTTGATCCCAAATAAATACAATAACCACCGGTGGAACGTCTATCATCAGGGCATCCAACCCAATCGGCATCGGAGTAGGCATGGAGTTGTGGAGAGGACTGTCGGCAAATGAAGAGACCATGAAATAAGGTGTGCTTCAAATAATGTAGGATCCTTTTTACTACAGTCCAATGGTTAATGGTGGGACGTTGGAGGAACTGACACACCTTGTTGACAGCAAAAGATATATCCGGCCTAGTGAGAGAGAGGTATTGCAAGGAACCAACGATGCTTCTATATAGTGAGGGATCACCAAAAGCTTCACTGTCGAAACGGGTTAAAGTAGTGGAAGAAGACATAGGTGAAGTAACGGATTTGGCATTCACCATGTTTGATCTTTTCAATAAATCCAGAATGTACTGCTTTTGAGATAAAAAGAGTCCATTGACATCATGAAGAACCTCGATATCGAGAAAGTAGTGAATGGGCCCAAGGTCTTTGACTGGAAAGTCAGATTGGAGTGCTGTGATTAATGCTGTAATGGCCTGTGAGCTGGGTCCAGTAATGAGGATGCCATCCACGTAAATAAGGATGAAAATAACAGAGGAACCATGGCCATGAATGAACAGGGAAGTGTCTGATTTTGAACCCTGAAAACCAAGCTCCAGAAGACGGGAACTGAGTTGGGAAAACCACACTCGGGATGCCTGCTTTAGACCATAGAGAGACTTCTTTAGGTGGCAGACATGATCTGGAAAAGAGGGATGCACATACCCTGGGGGCTGAATCATATAAACATGTTCCTGCAAAAAACCATGTAAGAATGCATTGGTAACATCTAGTTGCTTAATGCACCAATTTGAGGACACATCAATGGAGAGGACGGTGCGAATGGTGGTTGGCTTCACCATCGGACTAAACGTCTCGCTATATTCAATGCCCGATTGCTGGTGGAATCCCTTCGCAATTAAGCTGGCCTTGTAGCGATCAATTTGACCATCAGGTTTTCTTTTGACTCGAAAAACCCATTTACACCCAACCAAATTCATGGTGGGGGAGCGAGGAACTAAAGACCATGTGCCATTATGCATTAAGGCGTTGAACTCGTGGTTCATGGCCTCTCGCCAGTGAACATGCTTTGAAGCTTCTGTAAATGAGGTAGGTTCAGCTTCAGTACCTGCAGATTCAGAGAAATAAGCCTTGCGGTGAGGATAGGGTATTGTTCCATCTGTGAAGGACTTCGGCTTCTGAATATTATTTCTGGAACGAGTTTGCATCCGATGTGTGTGCACTGGAGGTGCAATTTGTGGAGAAATATGAGGCAAGGGATCCGTTGTGGGCAAGGGCGTGGCAGCAAGAATCAAACAAGGGTCAGGTGGTGGGATAGGCTGGGCAGAATGTGAACCAGCAGCTGGAGGGTCTGGTAAAGACGTTAAGGGTATTGGAGGGGCAACTATGGAAGGGGAAAATGATGGGTTGGAGATTGGAAGAAAAGGACAGATGGGAGAAGACACAGGAGGACGTGATGTGCAAGAGAGAGGAGGAGGAGAAACTGAATTAAAAGGAAAATTATTTTTGTCAAAAACGACATGCCTGGAGATGTAGATTCTGCTAGAAGGAAGATGTAAACAGCGATAGCCTCTATGTTGAAGGCTATACCCGAGGAAAACACAGAGTTTGGAGCGGAAATCAAGTTTGTTGGTGTTGTATGGACGGAGATGAGGCCAGCAAGCACACCCAAAGACTTTGAGAAAAAAATACTGCTATGCTTTGCAATATCTTTATTGACTGTATGTAAGACTATTTATACACAAGCAGTACAGATCAATCTCATGTATCGTGGGATTGTTTCTTAATTACACATAATTACAAATTTGAAATTTGAATGTTATTCCTTTGATGGTGGATTGATAGCTTCCTTGTAGGGATGCTTTCCTTGCATGCCTTTTCCTTATCTGCATAATGTAATAATGCAGAAGTGTTGATTGCAGGGCTAGAGAGTAATGCGGCAGAAACTTTCCTTGTTGAATATCCATCATGAGTTGGCTCCTTGACATGAGGTGGATCCTGGGTTGTCATTTCCTTATTTGCAATGGTTGAGGTGCTGTCAGCAGATATGGTCTTAATAGGCAGTGACCAAAGCTTTTTCTGCGAATGTGTCCATCAGGGAAGACCTCATCACAGCTGAAGTACTCCTCGTAAGACTCTGCACTTCCGGCTACGTCCTTCATGTCACCTTGAGCTAGGCGAAAAAGGCCGATATTAAACTTGTCGATTGCATCCGGACAACTACCGACGACACAGTCCCCATACTCGTTACTACAATCGTTGAGCATGCCCTTCAGAACTGGATCACTTGCCTGCCCAACCATATTTTCCACTTGGGCAAAAGTTTCATTGGGGTTTGTTTGCACAACTCGCAACATATATGATGCGAGCAAGGCCTTTCACGTCGGCGCTGGCGCTGCCCGGGTCCGACCTCAAAGTCGACATGCAAAAGACAGGACTGTACAGCTTAACGTCATAAAAGTTGGAGCTAACAAAAGTCGTAAGGTGAGCACCCCTACGGATCTCCCTCCATTTTGGTGCACCGTCATAGAATATTCACAAAAGATCGATATTAGTTTCATATTCCTATATCTCTCTCTTCTACAATACTTTAAAAGTGTTTTAGTTGAGTTAACCAAAACAGCTACTGTCTGAATTTCATTTACAGAAAAAATTCAAGTGCATCTAAACATGTTCATAATCAAAATCGAAAATTGAAAAATCCCATCTCTACACATAATCAAACTCATCCTATCGATTGAAACAGACTTCATCTGCTGCATATCCTTATCTCAGAACATCATCTGTTGAGGAGCTATCATTCACGAGTACCAGTTTGAGTTAATTGATAAGTGGGATACTTTTGAATGAGTTGTTGATTAAGTGGACTGTGTGTTGTATATTGTATCTACAAAAGCAAATGGCACATGTCTACATTATTTAGCACTTTCTAATCTTCCCCTGTTTAATACTTTAATTGCCTCTGTTTTGACCACCACGAGCAGAGTCCTTTTTGCTATCACCAAGTACAAGAAATGGTGCATGTCTACATTACTCAGCATCTTCTCGATACAAATTTTAATTAAAACTCACCTTTAAACACCGGCTTGGAAGGAAAAAGTGCTTAAGAGCCATATGCATTGTTAAGATTAAACTTAACCTATATGAGACATAAAGATCGTAATATACCACCACGCTTCTAAAACCGACATCCATGACAGTCCAATCTATTGACACTTATCCGACAGTAACTATTTCTTTTTTGGCGGCCTCACTCACCTATCAATATTTTAATCTAATCCATAGGTCACCCCTTCCGTGACTCGAACTCGTAACGTAATAGCTTTGGCTCTAATACCAAATCATACAAATTTTTTTGATATATAGAATAAACCCTTAAAAACCGAATTACAAGAAAGAAAGTCCAAAAACTTATATACATTAAACTTAAGACATACAGGACAGTTCTCATGCCTTAGATTTGACAAACCATCTATTTCTTTTTCCTCTTCTAGAATCCGAAACCTGTCAAATCTTATTATATTTTTCAACAAAAAACTCTTAAAAAAAAAAGAAGGATGGCGATGAGTTGGGAGCAAACTGGAGTGTTTGGTGTTTTCTTTTTGGCTGTTGTTGATAGCTGGAGTTCGAAATTGAGCGTTGAGTTATTTTCTTAGAAAATTTCGGTTGGGTTGAGGGATGAGAGTTGTTACTATATTTCTGGGCATTTTGGGTATGGAAGTCTTGGTTGGGTTTTGGTTTGGAATGATCTGTTGAACTTTGGTTGTTTTTCGATTATTTTAAGGAAATAAAATTTTGTTGGCCGACTGGTCAGTTGACAGCTGGTGTGAGGTTTTTGACTGTGGCCGATTGAATAAATTTCGGGGTTTTGAAGTTGCGTTTCTTTGTTAGAGTCGTAGGTTGACTTTGAAGAAAATTTAATTTGTAGTTTTGATTGGGTTGTTGAAAATTAGGGCCGTACTCGAGTTAGGGCCGAGTTAAGTCGAATATTGAAGGTTTAAATTTATATCGTTTAATTTATTTTAACATGAGCCAAACTCAAACTTATCATAAAGCTAGATAATCTATTCAGGCTCTGTTCATTTATTTTTCGAACAAACTCGAGCTTGTTTATAAACTGCTCAATTAATTAATTTAATCATTCCATATATAAATTAAATGTCGTGATTGTTTAATGTATTTTTTTTTTTAAAAAAAAAAAAAATAACAATGCTCATTATTAATTATTTAATTATGGTTAAAATTGATTGTTTAAGTAATTAAAGAAATTAACTCAAATCTTAAATAATCTAATCTCAATTTTATATGTTTAATACTCATTATTAGTTATTTAATTATAAGCGTTGGCACCAAATTTAATAGTGGTGGGTACTGTAATAGAAAGTGGTTATTACCGGGAGTAATAACCACCGGCCCGGTATTTCATGGTTAATAAACTGGGTGCGAGAAGAACAAAATAGGGTATTAAAATTCAATCCCAGAGAAAATGAGGTTTAATAAATGAAGCATGTTTATGGCTTAATCAATCAAAATATTAATTCCAAAATCAATATTGTATCATTTCGAGTAATAAATATTGATATTCTCTTATGCTATGTTTGTTTAGATGTAAAATATTTTTTGAAAAATATTTTTTGGATTTTTTAATGTTTGGTGTTACCAAAAATTATAGTAAATAGAAATTATTTTCAGTTTAACATTAAAAATTTCTTTAATTTTTGAAAAATAATTTACGGTTTTGATCATTTTTTGAATTTAAACTCTTTATTATTGTACGCACATTTGTGAGAATCTGCTACCGTCAGGTATTAGAGTTTGTTGGTAGTCCAAATCTATCGCCAAACGTCCTCAAATTTTAGTATTCAATTGTCAAAATTTGACTGCACTCACTAAATTCCAACCACCGCGACCGAAATCTGACAATTTGAATCGGGACAACTACCGAAAACACGTTGTTTCAATTTGCCTGCCCAAGCAATCACTTGGTCAAACATTTCAATATTGCTGTTGGTTTGCACAACTTGCAACATGATGCAAGCAAGGACTTTTGCGTCGGCGGTTAAAGTCAACGTGCAAAAGACAGGACTGTAGGTGTTCATCAGTTCATGCATGTGTCGTCCACCAAATCAGCACGCGCTCCCCATTCCTGACTCCTGAGGATTGGTTGAAAACCAAGAGCAGAAAAGCCACGGGCAATAGCAGGGATCTTCACCGGTTCTAGTGTACACCGTACACAAGTCTATATAATATGGACGTACCTACGTGAAGATTTTGTTCCCAGGAATTCAAGGATCAAGCTGGATTTCACATTAAAATATGTCAAAGATTCTTCTCTAAATTTATATTTCTCTTAATATAATATGGATCCATTAAATGGCAAATTTTATATATATATATTAGAATCTCCCACCTTCAATCTTCAAGATTTTTTAATTTGCCCCACTTATTACAATTTGGTACCCATTTTTTATCCCTATATATATATATATATATATATATATATATATATATATATATATATATATATATATATATATATACACATACACGAGACATGTTGTGACGTCCCACATCGCCTGGGAATGAGGATGTGCTTATATGTATAAATGCACCCTTTATGACACAACGCGTTTTAAAACCGTGATGGTCATGAACCTATCAGAACTCCGCAGTTAAGTGTGCTTCTGCGGGAGCAATCTCAGGATAGGCGATCTCCTGGGAAGTCTGGTTTGGGGAGTCAAAAGCGGACAATATTGTGTTATTGGGGGTGGGTTGCTCCCGCAGAAGCACACTTATTGTCCGCACAACCCACCCCCAATGACACAATATTGTCCGCTTTTGGCTCCCCAAACCAGACTTCCCAGGAACTCCGCAGTTAAGTGTGCTTCTGCGGGAGCAATCTCAGGATGGGCGATCTCCTGGGAAGTCTGGTTTGGGGAGCCAAAAGCGGACAATATTGTGTCATTGGGGGTGGGTTGCTCCCGCAGAAGCACACTTATTGTCCGCACAACCCACCCCCAATGACACAATATTGTCCGCTTTTGGCTCCCCAAACCAGACTTCCCAGGAGGTCGCCCATCCTGAGATTGCTCCCGCAGAAGCACACTTAACTGCGGAGTTCTGATAGGTTCATGACCATCACGGTTTTAAAACGCGTTGTGTCATAAAGGGTGCATTTATACATATAAGCACATCCTCATTCCCAGGCGATGTGGGACGTCACAATCACCCCCTCTTTGGACCCAGCGTCCCTGCTGGCGTCCCTCATTGGGCTTGTGCACACTCCCACCATCTCAGGCTGGGCAATGGCTCTGATACCATTTGTAACGATTTGTAACAACCCACCCCCAATGACACAATATTGTCCGCTTTTGGCTCCCCAAACCAGACTTCCCAAGAGGTCGCCCATCCTGAGATTGCTCCCGCAGAAGCACACTTAACTGCGGAGTTATGATAGGTTCATGACCATCACGGTTTTAAAACGCGTTGTGTCATAAAGAGTGCATATAAGCACATCCTCATTCCCAGGCGATGTGGGACGTCACAATATAACGCGTCTGGAGCCCAAATGGTTGGGTGTAAGGAACAAAGCCTTGAGGTTGAGGGTTCGAGTAGTCCCAAGATACCAAAGAGGACAATATTGTGGGTGGGTTCACGATGGCTGCGGCGTGCTCTGATACCATTTGTAACGATTTGTAACAACCCACCCCCAATGACACAATATTGTCCGCTTTTGGCTCCCCAAACCAGACTTCCCAAGAGGTCGCCCATCCTGAGATTGCTCCCGCAGAAGCACACTTAACTGCGGAGTTATGATAGGTTCATGACCATCACGGTTTTAAAACGCGTTGTGTCATAAAGGGTGCATTTATACATATAAGCACATCCTCATTCCCAGGCGATGTGGGACGTCACACATGTTATATGCATATTTTTTGTACATATTTTGTATATCATTTTTTTAAATTAAATATTAAATTTATAGGACTCACATATGGATCATTGTGGGTCCTACAAATTTAATGGTTGATTTAGAAAAATGACGTATAAAAAATATACAAGAGATATGTAAAAATCATTTCTCTCTATATATATATAGAGAGAGAGAGAGATTAATTTTATATACAACCTTTTTGTCTTTTTCTTTTTTAATTTTCAAAGTTGATGTGATATGGCTCTCAAATTAAAAATAATAATAATTATTATTATTATTATTATTATTTTCATGCACTAAATATTATGGGAGGATGGGGAGAAAGATAAAATGGGATAATAAGATCAGGATGATGTATATCATTACTTTTATATATATATATATATATATATATATATATATATATCCCTTTTTAAAAAAAAAATGGTTAAATCCCCTTTTGGTAATGTGGTTTACACTTTTATTAAAGGGTTATTGATTGACATACATTATTATTATTTTTTATTTTTTATTTATTTTTTTAGAGAGTATGACCAGACTTTCACGTAGTTTCATTTATGAAGAAATTATGTTAAAATTGTTCGACAAAAATGTTAATGTTAGTACAGTTTCTGGTTTGGTGACATGTCGCATTTTGATTCACTTTCTTCAAGTTCTGCAAAATAGTAAACAACTTGTTGGGGGTGCTGACTGATCCTACTCCGATGCCTAAGTCCGATGTCAGATTCTGTAAACAATTTCAAGAAGTAACGAGAGTAGAGTAAAATCAGAGACATCAGAGTTAATTTCATACCTATGGTACCAGCCTATTTATAGGCACACAATTATGAGATAATTGGAATGCCGTAATACAATTCAATTAGGAGTCTGATCCCTAGATTGTATGGGATCAGACTTATCTTCCTAAGAGTCTAGTTCGGGTAGGATACTTCATGTTAGTTGATTTCATGTAAGTATCAGGCTCTTATCCCATATTTTATGGAATAAGGGCCTATTCATGGAAATCCGGAATAGAGTCCTTCTGCGCCTTGCTAGGGATTATGAGATAAAGACCTTATCCCATAAATCCCAGCCGTAATTTCAGGAAAAAAAATATTTCAACATGTTTATGGAATAAGGGCCTATTCATGGAAATCCGGAATAGAGTCCTTCTGCGCCTTGCTAGGGATTATGAGATAAAGACCTTATCCCATAAATCCCAGCCGTAATTTCAGGAAAAAAAATATTTCAACATGTTTCATCCATATCGCCTCGTGGTGATCCCGAGAAACTTGTCCCTGGGATCAACTGGATATTGGCCTTTGGTATGTCCTTCTACCATTCCCGAGACAATAATATTCTGAAATCATTGAAGCGTGCCTATCCTGACCCTGTCAACTGAGGATATTAATAAGTTTCCGCAACGGATATTTGAGACCCTCATGTCCAAGCGGGTCTTGCCAGGTCAGTCGGATCGATTGGGCCCCTGGTTCGGTCATGGGCCCATTGGACTTTGGGAATGATAATTTCCCCAATAATTAAGAAATTAGAATTTAAAGAAATGATGTTATATACATGAGATAACATGTTATATAATGGGTGTATGCTTAAAGGATTGAGGGTAAGAAAAATGTAATGGCTTAATAAAAATGATATGGTCACGGGATAAACCGGTCGTGATAATGTCACAGGATAAATTAGTCATGAAAACTGTTTAGGCACGGTCACAAGATAGGCTGGTCGTGACAATGTCACTGGATAAATTGGAAGTGACAATGGTTTAGAACCGGTCATGATATTAGCTGGTCATGATGATGTCACATAATAAATTTCCCGTGCCGATCATGGGATAAATCGATTTTGACGACAGAACCAAGAGTATAACAAGTGATTTAAGGACATGTAAAGGGAAATAAAATAAATACAAAATCTGAAGGAATATAGGTACGTAGATATGATGAAATGTGAAGCATGTTTTGGTTAAGTACGTTGACATTTATTGCTATAGATATTGGCTAGTTTTCAATGATATGGCAATGTCGTTCAAACAACCATTTCATTTTGTTCGAACCAATTACACCTCGTCCGAATGACATCTCGCTCGTCCGAACAAGAAATTTGAGTTCTTAAAAAAAATATATATATATATTTTTCTTGCCTTTTATTTCTTATTTCCTATATATTTTAATTATGGGATAATTACACTTAACCCCCCTGATTTATCCACAGTGTGGCGATTTACCCCCCAATGTACCAAAATTGGTACATGACCCCCCCGAACTTACCAACGTGTGACAAAATCAACCTTCCGTCCAATCGCCCGTTCGTTTGGACGGAAAGTCGGTCACGTGCAAGTCACGTGACCGTTTAAGACAGAGACCCTCCCCAAGTCACGTGACTTGCACGTGACCGACTTTCAGTCCAAACGAACGGGCGACTGGACGGAAGGTCGATTTTGTCACACGTTGGCAAGTTCGGGGGGGTCATGTACCAATTTTGGTACATTGAGGGGTAAATCGCCACACCGTGGATAAATCAGGGGGTTTAAGTGTAATTATCCCATTAATTATTCTCGGTATTGCAAATATGACAATGCTTATATGGACACATGTACCCTCGGTGTAATGTAATTGGACAAGTTGTTTTTTAAGTGTAGGTGGCAAACGACTTATTGACGGAAGTGGACATAAGGAGTAATTTTACACGGCTAGAAAAGTCCAAAGACTTATTTTATTACTTTTGAAAACCCAAAGCTTGATTTAATAAACTACAAAAGCATAGGAACCAATTTTGGATTTAACCCTAAACTTTTTATAAGTTTAAACATAAAGTGATGAAAGGATGCAAGTTTTGATCCATCTCAAGGTCTCAAGACCATATATAGAACCTTGGGAGGTTTCTTATAGGATATTCACAAAAGCCTTAATTATTATTATTTTTAAAATAGCTTTGCGTCAGTATACCCCTATTATAGTTTTTTTCCCCTCTTAACATGAAAGATGAACATTTATTTATTTTTTTAAAAAAAAATCCCAAATCAGCTTGTTGTTAGTCTCAAAAATATCCCACTCATGTGGGCAAGGAAAAAAAAAGACTTCTTGTTAATTGTTTGTACCTTTTTCAAATTGTCCAATTTATAAAAATGATGTGTCTCGGGCCTTAATATGTGATAACACATTTTTTATTAGCATGTGAGATGCACATGCTTTTTTAATAAAATTTCTTCCAACTATCAAATGGTGATTGTAATTACCACATCAACATTGTGAGATAAAAAATGCAATTTCTATTGTTATTTTTTATAATTAGTTGTTTTCATTTTTCCAAGGTTCTTAAGCTATTGTTATGGGGGGTTTTGCCATGGTCACCAAAATGGCTTTTGGAGCTCATTTTACTTACAAAAAAAAAAAAAAGATTTTGGCATAAGCACCTGAAAGAACTCCTCTTGAATAAAATGTTTCAACCGTATCAATATAGGTTGCTTGCACTTGTATTTATAGTATAGGATTTACAAGAGTTTGTTATAGGTAGTACTTCTACCTATGAGAGTTTATAGGGATAGAGTTACACTCTAACTATGAGATACACACGAGTAGAGATAGGTTTGATCTAAAACTTATTCTGATCTAAGCCTAATCTGTTTACAATTCAAAACTGAAGTTATCTCTTTATTAAGTAAAGTGATAATGCTCTTATCTTCGGTTGAAGATAAGAGACCTTCAATACTCGGACTCTTGGATAAGAGTCCGTGTGCTTTAACATCTCCCCTCAAGATCAACAGGGGAAGGGTGCACGTTGAGCTTGGAGCAAAACCATTGATATCGATTAGAGACAATAAGTTTGGTGAGAATATTAGGAAATCGATTTCCACATGTTTGGTTTTAGCATGGAACACCGGATTTGCTGCTAAATATGTTGCTCCAATGTTGTCACGCCACAACTTTGGGGGAGAAGTGAGCTGGACACCAAGATCATGGAGAAGATACTGGATCCATAGCAATTCGGCAATGGCATTTGCAACTAATTTGTACTTAGCTTCTGTACTTGACCTTGACACCGTAGGATGTTTCTTAGAACTCCAAGAAATTAGGTTTGATCCCAGAAATACACAATAACCGCTAGTGGATTTTCAATCATCAAGATACCCCGCCCATCCGCATCAGAAAAGGCTTCAAGGGTGGATACATTTGATCGAGTTAATAGGAGTCCATGAGCGAGCGTGTGCTTTAGGTAGCAGAGTATTCTTTTGACCGCTTGCCAATGAAGTTTAGAAGGCTTGTGCATGAATTGACACACTCAGTTTACTATAAAAGCCAAGTCTGGTCACGTGAGAGATAAGTATTGTAAGGAGCCCACTGTGCTACGATAGATCAAAGGATCTTCCATTGGGTCTAAAGCAAAAGCCGATAAGGAACTTGAGGAAGTCATTGGGGAAGAAATGGGCTTAGCTTTCAGCATGTTAGTGCGCTTGAGCAAGTCCAGAATATAGCGGGTGTGTTTGGTAAATGGTTGTGTTGTGGCTTTTTTATTTTTTATTTTTAAAAAATATAGTAATAAGAAGTGATTAATGTGATATAAAGTATTAAAAAGTTTTGAATTGTTTTATAGAAAAATGAAAAAGTTTTTTTTTAGTTGACTTTTTTTATTTGAATTGTAATAAAAAATGATTGATGTGATATAAAAAAGTGAAAAAATGTTTAGGATTTTACTTTTTTAGGAGAAGTGAAAAAAAAAAAAGAAAAAAAAAAAAGAGAGTAGGAGATGAGAGATGGTTGCCAAACATGCTCAGCGTCTTTGGGAGAGTAGAAGACCAAATTTTAGTGGAGTTACTTCCACACCAATGAAAATATTCAGTTTGCCAAGATCTTTGACTGTAAAGGACGTTCGAAGTTGCTGCAAGAGATCATTAATAGCTACTGGAATAGAGGCAGTGATAATAATATCATCAACATACACCAATATAAACATAGTAAGTGATGTAGTCCGTAAAATAAAGAGAGATGAATCTGCCTTGGTGCCAATAAAACCCAGGTCACATAGCTTGGTACTAAGTCTGGAAAATCAGGCCCATGGTGCTTGCTTCAAGCCATATAATGCTTTGTGCAGCTTGCATACATGATTCGATAGAGATGGATGAGAAAAACCTAGTGGCTGTGACATATACACCTCTTCATCTAGAAAACCATATAGAAATGCATTCTGAATATCAATTTGTCACATTTCCCAACTGTGGGAGTAAGCCATGGACAACAGAGTCCGAATGCTTGTGGGTTTAATAACCGGGCTGAAAGTCTCTCCATAGTCTAGGCCAGCCTGTTGATGAAAACCTTTAGCTACAAGGTGATCTTTATGCCTTTCAATAGATCCATCCTCCTTACGTTTTACTTTGAACACCCATTTGCAGCCCACAAGGTTGGTAGCATTTTGTTTAGGAACCAAGGTCCAAGTTTGATTCTGAAGTAATGCATTAAATTCTGCCTGCATAGCCTGTCTCCACTCGGGTGGTTTGATAGCATTAGAATAGCAAGTAGGTTCCTCAAGAGTTGAATCTGGTACAACCAGCAGAGCACGAGAGATAAGGATATTTCACTCTTCCATCTGTAAAGACTCTTGGCATCACAATTTGATTTTGTGCACGAGTGACCATTTGGTGTATCTGAGTGGGAGCAGGGCAGGGACTGGGTGACAGGGAATGGGGAGAACCGGATACAGAGATGGAATCATTTGATGACAAGTTGGACACAGAATTAGGTGAAACTGCAATATTAGTAGAATCTGGTGTTGCAGGTTGAGGACTAACTTGGTAGTGAAGCAATTGCAAGGAGGATGGTAACAATGTATAGGAAGACTGCAAATGTGGTATGGAGAATGAAGAATTTGAAGAAAAAGGAAATGTTGATTCGTGGAACACAACATCACAAGAGATATACATTCGCCAGTTGGAATATGATAACATTTGTAACCTTCATGATTTCTGTTGTAACCTAGGAACACACATTCTTTAAAACGAAAATCAAACTTATGTTGATTATATGGACGAAGATTGGGAAAGCACGCACAGTCGAAAAATCCTTAAAAACTTGTAATCAGGGCTGCGATAGAAAAGTTTTTTGAAAATGAGAATTGTTTTGTAAGACGGGTGTAGGGAGACAATTGATTAAATAACATGAAGTTTGACATGCTTCATCGCAAAAGGTTTTGGGAACATTGCTTTCAGGAAGGAGAGCAAGAGAGGTATCAATGATGTGTTGATGTTTGCACTCGACACAACCTTGTTGCCCATGCGTATGAGGACATGAGACACGATGAACAATTCCAAGTTTGTGAAAGAAAATGTTTAGTGATTGAAATTTCTGACCCCATCAATTTTGATTTGTTTAATTTTAGTGTTGGAGAGACGTTCAACCATAACGTGGAATTTATAAAAAACTGATAAAACATCAGATTTGCATTGGATTGGAAACAACAAAGTAAATCTATTAAAAGCATCAACAAAAGTAATAGAGTAATTATTTCCATTACAACAGGGGAAGGACCCCATACATCGGGAAAAAGTAGTTCTAAAGAATGATTAAAAACATAGGCGGATGCCGGGAAAGGGAGCTGGTGAGCTTTAGCTTGTTGGCAGGAAACATAGAAAGCAACCGGCTAATTGGAGAAGACAGGAAGAAAAAACTTGGAGATCATTTGCTTAATAGTGTGAAGAGCAGGATGACAAAGCGTTTGTGCCAATGACCAGCAGAAGTCCTTTCACCTACAAGAGAGTACGGAGAGGAAGAAGAGGTGAGGAAGGCAACTGCTAATAGAGGTCATTCTTAAGAGGACCCTGGTGGAGGATTGATCGCCAGTCCTTGATCACAAAGAAAGAGGAGTGAAACTTAAAGAAAACAGAGTTATCATGAGCAAACTGACAGACAAATAGCTGAATTTTGCAAATAGATGGAACATGGAGTAATTGATTTAGAATAAAGGATTGACAAGGAGAAGAAATAAGTGCAGAACCAACATGGTGAATAGACAAACCTGTGCCATTTCCCACACAAATATGGTAAGAACCTGTGTATGCATAAGAGGTCAGGTTGAGGTTGTGCAAATCATTCGTGAGGTGGTGAGTAGCCCCTATATCAGGGTACCGGCTATCATCGGTAGGTAAACCAAGAAAGTAATAGAAAGCCTACAATGGGGACCAAGGAACATGCTAGGGAGACTGATCAAAATGTTGATAGCAGGAGATGGCATAGTGTTCCGGCTTGTTGCAGATCTGACATTTGGGAGGAGAGGATCCTGAAGCATGAGAGTGGGACTGCTGCCCACGACCACGTCTACTAGAAGAGAGACCACGTTCGCCAGAAAAGGAGCCGTGGTAGCCACAACCATTTGGGAATCCACGTCCATGGGCAGCATTGTAGCTACAATCACACTGGCCAGAAGTGCCAGAATACGGGCAGTGACATGAGTAGAGGCATTCGAGATATCCGTGTTGACCATTTGTAGCTCGAGGCGCATCTTATGGGCGAGTAAAAGCCCATAGATATCATCACGAGAGATAGGATCTACTCGAGTAGTGACTAAGGTGACAAATAGATCAAACTCTGATCCAAGTCCAGCCAGCAGGAAGGAGACAACCTCAAAATCATTGAGAGGTTGTCCACATGCAGCAAGTATGTCACTGAGAGTTTTCAGTTTATGAAAATAATCAGTTATGGAAGAATTACCTTTCTTCAGGGTAGGAAGTTGAAAGTAAACTTGCATCATTCGGGCATGAGCTTAGGAAGCGAACATCTTTTCTAGCGATTCCATAATGCACGAGAGGTGGTACAGCCCACAGCGTGAGAGACATATGAGTCGAAAAGCATGGAGGCCATAACATTAATGATAAGCTGGTCTCGTTGGTACCAAGAAAGGTAGTCAAGGTTGGCGATCATGGCGGGAGCTACAGGAGTAGTGGCGAGATTCACGATCAATTGGGTAGGAGGAAGAATCGTGCTATCAATGAAACCATACACATCTTGTCTGCGAAGATATGCAAGAAGTTGGAACTGCCAGGCCATGTAGTTATCCTTGGCCAGTTTGATGGACGAAGAGTGATTCATTTGAGGGATATTGAAAACATGAGATTGTGAGGTAGAACTTGACTCAGTGGCGATGTTAGACTTGGCCATTGAGAAGAGAAAAGAGAGAAACGAAAGTAGAGTAGACGTTTAGTCTTTTTGTAGCTTTGATACCATAAAAGAACTTCTCTTGAATAAAATGTTTCAACCGTATCAATATAGGTTGCTTGCACTTGTATTTATAGTATAGGATTTACAAAAGTTTGTCATAGGTAGTACTTCTACCTATGAGAGTTTACAGGGATAGAATTGCACTCTAACTATGAGATATACACGAGTAGAGATAGGTTTAATCTAAACCTATTCTGATCTAAATAGATACACATGAGTAGAGATAGGTTTAATCTAAAACCTATTATGATCTAAGCCTAATCTGTTTACATTTCAAAACTGAAGTTATCTATTTATTCTTGGTAAAGAGATAGTATTCTTATCTTCAGTTGAAGATAAGAGACCTTCAATATTCGGACTCTTGGATAAGAGTCCATGTGCTTTAACAACACCAATTTGGCATTTTGCCAGAATTACATTTTGGGACCATTTTTACTTTATGCGTTAGGTGTTGAGGAAGAGAAATGCTAGAATAAGGGCTCTTGTGTCTCTTAAATGTCATGTAGCTTTCAAAATTACCATTGAATTTGAAATGACCATTGAATTTGAAATGATCATTATTGAATTTTGATCTAATGATAATTTTAAAAGCCACATAACATTTGAGAGGACACCTAATAAAAAAAAAAAAACATTTGGGAGGACACAATGAGGATTAAATTCACTTTCTAGCATTACTCATTGAGGAATTCATCACTTTTGAAAATATGTGAGAGAGGCTTTCAGCTCGAACAATGGAACCTTTGCCTATATTGAAGGTCCCACAGGTTGGCCTTCATTTGGGTAGGAAAACCCCATCTCACATACTATGTGCAAAAAAAAAAAAAAAAAAAAAAAAAAGTGGAGGATAGATAATAAGAGGAGAATCCTAAATAGGGTGTCCTGTCCAAACATTTGTGCCTAAAAAGAAATTTGTTTGCACAAAAGGAAAGAAAGTTGGATCACAATGAAGTGATAGGATCCTCTCTAATTGATGGGCAACTAGTGAGGCTAAAAAAATACATGGCTTAGAACTTATCACATTAAAAAATAAAAAATAAAAAATACATCAACATTAACACAAGGGGATGAACCAACATTTGGGATTTATGGGGCGAAATTGAAAAAAAAAATAATAATTTGGGAGGGCAAAATTAAAAAAAATAAAATAGAGATAATTTTTTTAAATTTTTTTTTTTTTTTTTGAAAAAACCTTGGGTCTAGCTCCGCCCCATTTAACACAGTTTGTGATTGAGTTTTAAAATCTAAACCCAATTCGAGTTTGAGGTAGAAAATCTTTATATCAGACATCCAATCAAATAATTCTGAAAGGTGAATAAAGTTGAAAATATATGGAGAATTTTCAGCTACATTTTGTAGTCCCATAATATGAGAACACACCAAAAGTGAAAGATGAAGAAGATGGGCTTCTGTGGCCCGTAGCCGAAGAAAATTCTCGATTGTCCCATCAACAGGAGAGGATTCTTATCCCCATGTTATATTATCACAGAATCCAAAAGAAAAATAGAAAAAAAGAAAAAAGAAAAAAGTGAGAGATTGGCCCTGTTTATTATCTCCCTCCCCCCACCCTTTCCCTCTTCTGATACTGTTCATGTCAGCATCGTGCTGACACAAGAGTTGAAAATCCTGCCTTTTCAACAAAAATATTTCCTAGTTTACCCTTCTCTGCTACCCAAAAAGTTTTCCCCCTCTAAAACTTCACTTCCCTCTCTCTCTCCTTTCCCTTCCCTTCGAACCCAGCCCAAGGAGCAGACAAAAAATTGAAACTCACTCTCCCTCTACGGTACAACGCCTGGAGACGCCCAAACTCGTTTTTTCTTCGATCTTCCTGTGCGTTGAAGAAAATCCACAACGAATCTCTGCTTTGGATCTCACACAGAACTTGCAGTTGCTAAATTTTCATTTTTTCCACAATGAATCTCTGCTTTGGATCTGACACAGAACTTGCAGTTGCTAAATTTTCATTTTTAACCCTTCTCTTTCCTTCTCCATTCTTGCAATCCAGCCAGCTTGCACAGTATAGAGACCCTCATGCCCCAAAAATTCCTGCAACCCTAAGGGAATAGACTGAGCGAACATAGAGGGACTCCGTCAAAGCGCCTCTCCCCAAACCTCTCACACCACTGAGACACCTATCTCCATCAATATGCAGTTCTTCCTTTGTGGGCGATTCGCATCTATAATTTATCTCCTACATTTACGCCTCAACCACCCTACGATTCGCAACTAAGAGCCGTACGAAACACTACATCCGTTTTTCCCATTTCCGGTCTTTTCAATCTACTCCCCCATTATACCAATTTGATTTTTGCAATCTGCCATCAGTTGCCTATAAATGGATACAAGGTCTTCCACAAGGCAGCAACAGCCAACGTCAGTGTATAGTGGGTCCAATAGATTTCGGGTTGCACGGGGAAACAGCTGCTTCGCCTCCAGTGGTGCATGCCCGGCCTGAGGGTCGACGACTTCTGCAACGACGGGTCCAAGAACCAGATCACGTTCACAGGTGTGTTTTTTTTTTTCCCAAGATTTTTCAATTTTGATGCTAGCTCTTGATAAATGTAGTTTGTCTGGTTGGAAGGAAAATAGGGAAAGTTGAAAATAAGGAAAATATCATCTGTTGTTCTATTTCTTGAAGGCAAATTTGCTTATCATTACCTCTCTGAGAGCTCCAAGGTACAGTTTCTGTGTGTTTGTTTTTACTCTCTATCAAAAAGGTTGATGGAACCAGGTGTTCAGAGGCTTATTAGTTAAGGGTTTTCTCCAAGTAATGTTTGATAAGGTTTAGATTTTTCCGTTGATGGGGTCGACAGCTACGCTGTTTCTAAGTTATTGAAAGGTCAGCATTCATCCAAAGTGAAACATTCAGCTTTCTTGACTTTTTCAAAACTTTGGTGCCGTGGGGGCTGGGTTGCTGTCCTTGTTTGAATTAATATATAGAATTATGTTTCTTTCATATTGTCTCTTTGAATTTAAGAGAATTGAAACAAGGACTTATGAAAGATCGTTTATAGGATTTACTTCGATTAAAACAGCCATGATGCTGAAATTCAAACTTTTTGTTGAATTTAAGAGAATTTGAGTTGAATTTAAAAGTTTGAATTTCAACATCATATCATTCTAAAAACTATTGTTCCTTTCTAGACTTCAATGACCAGGAAACCCAAGACCAAAATCCACTTCGCCAATTTATTGATGACTGTCCAAAGGACCAATCGAATCGGTCAGTCATTTCTTGGCCTGAAGAACTAAGATCAGACTGGACCTAACTCTCCATGTCAATCCCTATGGCCTCAAACTTTTCATCATCCTCATCCTCACCCACAAAAGATAAACTTTCGGTTTCACCTCTAAGGTTATCTCGTGCATTTGAGCCAATTCAAATGAACTTGGCGATGAGCACTGAGCTTAGTGAATCAACCGGGCATCAATCACACTGGATTCCAATCTCTTGGGGTACTTCAATGGGGGGTCCTTTAGGTGAGGTCTTGACCAACACCTCAAACTCTGTGAAAGCCTGCAAGAACTCATCAGCTCTTAACCTCTTGACTGAAGGGTGGGATGGCAGCCCTCAGTTGGGGTCTTCCCCCACTAGCGTCTTGCAAAAGGTGCCTTTCAGTTCACTCTCAAATAGTAGTTCAGGCAGCAGCCCAGGAGCTGAGAACAAAAAGAGCCGCGAGGGAGCTAGCCTGTTTGACGATGTGCTTGGGTCAACTCTTACAAGTTCCTCAATTCCATCCATGTAAATCAAGGACGAACCTGGGTTTAAAAGAACAGGGTGGAGATGGAGTTAACTGGTGGAAATGCATGACGCAACTCTTTTCCGGATGAATATCTTCTTCCTTTCTTTTTTTTTTTTTTCCCTCTCTTGTGGACAGTTGATTTAAAGTAGGGGCTTGGCTGATTTTAGTTTCAATAGGTAGGTGTTGACGACTTTGGCTATTGGGAATTTGCTGTCATCTATAGCTTGTTTTTTTTTTTTGGTTATTAAAAGCAATCTGTGCTGTTTCAATGTCTGATTTGACATATAAGCAATTTGGATTTCCTCTGTTCTACAACAATTTGATCATTCACACACAGGAACAAGTTTCACAAAGTTATAACTTATAACATCAAGATCACAATATGTGAATTCTTGGAAGCCAATACAAGAAGTCAAAAAAATAAAAAGTAATAATACCACGAGCTATGAAGAGGATCTGTGCGGGCTAGCTCCCAAAGCAGTGGGGACAGGATATGGCAATGATGGTGGCGAAGCTTCCAAAACAAATATTGATCATGGAGACATTTGACCCTCTGAAATCTGAATCGTACCATTCCTCTGATAGACCCCACTTCCAACCTTCTTCAGCTGGGAGATTACTCCCAACAGTATCTGCATAATAAAAATCAGTCTAGTGATGCTGAAATTCAAACTAAAACAGGCATGATGCTGAAATTCAAACTTTTTGTATATTTATATCGTTTAGTATATGATATGATGTTCATATAAGGATATATCATGGGGAACTGGAGAGTAAATGTTTAGCTTTTTGAGAAAAGATGATAAAATATGCCCTCATATTTTCAAACAAATAATCTAACAGTAAATATGCCCTCATATTTACTGTTAGAATTCAAACTAAAAATTGTTGATGAATCTGAATCTCAAACATGCATATTATTATCCCTACCCTAAAATCACCAAACCATGCCCCGTCAAATGTGATAAATGGCTTTTTTGGTGTTCTAGTTTGGCGTCCATTTTAAACTTGAGATCTTTTTAATCCTTTTGTTGGGAATATAGATTTTGCATTCTGCCCTTAGTTTTATAGTTTATGAGTTTTTAAGTGATTGGTCTATTTATATTCATTAAGTTGTTTAGAGTATGAGTTATCTTGTGTTATTTGTTTTACATATATATTCATTATTTGTATTCTTAATGGGATAGTTATACGTACCTTTTAAAAATATATATTTATTTTTTGTTGATCTTTAACTAATCGTGTTCTTTGAATTGTTTTGTGTCTGTTCACTCCAGCGCTAACGATATTTCCTACGACCACGTGCGACAACTAAAAAGGTATAATGCTGTTTAAAATTTCAACAATTGATCATCTATTTTAAACTTCGTGATGTGTTTTAATGACATTTATATTCCTTAACATCTATTGTGTATAAAACTGTTGTACATGCATATGAAACCTTTTCATAGATGTCATGTCAATATCCCACGAAAGTCCCCAAGGAAACATAATGTACCAACCTCATCCACCACACGGTCGAAACCCCGTAAAATAAAATGGGCTGAAGAGCATGAGTTGACACTAGTTTATGAACTGTTGGATTTGGCAACACAAGGTGTGCGGCAGTCATTCAAGGGCCACTTCGCCAACATTACTGCTAATTTGAACAAACGTGTTGAGGGGGATGGGGTACAATACAGTCAGGATCAGGTGACGAAGAAGATTGAGAAATTGAGAGAAAATTGGAAGAACTTCACTGACCTCCTTACTGGCCACGTTGCGACCGGAGCGGGTTGGAACGAGGTGGACAACACGGTCGCCCTTAATGAGCGTCAATGGGAGCAACTGAAATCAGTAAGTCTCTCAATATCATTTGTACAATTACTCTATGAACTTGACAAATGCTATTCATCCCCTAACAGATTCACAATGTGTTGCAGCAACACGGCATGAAGAAATTTTACAAGTTTAGGAATGGCGCTCCGGCTAACTACTCCCTATTGAACAACATCTTTGGAAGGACAACTGCAACTGGTCAGTACAGACATGCTAGCACACAGTCCCCCCCGGAAAGTGCGGCCAACGACGACATTGCATGCGTCGACCTGAACCTCACACCGGCCATAATCGACCTCACTGAACCCCAACAGCCCCCCCCCCCCACGGACTCACAAGAGTAAGGGTAAGCGGGTTGCGTCCCCGACATACCAGTCGCCACACAGTAGCAAAAGGTCGTCGAAAGGGGAGGCGATGGTGCATGACCTCAATAAGGAATTCTACAAAATCGCAGATCAAATTGAGCGTACACTGATCAAGACCGAGACCATTGGATCTGTTGGGAATGCAGGTTGTAGCACCGGGCGTGGACGAGATTGGCTCCTTGACGCAGTTGCCATAATAAGCACATTGGCCGCTGAGTTTGGATTGGATGCTCATCAACAACGTAAGGCGTGTGAAGCCATGTCCGTCAACAATTACGCGAAGCTTTTCGTAGCGATGGGAGATGCTTGCCAGAGAGACTGGATGATTCGTTTTGTTCGGGGCGACGACGATTGAACCTTGTTTATGTTTCGTTGTTGGCATTTCACTAGACATTTTAATGCCTTTTAGCGGTGTTTGTAGTTTGGATATGTAATGACTTATTACCTTCTCTATTCCGTGATATTTTTCGACCTTATGATATTTATCTTCCGTACTTATTCCTATTTAGTTATATTAATAAGTTGTTAGTATCATCATGTAGGTAGTATTTTTTTGATCCGATTAATTGACATGGATGGCCCTAGTACATCGAGCTTGAACTTCGACGCTGTAAACAGGGTAGATATTATGGATGACGAACCCAATTTGGATAACATGGATGACGATGAAGATGAAGACGATGGGCCAAGATACACGCGAGAGGTCTTTGAGGAGTGAGAGAACTCATTTCATAGACTGTTCAGTGTGCTTCAAGAGTTGAATTATATGATGCAACACATGGACCGAGTTGTGCGCATTCCGCAACGCACGTCTTCCTTGACAGGCGCAATGTGGATCCATTAGGTTTTGAGCAATCCTAACCCGAATACATGCTATGAGCGCTTCAGAATGTTTCCTCCCACATTCATGAAACTATGTTGCACCTTAAAACATAATGGTTATCTTAGAAGTAGCCGCTATGTTAAAATCACTGAGCAAGTAGCAGCCTTTTGCCTAATAGTTGCACAGGCACAGTCACAGAGGACGGTGTGTGACAGGCTGCAGCGATCAATTGCCACAATTAGCAAATATTGTCATCGCGTATGCAGGGCACTTTGTAGGTTGGGAAAGACGATCATACAACTGTGTAGCACTGAGATTCCTCATCTTTACGTCGCCCGTGATTTGCGATTTTACCTGTGGTTTAAGGTTCGTAGATTTTATTATGTGTGTTTTTTTTATTTATTATTCAAATTTTAACCACTTTCCACTTTCAGTATTGTATAGGTGCTATCGATGGCACACATCTGATGGCGCGCGTGACGAATCATAGTGACGTCCCTTTTCGAGGCAAAAGCTCAACCCCGACACAAAATGTGATGTGCATGACGAACCTTGACCTTTGTTTCACGTTTGTATGCAGTGGTTGGGAGGGTAGCGCACACGACGCAAGAATTTTCACTGAGACAATAAACGATCCAACCATGAACTTCCCAACGCCAGACGAAGGTACTGTTACTACAACAAGTATATTTATTGGCATAGTGGTTTACTATTTAGACAAGGGTATACTTATAATAAATGAAAAAACATGTATTTTGTAGGATATTATTATTTAGTGGATTCGGCTTATGGTTGCTACAAGGGGTTCCTGCCTCCATATCGAAACGAAAGATACCACTTGGAAACCTTTCGCAGGGGATGACCCCAACCCAAGACTGATAAAGAGTTGTTTAACTACCGACACTCTTCACTGCGATCGACAGTGGAGCGGACGTTTGGGATTTTGAAGAATCGGTTCCCAATTCTGGAAAATATGCCCCTGTACGAGGTACCGGACCAACGGTTACTTGTGGTTGCGTGTTGTACTATACACAACTTCATCCGAAAGGACTGTGGGGATATTGATCCATTATTCAGACACGCTCTACAACAACTATACGGCGAAGCTTGGATTGATGTATCACAGCGGGTTAATATGCCAGGTGAAACGCATGTAACACCTGGACTACGACCAGATCAATCACAGTCGAGTGCAAGGTACATGGACGCATATCGAAATACAATGAAAAATAATATGTGGGAGTTGAACAATATGAGATGAACGTCAACAAGATCAAAGTTTGGGTATTAGGTGATGAATATGTTTGGTTGTAATTTTATGACAAGTGATTTGGTTGTAATTGTTTTAATGACTTAAGACTCCAATATGTTGAGGTGTAATGGATTATAGACGGGTATGGTATGTCATCAATGATATTTAACTTAAGTAATGCTTATGTTTATAAACGAAGGTTTGTTTAATTCTATGTTCCATAGTATCAAATACACAAAGTATGTTTGTGTCAATATATGTCCGAAATGCTATATTTTAAATAACACCATGACAAGAAGATGTACATAACATTCAAAATACAGAGGTGCTCAATTTGATGCGTACATAGATATAACATTCAAAATGAAAACATACAACTAAACTGCATCCATGATTGTTATTTTAACATTAACTTAGTAATTCTAGTTCCACTGTAACCACTAACATAAAATACTAAAAGCAGAAAGACAACTAACAATGCAGCCCTTAACATCATCCAAGTTGTATTTTGACCCATCCCAAACTCCTGTCGTATTTTATCATAATGTTTTTTACATTTTTTTCCAATCATTGCATCAACTTTGTCATTTTGACCTAACTCTAAGTCCCACCGCAGTTTGTCATAATGTTGATTGCACTTTTCTTCAATGAATGCATTGAACCTGTCATTATCAGCAACCCTTTTGTCCTCCATTTCTTTCAGGTATTTTGCTAAACCCTTCTCATAAGGTGACATTTCCTTATCAGCCCATACAAAAAAATCACAGTCACCAGCCTTCTACATAGAAAGCGAACAAAAATGTCATAAAATATTGGATGACGACATATAACACAAAGATAATCTCTGAAATTACCTTGTACTTAAGACATCCGTACCACTTTTTACCGGGATTGCTTGAGGTCCAAGAGAACCTTATTCGTGCAGGAACTCCACATTTACATAACGGAGGACCACTTGAGAAGTCGCTAGTTGTAGACATATTTACGTGTGCCTACATCAGGAAGCATATCGAAAAAAAATTAAAATTGAACAAATATTAAGATAAAATATTAAAGTTGAACTAAATAAATAACATCCACAAAAGAATAAAAAATGTGAAAGAAACAACTTTAATGTTTTCCAATCTAATTCAGTTTTTTTGAATATAGTATACACCTAGGTAAGTTTGAAATTAAATTTTATGACCGTTTGAAAAAATCAAACCCCCTATTCATATAGTTGCATTCGTACGTAAGACTTAAATTGACTAAATAGAAAAAGAAATTTAAATTTATCCATTTTAAATAGATATTGTTTTTATTTGGTTTTGGAACAAGTTTCATTCTAGTTGTATATATGGTATTCACATAATCCAGTACACTCCTATGAATACAGAAATCATCACCAAAATCCTAACAGGAAACACTCCATTATTTATATATAATGATAGTGATCACTAACCAATTGACTTCGAATTCTTGGGAAAGAAGAGAAATTTGCTCGACTTGAAAATAAGTTGTTTGAAACTTTGAAAAATCGAAATCGCAACAAACTTTTGAGATAAGGGATAATTTAACAATAATCAACCGATCTTAAAATTTTTACAAACAAATCAACATGAGTCTTCCATCAAACGGATTTATCAAGATTCAGTTAAACTAACTAATGGGTATAACACCGTATGTTTTTATTTGTTATAATTTCTTGTTGGTGCAATTAAAAAAAAGAACAACAATTCATCATATTTTCGAAATTAAGCACAATACCAACATCCTTCCTGAAAATCAAACTCAATCTGAAAATTCCCACCAATTTCGCTCATCATGGGAAAAACCCACAACCCATCACACACTAAATCAAACACACTTATTGGTTAAAAATATTCCCCAAAACTCCAAACAAATCAATAATAAAAGGGGTAATTACCTTTTCCCCCCATCAACTACCAGCCATTGTCAACATGCCCCCATGAACTGACACCTCGACCAAAAGAGAGCATCCAACTACCATCGTTACCCACTTTGCCCCCATCCGTCAGAAGATTCCGTTAACTTGGATGTAATATTCTATTTTTGGGCGTTAATTTTTGTTTAAAGACCAAAATGCCCTCTACAGTAATTAATAAAAAAATATTAAAATTAATATATTTTTTTGTTTTAAAAAAAAAAAAAACAAAAATTGGCGCCCTTTTTCAGTTTTTTTTTTTTTAAATATTAATTTTAATATTTTTTTATTAATTACTGTAGAGGGCATTTTGGTCTTTGTGTGAATTAGACTGACGGATGGGGGCAAAGTGGGTAACGATGGTAGTTGAATGCTCTCTTTTGGTCGATGTGTCAGTTCATGGGGGCATGTTGACAATGGCTGGTAGTTGATGGGGGGAAAATGTAATTACCCTATAATAAAAAGAAAAAAAAAAACCCATTTACAACCGCAATCCAACTGGCCATATAAAATCAGAACACCAAATCAATATATCTATCAGATTCCTCAATAAATCACGAAACTTAGAATCACCGACAACAAATACTTGCGTTCATACTCAAAATCGCAACATATATAGTGAGAGAAATCAAGGGAGAATTACTCCAAATGGTTAGTTCAAGTGTTTAAGGCTTTGGTCTTAGTCGCATTCATCAATTTTAAGCTTTGAATTTATTTGAGCGGAAACAATTCTTTGGGGCTACGCCTCTTAGCTAAGTCGGAGTCTTATTTAGTCGTGTGAAGGGAATATTTTGTACGGGTCTGAGATTTGTTTGACAAAAGTGAGTACACAAAGTAGTCTTAAGGTATAGGAATTCCGTCTTTAAAAAAAAATATCAAGAGAGAATAATCAAAAACTTAGAGAAAAAGAAAAAGAAAAACCCACAGAACAACGCGAGAGAGAGAAATATATTATGGGTGTTCTTCATTTCTCCTCTGCTTCTCTGGTTCTTTTTTTCTTTCCTTTTCTCTCACGGTCTTCTTCTTCTTCTCTTCTTTTTTTTTTTTTTTTTTTGGTTTGGTAATTTTATAAAGTGATTTTCATTAAAACCCCATGATGTGCCTTGATTCACAATTCTAAGTTTAAGCTTAGAATTCAATATATACTTATGTTTTTAACGTTTTTATGTAGGCTAATGTCAACATATTAGGAAACAGATTGTCATGGAATTCTGTGTACTTGAGAATTCTGTATATTACTAAACGCAGCGTTTAACAAATATGCTTTAAGCAACATATATCAAAATTCGCAAATCCCCTCACGCAACTCACGGTCTCACGCAAATTGCAACACGCAAATCAACGTAACTTCAATTTATAATTTAAACGGTGCGTTCTGCCAAATACTAAACTTGGAACGCATCGTTTGTATTGTCTTCCTTCTTCGTGATTGATTCTAACCTAATTTCTATATCTCTGAAACACTGAACCGTGAAGGACTGAAAATCTGAAACAGTGAGCAACCTAAATCCTTGAAAGACTGGAAAAGCTTTGCCGGTAATGTGGATGCCCCCCAATGAGTGGCTGAGGGTGGGCATGAATCAACCAAAATCTCCTACGAAATTATTATTTTTTGCTTCTTTTCCTGCGGTTTCTTGGGACTCAAACAGAGGTTTAGGACATGTATCGGCTTCTCTCCGGTTCATTAGAACTGGAGAGGATCCGGATCCCTTCTAGAATCCTATGTTCTCCACCAAATTAAATAAAAATCTAAAACCCATTTATCAAAATAAGAAGAAAAAGAGAATTCAAACTTCACAAAGAATAGGCTTACCGTCTGAGTGTGTGCAGTTATCTAGAGGCTTGGAAGGTTCAATTCACGTTTGTCAAAGTGTTGTGTTGTGGGAGTCCCTCACTGGACCCACTCCGGAACCCGCAGCTGTTCTTGATCGATGCTTGAAGAAAAAGGGTAACAGAGAGAGAGAGAGAGAGAGAGAGAGAGAGAGGGTTGCTTTTTGCGCTGAAGTGGGGGTTCGGTTTGTTGAGGGAAGTGTGGATTTTCTTCAACGCACCGGAAGATTGAAGAAAAAACGAGTTTGGGCGTCTCCAGGCGTTGTACCGTAGAGGGAGAGTGAGTTTCAATTTTTTGTCTGCTCCTTGGGCTGGGTTCGGAGGGAAGGGAAAGGGGAGAGAGAGGGAAGTGAAATTTTAGAGGGGGAAAACTTTTTGGGCAGCAGAGAAGGGTAAACTAGGAAATATTTTTGTTGAAGAGGCAGGATTTTCAACTCTTATGTCAGCACGATGCTGACATGAACAGTATCAGAAGAGGGAAAGAGGGGGGGGGGGGGGGGGGGAGAGGGAGATAGTAAACAGGGCCATTATAAATAAAGAAGTCATTGGTTCATCAACCCAGATGGTAAAAATATAAAAATAGCTATAAAAATAAGGTGGTTATTCAATATTTCTTAAAAGAAAATATTTAAGACCTTAAGTTCAGGGAGAAATTTTTTATTCATTTTTTTTTTTTTAAAAAAAATTACTAATGGTATTTTTGTCATTGGAGGACGTTGATATTTTTTGATAATTTAGAGAGGATATTAACACAATTAATAAGTTTGGAGACATTGATAATGTGATGATAATTTGAGAGGAATATGTGTACTTTTTATAAATATCTACGTTAAAAAAACTAAAAAAGGAACTATAAATTCAGTGTAGAAAGCAACCGAGGGAATAAACGTGTGGAGGAAAAAGAAACAAACGGGATTGTTAACAAACGGAATCCACGTGTCATTGGAGCATGTGAAAAAGATATATATATTTTTTATTTGGTTTAAGTGCTGTAAAAATAACTATAATATTATTAAACTATTGTAAAAATATGTACTTCTTACGTGCGGAAGGACATATGACAAATTTATATTTATAGATTTTAGTAGAGTAAATCCTTCCAACCTAATTAAGTAAAAATTTGTGTTGGGTTGGATATGGCCATGGAGGTTGTATAATATTATATTTGTTTTGCTTTTGTTTTTTTTTCAATTTTCTAGTATAAGAGGTTTCTTTTTCAGTTTTATTTTTACTATTTTTTATTATTTTTTATTTTGAAGGTATAATTATAAGTTTATATATGTATTCTATTATGAATTTAATGAAGAAAAAAAGGAGACAAAGAGCTCCTCATCCCTAATTACAAAATGGGAATAACTTCAATCAGGCAGTAGCAAAAACTCCTTGGTTTGTGCCCTCCAATGATAGATTGACACAAAAAAAAGTAAATATTAGCAAATCCTAGCAAAACATTGGATTAAACCCTCCCTTTCACTCTTTAAAAAAAAAAAAAAACCCATCACACCCTAGACGCGGCCGTCGCCATGGCCACTGCCCCAAGCCGGAATTTGGGGTGGCTGCCACCGGGCCACGCGGCCACTCCCCAGTGGTCGGGGGTGGCCACCCCGAAAGCTACCCCTAGATAGATTTAGGGTTGGCCCAAAGGCCATCCTAGGCACTGGGGGGTGGTCACACGGCCCCTCCCGGGATCTGGGGGTGGCCTTCGGGCCAACCCTTATGTCCGGGCTGTCACTCACTGTCGGCAGGGTTGTCACTCACAGTCGGCCCAGGTTGACTCCGACTCTACTGGCCAGCCCATTTGTGGTGACTGCGATTGTGGTGGCAGCAGTGGTAGGTTGGGTTGGGGAGGTGGTGATGGGAAATGTGAATGGGGTTTTAGCGGGTTGGATGTATGAATTTGGTGTGACTGAGCCTTTTCACCCTATAGTGCTTTGGAGTGCTTGTGCTGGGCAAAAAACTCTTCTTTTATGCCATGACCATATAAAATGAGCTCTCTTACAAAATTGGGATACCTTGAGGTAGGAAATAAAAATATTAAAAATAACTTACAAAAAAAAAAGAAAAGAAATAAAAATAGGTCAAAAAGTGTGCTGCACCCTTTCCGTCTTCCGTCGACCATCGTATTTGTAGAGACTCTCTCTCTCTCTCTCTAAACCCACACTCAGCTGTAAAGCAATTTTTCCACTTTCTCCGTTCAACTCCCAAAGGGGAATGTCTCTAATTCTGTCAAATTGTGTAACGACGTCCTTCTCCTGACGAAACGACATCTCTCCCACCAAGGCATGCTGTTATTCCCTGCTCACTCCCTCTCTCCCGTTTCAACAATCTCAGATTTTCGCTGTTTCAGTCACGTCCAATAGAACCGTTGACTTTTTTCCTTCCTGGCCAAGGAGGAATGGACCAATCGCTGCTCGACGACATAATCAACCGGCTTATGGAAGTCCGAGGCCGACCGGGCAAGCAGGTCCAGCTCTCGGAGTCGGAGATCCGACATCTCTGCGTTGTTTCTAGAGAGATTTTCTTGCAACAGCCCAATTTGTTGGAGCTTGCGGCACCCATCAAGATTTGTGGTACTTGATGCAAAACCCACTTTTTAGGTTTAGTTTTATTTTCATAAATTTGCTTTTAATTTATTAAACTTTATGAGTTTATGTTTTGGGTTTGATTTGATTGGTTCATTTCTGGGATACTTGTCTTGAAATTTGAGAATCCGGTCTCCTTTTTGTCGTTTCTTTGCTGTGGGTATGCTTATTTGATTGAGTTGGAGCTTTTTTTACTTGGTTTTTTTTTGAGTCTTTGTTTGTGCTTCCGCGAAAGAATTTTGTTTGTCTAAGCGAAGCCCATTTGGTTGCTGTCGGCTGGGCTTGATTTGATTTCTTCATTTAAAGCATTCTTACCTGAAATTCTGGGAGACCAAGTTTCTACTCTGATGAAACCATTCAGAATTCACTATTTTATGTTAAGCGCACTTGGTTCTTGTGATTAATTTTCTCTTTTGGATATAATTGCTTAATTAGATATTGTTAAGTAATTCTGTGATTCTTCTTTGAGTTTTTAATGTAGGGAATAATTTAACTGCTTTACTATGTAGTGGCAGTTTTCGTGGTGTTGTTTGTGTGCTAATGAGTTTGATTGCTTAATTGAAAATTGCCATGTTCATTTTCGAGTTAGTTTGCAAAAACTCGTGCGAGTTACTTGTGTAGTTGTGTGTGTACAATTTTACATGTTTTTATACATGGACGATATTATGTTATGTCTACGGATTAAGTTGCTTAAATTGGAGTGTACTCTGTTTATCTTTTACGTTAATGTTTGTTTCTGGTTGAAAATGTGTTCTAGGTTTGGATTAAATTATTTAATTCGGAATGAACACTGTCATTTTTTTCCCCCAGTTAGTAATTCAATCTGAGTGATAGTTGACATTTCATTTGTTTAGTTGTAATGAATCTGTGTAATAATCGTAGCCTGTGTGGGTGAATCGCTTAGCTCGGAAGGGCTTTGAGAGTTGACATTTGTATTTTGATATAATTAACAATTATGTGTTATATTACTAAATACATAAAGGGGGTGTTTGTTAATTCTCTTCCTTTATTTTCATTTTTCCCAAAAACAATCAACTTCAAAACATTCTAACTTTTTTCACTTTTTATATCATATCAATAATTTTTTTATTACTATTCAAATAAAAAAAATCCACTATAAGACAATTTTTTTTTCACTTTCCCATAAAAATTCTTTATACTTTATATCACACCAATCACTTCTTACAATTACTTAAAAAAAAAAAAAAAAAAATCAACTCAACAATCTTTACCAAACACCACCAAATTCTTTATTGGCCATTATTTGGATTGGGTTTTGGATCATGTACGCTGTGCTTTGTTTCCATTTGTGATACTGCCTTGATGTATAATAGGTTGACTTTAAAGTTTGAATCGGCAATTAGTGAGAGCCTTTTACTTGCATGGTTTAGTTATGTAAACCATTAGGATACATGAGAGATGATATATTAGCATAGAAATTGAGTTGAATCAAGAGCAGCAGATATGATTTTGTTGTATAAACATAACACAAGTGATTTTATCAGCCCTCTGAAACAAGAAGTTCTGGTCCCAGGGGAATGATATAAACCACTTGACGTCCATTTGACGCATCCACTATGTTTATTTTTATAACCTCCTTTTTCTTTTGTATAATTTTGCTTACTATACCTTCTCCAAAAATTTGCCTACTATACCCTCTGCTCTAGCATTATAAAAATTATTGCTACTCTTGTTACCGTTGGGATAAATCTGACCCCTTCCTCTGTTCCTGCCTGCATATATGGGATATTTTAAGAAGTGAACATCTTCTTTAGTAGTGGGGTCTGGGGAAAAGAATAGGAAATGTGACTTCGCTATATTTCTGATCAGGAACATGACCTGTTTTCCAGAACAATGATTTAGCCTGACCATAGTGCTAGCTCTTCGTGATACCCAGCTATTAGGGCACAACACACTCCTAGTGTGATTCAATCTCTTAAGAATCCTAGTGAGTGTGCTGATAGACTCCCGGTTGATCAAACCTCCTAGTGAGTGTTGATAACACAACTGGTTGATAAGGATAAAGTTATCTAGAGGAGGTTTACTTGTAATTAGAATTCTATCTAAGAGTTTGTGTTAGATTAGAATACTAGAAGCTGAGACTTATCGTGAAAATAATACTATCTTGTAAGTTCTATATATAATTCAGTATACACTCACTAGATGAGCAAGCTTGAAAGCCAAAATATTCTGAAATTCTACATGGTATCAGAGCACCCATAGACTAACGTCTCCATTTTTTTTTTCCGATCATCATTATGACTGAATCCACTGCTTCTTTTGCCGCCTCCTCCCCTACTCATTCTGTGAAACAGACCTCCTCCAATCCTTCTTCATCCAATGTTCACTATATGAGCAAGCTTGAAAGCCAAAATATTCTGAGATTCTACCCCAGCAATCAAACTTGTCTTGGATGTTAACATGGTAGCTTTTTATTGATTTGCTGCAATGATATTCTGTTCAGTGGTGATTGCAACAACTGCATAGCTATAATTGCCATGGTATGGAGTTTTAGGAGCAATTGCAAATGAAGTTTCTTCTTTTACCCTTTTTTCCAAGTCATTACTTCTCACAAGTAGACAATAACTAGGACTGTTTAATGATCTGGAGAGTGTGATTGTTTTGTTGTTTTAGTTATTTATCTTGTTGTTCACTTATCTATTCCTGATAAGGTTTTATGTAGTACTGACTTTTCCAGACACCGGGAGTTTAATTGCTAGCCATATTTTCTTTTTACCAGATGCATATTACTTCTTGTTTGCTCCATGGTCTTTTGTACATTTTGCTTGTGTGTCTGTATATTGTGTACATTTTGCTTCCTGATTTAGTCAAAACTATTAATCTTCATCTTAGCCCTTTTCTTGCAATCTATTAAGTGAGATCATCAATAGTGTGTTCCAATCTTTTTGCATTGCTGATTTGGCAGAATACCACTGGTTCGCAATTAGTTACATTTCCTACTTTCATAAGAAAATAAAATTGTAATATCTTCCTGAAGAATGCCCATTGTTTAATACTGTCCTTTAATACAGTTTATTATCTACTGGAAAGAAGAGGCAAAAGCAATGTACTGTAGCCATATTGATAACTTACCAAAAAAATATTTTGTTCAGTGGTCAAGTTTTTTATTGATTGGGTTGTAAATTTCAATTTGATAAAATTAGAGACTATGTGAGTCTTGACTTGTAAGCCAATTGAAGACACTTTAATCTGGTAGTAATGTTTCATAATTGATTTCTATTTCATACACTTTAATTTGTAATGGGAGGGTGTAGGTGATTATTCCTTGGTAATATTTGAATTGCTGTTGTAACTAATAAAGTGATGCAAAAATTAGATCATGGGAAAAGGATACCAGACTAGGTTCTATGTTTGGTTGTGGTCTGCCCAAAATGATTGCTTTATGCTAGGGAGGCTTTGCGATAACTACTTAGTACACCGTGCTCTGGTTTTCTTGTCTCTTTCGAATAGGGCAATGCTGTACTCCAAGAGCCTTACTCTATGCCATAATGTGGTAGGCTCCCTTTCTTTTCCTTTTATTTAATTAGAGGTAGCAATATTTTTTGAGGTCAAAGAAAATTATCATTATCTTTCTTCGGGCTTTGATGCTCTAATGGCCTCAACTAATATTTGTATTTAAAAATGTTGTTGCTACTGATTTCTTTCTTGAAATACATTGTGAGAGTGATAAACAATTCCACTAGGGTGTGGGGTTGCCTCCTTGCCGGTGAAGTATCTTGGTTTTACTTTGGGGGCCTCCTATAAGTCCACTCATATTTGCGACGGGGTAATCAAGAAAATAGAGCATCGATTGGCTAGTTGGAAAATGTTATACCTCTCCAAGGGTGGTAGAGTCACCCTTATTAAGAGTACCCTCACCAATTTACCTATGTATTATTTGTCTCTGTTCCCTATCCCGGGGAGTGTTGCTGCTCGCATTGAGAAGTTACAACGGGATTTTCTATGGGGTGGGATTGGTGAAGAGTTTAAATATCACTTGGTGAGTTGGTCGAAAGTCTGTACCCCAATTTCATAAGGGGGGTTGGGTATTAGGAACTTGTTGATGTTCAACCGCGCTTTGTTAGGTAAATGGTTGTGGCGGTTTGGAATTGAGAGAGATGCTTGGTGGAGAGTTGCGATGGACTCCAAGTTTGGCAGTTTGTGGGGTGGGTGGTGCTCCCTTGAGCTTGTAGGTGCCTTTGGAGTGGGGTTGTGGAAGAACATCAGGAAAGGGTGGGAGACTTTCTTTGGTTTTGCTAGATTTGAGGTGGGGGATGGGGTGAGGACAAAATTTTGGTAGTATCTGAGGTGCGGGGATACGGTTCTGAAGGAAGTTTTTCCTGATTTCTTAGGTATTTCTCGTGTGAAGGATGCCTCAATTGCAGATAATATGGAGATTTTGGGCGGTTATACTCAGTGGAACGTGAGCTTTGTTAGAGGCGCATGATTGGGAAGTGAATGTCTTTGCTTCCTTCTTCCAGGTGTTGCACTCAGCCATGGTGAGTAGTGATCGTGCAGATAGGCTCTGGTGGGTCTCTTTCAAGAAAGGATTGTTCAAGGTTAAGTCCTTCTTTAGCTCCTTGGCCTACTCTGAAGGTAGACGCTTCCCTTGAAAGAGTGTGTTGTACACTCAAGCTCCTTCAAGGGCGGGTTTTTTTTTTTTTTTTTTGTGGTCGGCAGCCCTATGCAAGATCCTTACTATGGATAATCTCATGAAGAGGCATATCATCATTATGGATAGATGTTGTTTGTGTAAGAGAGATGGGGAATCAATGGGCCACCTTGTTCTTCACTGTGATGTGGCTTCCTCTCTGTGGAATCACATTTTTACTCGTTTTGGTATGTCTTGGGTTATGCCTAGAAGAGTTATTGACTTGTATGTTGGTGGAAGTCTGGAAGGCTGAGGAGTGTTGCGATTTGGAAGATGTTGCCAATTTGCATTTTTTGGTGTGTTTGGAAGGAAAGAAATCTTAGGTGTTTTGAGGATTTAGAGAGTTCCATTGACGATATTTTAGCTTCGTTCTTTCATACTCTGTATCTTTGGACGATGGCTTTTTTGTCCTCACTGTCGATTAGTTATGCTGATTTTCTTATTCGTTTTTCTATTCCTAGTTGTATACTTCAGTGTATTTTGGGGGCACCTTACGCTTTCAATAAGACTAAATTTACTTATATAAAAAAAAAAAAAACAGTTCCACTTTGAGATTAAAACTGAAGAATTCATTGTAGTATTTCTTAAATCATCTAATTACTAGTGTTGTGATGTTATTGGTGGTTATATATGAAAGAAGGAAGCTTGGATTAGTAAATCAAGGAAATTGTTATAGTTCTAATTATGAGAAGAGAAGATTTTAGCTTTTTGTTTGCTGGTCCTTGTTTATCAGCAAATAAAAGAATTTGATTTTGTGCTTTCAGGCAAGCAAAGCTTCATAGACTCCTGTACAATCAGTGAAGCTTGATTATGTTAACCATGATATAACTGGAAATTTTGTGGTCCAATTTTTGTGGGATTGTTAAGTTTCCAAGGGAAGATAGTATATTACTGGGACCTTGGCCATTTGTTATTAACTATGTACGCGAATTAGAATAGAGGGATGAATATGTGACGTAGCTTTATCTGAAGTAAGAACATAAAGAGTAATTTATCATATATATCATGAACTAAATATACTTTTGGCAATAGTTGTCAAAATTTAAATTACTAAGAATACAATTTATCATGCCCTATAGGCAAGATGATGTGCATTGTTAACTTTGTTTTGCAAGTTCGTCGTATCTTACGATACATGTATAAACAATCTATGTTCTCAACATTTCAAGATTCCTAATTATTTCTCAAAGCCCAATTACATATATTTTTTTGATAAGTAATTTAAAATTCAATAAAAAAGCGCAGAGGGGCGCAACCCTAATACACGGGAAGTATACAAGAGAGCCCCTAAACAGGAGGAACAACTAATAAATTAAGAAAGTCTACAAAAGTAGAAACACCTAGGTGGCAAAGATGGGGAGCTATCCATAGATATAACGTGTTAAGAAGACGCTTCCTTAAAACCACCATTACCGTCTCGACATCTTCAAAAAGCCTCGCATTCCGCTCCCTCCAAATGCTCCACAAAACACAGTGAGGAACTAAACGCCAAACATTTTTTGCTAGGCCATGCCCTCGAAAAGCACCCCAAGTAGTCAACAAACCCATCACCGATTGTGGCATGACCCATTCAACTCCAAACAAAGAAAACACAAAACTCCAAAGCTCACGGGCGGTGTCGCAATGAAGTAACAGATGATCAATAGACTCCCCCTTCTTTTTACACATACAACACCACTCAATAACCACAATATTCCTCTTTCGTAGATTGTCATGAGTCAAAATTTTTCCTAAAGCTGCAGTCCATACAAAGAACGCCACCCTTGTCGGAGCCTTAGCACACCATATCTTCTTCCACGGGAATGATGGACCTTCTTTCCGACTAAGTGCTTCATAATATGACCTTACTTCAAAATAGCTCCTTGAAGAGAGGTTCCAAACTAACTTGTCACCCTCTCCTTGTCGAATCGGAGTGGAGTACAACCGCTCGAAGAAAGAGAGCACCATCTCCAACTCCCAGTCCTGTAATTGCCGCGTAAAGAGAACATTCCAATGAATATTGCCATTATGAACAGCCATATTATCTATCACCATAGCCGCTTTGTTCCTCACAAGACTATACAGAACTGGAAAACAAAGCTTCAAAGAAATCTCCCCACACCACCGATCATGCCAGAAACTGATATATGAGCCATCCCCTACCACACACCGAACATAATTACAAAACTTCTCCCACCCTTTCCTAATATATTTCCAAACCCCTACTCCATAGGAACCCGACACCTCAATAGAGCACCACCCACCCTTTAGGCTCCCAAATTTGGCGTCAATCACCAAACGCCATAGAGCCTCTCTCTCCCTACCATATCTCCACAACCATTTACCTAAAAGAGCTTGGATAAACAGGGAAAGATTGTGAACTCCCAATCCACCTGAATGCAACGGAGTACAAATCCTGTTCCATTTCACTAAATGAAATTTGGCCTCATCCCCTATGCCACCCCATAGGAAATCCCTCTGGATTTTTTCAAGACGATTAGCCACCCTCAAAGGAATAGGGAACAGCGACAAGAGATACGTGGGGATATTGGACAGCGTGCTCTTAATAAGAGTCAACCGACCGCCCTTTGACAAATACATACGCTTCCAACCAGCCAGCTTCCTTTCCATTTTCTCAATCACCCCTTTCCAAGTACGAACGGACTTGTAAGAGGCACCCAAAGGCATACCCAAATATGTCATAGGAAGCGATCCAACCCTACAACCCATAAGATGGGCCAACCCTTCAACATCCTCCACCTCACCAATAGGAACAATTTCTGACTTTCCTAAATTAATCCTTAATCTCGAAACTGCCTCAAAACAAAGGAAAATGCACCTCAGATGTCGAATCTGTTCTTCTTCCGCTCCACAAAAAATCAACGTATCATCAGCAAACAATAAATGATTCACTACTATTGCCTCTGACTCACTATGTCCCACAGTAAAGCCTGTCATCGAACCCTGCTCCATCGCAGCAGCCAACATCCGACTCAAAGCCTCCATAACCACCACAAATAATAAAGGCGACAGAGGATCACCTTGTCGCAACCCGCGAGAGCTAGTAAAGAAACCCGTCGGAGTTCCATTGACAAGGATGGAGAATCTCACCGTAGAGATACAAAAACGAATCCAAGCTCTCCATTTCTCCCCAAAGCCACAACGTTGTAATAAGTAGAGTAAGAAGTCCCAATTCACATGATCATAGGCCTTTTCCAGATCCAGCTTACACAGCAACCCAGCCTCCCCTGAACGGATTTGACTATCCACACATTCATTAGCAATAAGCACTGAATCCAAAATTTGTCGACCACCAATGAACGCATTTTGGGTGTTTGAGATAATCTTACCCAACACTGATTTAAACCTGTTCGCAAGGACTTTGGAAATAATCTTATAAATTCCCCCAATAAGACTGATAGGCCGAAAATCACTCACATCCACAGCATCATTCTTCTTTGGAATCAGAGAGACAAAAGTAGCATTAAAACTCTTTTCAAACTTGCCTCGAGAGTGAAAATCTGCAAAAACAGCCATAATGTCATGCTTTAAGATATCCCAACACTTCTGAAAAAAAGCCATAGTGAAACCGTCGGGGCCCGAAGCCTTATCTCCATTGAAATCTCTGATGACCTCCCACACCTCCTTCTCCTCAAACCCTCTCTCTATCCAGCTACTCTCATCTTCATCAATTGAAAGAAAAGAAAGGCCCTCTACCCTTGGCCGCCAAGAAGAATTCTCAACATACAAGTTTTTGAAAAATTGAACTATATGCTCCTGAATTTCCTTTGGGTCTTTGGAGATTTCACCATCTATACTTATAGAATCCACTTGATTAAATTTGCGACGCGAGTTGGCCATCCTGTGAAAAAATTTTGTGTTCTTGTCCCCCTCCTTCAACCACAAA
Organism: Alnus glutinosa; assembly: GCF_958979055.1. Taxonomy (NCBI): domain Eukaryota; kingdom Viridiplantae; phylum Streptophyta; class Magnoliopsida; order Fagales; family Betulaceae; genus Alnus; species Alnus glutinosa. The sequence goes on from NC_084897.1 coordinate 16,175,481, forward strand.
GCTCTGGATTTCTGTCTCCAAATTATTTCCTCACACAGAAGAGTTTTCTCCAGCTCTCTAGACATATCTATCTTGCGAACCTTCTCTTCCTCCTCTAGGCCTCGGTCTTCATCAACTGCATCCAGCTCACAAATGCCCTCCAATAATTCCTTCTTCTTCTTCCCTATATCACCAAACACTTCAGCATTCCATTTCTTCAAGTCCGTCTTCAATGCCTTCAGTTTAAACGCCAAAATGTGACTTGGAGAACCCGAACACTCATAAGACAACCACCACTTATTGATTTGCTCAACAAAGCCCTCATAATTCAGCCACATGTTCTCAAATTTAAAAGACCTTTTTCCTCCTCTTGGTGCCCCACAATCCAAAAACGAAGGGAAGTGATCGGACAGAAGTCTTGGAAGCCTCCTTTGGACTACTTCGGGGTAGTGTTCCTCCCACTCCACAGAAATTAAGAATCTATCAATTCTAGACCATGTGTGGTTATTCGACCATGTAAATTGGCCATCTTGAAGAGGTAGATCCACCAAGTTCTGCATGAAGATGAAGTCTGAAAATTCTTCCATAGCAGCTGAGAAACTGGCCATGCCCGACCTCTCACTCGGAAAACGAACAACATTAAAATCTCCCCCAATACACCACGGCACCTCCCAACAATTCATCAATCCAGCTAACTCAATCCATAAATCCCTCCTATCCCTGTCATCATTAGGGCCATAAACCCCCCCAAACGCCCAAGAAACATTATCACCAATGTTGCGGAAAGAACAAGCAACCGTATATCTACCTATACATTCCTCCAATTTCTCCACCACTCTCCTATCCCACATAAGTAAGATCCCACCCGATGCTCCATTGGCTCCCAAATAACACCAATCAACCTGATTACACCCCCATAAACTCCGCACCACCTCCCTTGAGATTATTGTCATCTTAGTCTCCACCAAACAAACAATATCCGCCCTCCATTCTCTTAGAAGCCCTCTAATTTCTACTCTTTTTTTCATCTCATTAATCCCTCTAACATTCCACGAAATTAGTTTAGGCATCATAATTGCATACAGAACCCCTTCCTTTGTTGCGACCTCTAGCCGATAGAGCCCCTTTCTTCTCATAATTCAAGGACCAAGCCAACCTGTTTAGTTCTCTCTTCCCTTTTGCCTCTTTGTTCAACGGACACAAAGTCTGAGGACTGGCCGAGGATCTTCCTCCAGCAGCTTCTATCTCCTCAAACATAGCTAACATTCTGTCCTCAAATCCTTCGCAAGATAATCCGATAGCCTGATAACATCTCATAACTTTTTCCACCACCCATCTAGGTGATATCCTGAGTTTTTCTCCCCCTTTTGCTGCCAAAGGTGTGATTTCCAGCGGTGCACCACTCGCCCCCTCCTCGTTAGAATTATTTTCTACTAGTTCTAACAGGAGATCGCTTCTAACATCCTGTGTACCACTGTCCAGTAGAACTTCTCCCTCATCTGTTACACCAGCATCTTCCCCAAGGCAGCTCTCCCCTCGATTTCCCACTAAAACAGGTTCACATAACACCATCTGCAAATTGTTAATGTCCATCATCTTTGTCACTGAGCTTGTACCCACAGCAGGAGCACCCATCTCATTACAAGAACATTCTGTTACCAGGAGCTCCGGCAAGACTCCCGAAACCTGCTCCCCTACTTCAGTAATGATGTTACCCTTCAAAGAGCCATCGTCCACCTGAATAGCCACTGCTGTATCTTCTCCTTCTTCACCACACACCACGACCTCAGGCATACTCAGCCGAAGGGAATTTTCTGGTTTCCCATCCCTCACGCTCCGACCCACTACCGTGACCTGTCCCTGTTTTCTTGTCCAAATAGCCTTAGAAATTCCAGACTTCCGGCGTTGATACACCCGTTGAAAACCACGACTGGAATGATCTGGACCAGACCCACATGCAGAGGCGCCGGAATCCTTGGCTTTACGCACCAAATGTGCTGCGGAAGTTGACGCTCCAGCATGCAAAGAAAACACAGGGGTCGGAATGGGTCTTAGGCATGATCCAGCTTTAGTTTTAACAATAAACTTGGGCTTTTTAATGGGAAAACCCAGTGGGGCTTTGCCTTTAGAATCATGGGCCATTTTAGAGGATTTGGAGATGGGCCGGGTATCCTTGAAGCCCATAAAGGCCTGCTTGGTCTTAGGAGCAGCGTGAGAAGCAAACTGCTTCTGACTGAAATCCAGGTGTCCTTCCTCCAGCAAGAGAAGATCCGTGAGACAAAGGCCTATCTCCTCGTGCAGAACTGCCAACGACTCCCTTAGCCTACGAACCCCTAGCCTATCACCAGAGAAGACATTGCGTGAAGCAGCGGAAGACGTGTTGGCAGACCTAGCAGCTTCTCTCCTTGGGAATGAGTCCTGCGACTTTCCCGATGCGTGAGACATCAGAGCTGGATTCTTCTTCAACCCCTTCGCCGGAAAAACTTCTCTGGACAGGCTATCGTGAGCCGCCGAAAGAGGAAACATCGACGAAGAAGGGGCCGGACACACAGGAGCCTTTGCATGAGCACGAGAATCCTTAACCGGATCCTGCACCTGATAAAGTTCCTTCTTCTCTGTTTCCTTTGAACCTTCCAACCACCTTGGAATTCTTGCTAACTGCTGACTGGAAGGACCAAACAGCTCTTCATTCCCTGGCTGAGTCGAAGTTAACACCTCTGCAAAACTCCTCCTTGTCTCCGCTTTAGTCCCAGCTAGTAGAACATTCGGTGCACTAATCTGCTTTGTGACCCTGGACTGATCCGCTTGAAGATGACTGATGGCTAGGCGGAGCTCCACCTCAAACCTCTCCCAACCCTCACCGTATCTCCCTTTCGGCACTAAAATGGAACCATATTTCTTCCTGCCCTCATATTCTTCAATAAGCAGGAAAAAACCATGCCTATTAGAGCATTGTTGTCCAAGAATACGTGGGAAGCCAGCAACGGATTGATTCCAAAAGACTCTAGAATCCTGAACCGAAACTAACTCATCAAACGACTTGACCAACCAGACTGCCTCATCTCTACGTAGAAGGATAGACCTCGTCACTCCTTTGCATTTTTCTCGTATCCGAATCCCAGTACAACCACCCACCACCGACAAGTCGAAGTCCTTAGACTCAACAGACAAACGACTCACAGACCACACCATTGTTTTGCAATTTATAGACCCATTACATATATTCTTCTGTAAAATATAAAGGAACATAATTATTTGCATATAAAGGCAAGATTGTGCATTGGAAATTATAAGTTGCAAGTTGGTGCCTGTAAAATATACCTATATATTAAGCATTACATTACCTATAGTATGAAAAACGTGTGCAAGGTTCATTTGTGAGGTGACATGTTCAGCTTATTTTGTTTTCTCTTTGTTACGGAGATTGACACATTGGAGAGTCTTTTAGTAAGATCATAATTGTAACACCCCGATCTTTGTTGGGAAGATGAGAGTAGCTCACATAGAATGTGTGGTTTATAGAAAGAAACCCATGGGTGTTAAGTCTTACATTGGTTACTATGTGAAACTGGGCTTTATAAGTAATTCTAGGGAGGTTTCAAATTGTCTTGTCCTTTTGGAGTGATAGTGCAGATGTGACTAACATTTTTTCCTGGGTTATTGCAAATGGTATCAAAGGGTTTGTTTGTCAAGCAAAATTACAGAACAGCACTGTTCATGTACTTTTTTTTTTTCATTTTTTTTATATTTTCCACTACTAATCAACATCAAAACATTTCCACTTTTTTCACTTTATATATCACATCAATAATTTTTTATTATTATCCAAACAAAAAAATTCACTACAATACAAAATTTTTTCTCTTTTTTATACAAATTCTTTTTATTTTATATTACATCATAACTTTTTACTAATTTCAAAACTAACAACCCCATTACTCTGTTTTGTTCTGTACATTTCTTTGCCAAACAAGCTCAAAATTACCTAGTAATGCGTCATGTGGTACTGTCATCAGCGCATGATGTGTCCCTGACCCAACGTCAGGAGTTTAAGGCAGGGAGTTTGTAACACTCCGGTCTTACATTGGGAAGATGAGAGTAGCCCACATAAAGTGGGTGGTTTATACAAAGAAACTCATGAGTGTTAAGTCATACATTGGTTACTTATTAGGTGAAATTGGACTTTATAAGTGATTTTAGGGAAGCTATAAATTGACTAGTCCTTTTAGGTGATAGTGCAGATGTGGCTAGCGCTTTTTCTGGGTCTTTACAATAATATAGCATGTTGGGACACTACTCAACCCAAGAGCGTAAGCTTATGGTTATGAGTTTGAGCTCAACTATGCTATATTAACCACTCACACTTGTACAATCTTTGCAATGTGTTACTTAATCTTTTTACACTCACATGCATATACTCCACAATCTCCCACTCACGTGTGAGTCCATACCACATTCCTACACTCCCCTCAAACGGAAGCTTTTATCAATCTTATGGGCAGTCTCTAGGATCATTTGTAACCTATGTGGGTTTGCCCGAGCTATGCACCTTTGGCCCTTTGCGTTTGTGCTAGTGCCATGGGCCTTTGCCCACTTACTCTAGGGAACCTCGTTTATGCCTGCACCTTGCACCTTTGTCTCTATCATGGGGGCTTTCATTTTTGCTCATGCCATAAACCTTTGGTCCTTATGCTAGGGACTCTTGTCCATGTTGCACCTAGCACCTTTGTCCCTAGTCTAGGGACCCTCGTTCGTGTCTGTGCAACTCGACCTTACCACACAGCCATTGGATTTGATACCACTTGTTAGGGAGATTGACACATTTGAGAGTCTTTCAATGAGATCATAATATAGCATGTTGGATACCACTAAACTCAAAAGCTTAATCTTAGGGGTTTGAGCCTAACTATGGTATGTTAACCACTTACACTAGTGGCATATTTTCTAATTTGGGATTCAATCTTTTTACACTCACGTGTATACGCAAAATTCTTTAAAGTGGAGGATGCAAAAGCTTATAGCTTTTATTATATCACTTCATTTTGGTTGCTATTTAATAATCAATGAAGTTTATTTTGGAGATATAACTCTTCTAAACTGTTACTTTTAATGTTACCAATATAATTGAGTACATGACACCTAATTCGTCATGTAAACTAAAATTCTCGAGTATTAGATTGAATATGCAATATTTTATAACTATTTTCTTAATATAATCTACCAATTTAGGGGCATCCTTCGGAATAGTTCTAGTGCTAAGGGTATTTGGTTGTTTTTGATATTCTGTATGGCTAAATTGATGGTTAGTCGTTTGCTTGTTGGAAAGGTAGGTTTTGGAGAAGGAGTACGATTATTTTGAAAGCCATCGTCTTGTTTGACTTAGAGAGAGGGATAATAGAGCTCTGGTCTTGAGCTCATTGTTTTCATAGCTTTTGGTTTTGTATTATTTCTGGCTTGCATTAGTATGCTACATTTTTTGATGCTTTAAAACCTCCCTTTGTTTATGAAAAAAGAAAGAAAGTTGATGTGATAGTGAAACCGTGTGATGTGAGAGCACAATGAATTAATCTTTCTCATGGTACTAAAATGTTAATTTATAGCATGAACCCCTAGATTTTCCAATTATCAACAATCAAGACACTAGATGACATCTTGAAAGTGGCTTGAGATACAATTCTGAACAAACTATGTTTTGATATCCGATTACTTATAAAAAACTATGTTTTCATATCATGAAGTTTAACTATATTAATTATTTACTGGATCTATTTAATTGTCTCAAAAGATTGGTAAATAAGTTGGACCAGAAAAGTCTAGGGGAGGCTAAAAATTGACATGGTTTGTCATGATTGCTAAACATGTAACAGAGGATACACCTTACATGGGGGTGAGTGGCAAAAAAGGATTCAGGTAGCCGACCTCAATTATTTGGAATTTGCACTTAGTTGAGTTGAGTTATTTACATTTTTATTATTAAAAGTTTTTCAGGTGGCATGTTGCAATAATGCTTGGAGTCGGCGACAATCCTTTTGAATAATTCACAGAGGAAAAATGGAAAAAGCTAGCTTAGGAAGGGAAAATATCCTTTTCCTTTTTCTGTTTTTGGAAATGTTTTAGTAGAGAAATTAGAATTGGTGGGATTATCAATATAGTTGTTGTGGGGAATGAATGTTTGGATAGTTAGATTTCGATCTGGGGAACCGAGAGTATTGTGTAAATTGGATTTGGAGAAGGCCTATTATCAAGTAAACTGAGAGTTTCTATTATTCTTGTTGAAGAGATGTGGCTTTGGGGAGAGATGGTGAATTTGGATACAATGTATATCTACAATGCGGTTTTCCATTCTCATTAATGGGTCTCCATCTGGTATTTTTTTGTAGTTCACTTTAGGGGTGTACATGTGGATATCTGCACAGTTATTTACAATATCGGCACATGCATCCGCAAAATGCGGATATCACTTTTAAATATCCGCATAATTTTTTTACTATCTGCATCCCGCACATTTATTAAGTACAATTATTATCCGCTATCCGCAAATAGGTAATGGGCCTATTTTAAACACTTTTAAAAATAATTTTGGTTTATTTTTTGTCTTTTGGGCTTATTTTGAAAATATAATGCAACACAAAATATGTAGAGAGTGCCGTAATGGAGAGGATATTCCTTGTGGAGTCAAAATCCTTTGTCCTTTCGGTCTTGGAGGGGGCGTCGGTGGTGCGGGTGGAGGAGAAGCGTCAGGGCTTCCATGGAGCGGTCGTTCTGAGCTCCCATTGTTCTGCATGGCTTGCTTCGACGATGAAAACACTTTTGGGCTTTCCTGGAGAACAAGAGTTTATCAAGTCTTACAGGGAAGGTCCGAAGTTGTTGATTGCTCGGAGAGGTGGCAACAAAGACGGCCAGTTCTTAGAGGCGGCGGTGTTTGGGTTGGGAGGTCGGAGAGGTTTCGTTCTGATCCCGGAGGGTCGCGGAGGTTGGGGCTGGCGCAAGTTTTCCGGGGAGTTGAGTAAGATTTCTGCCTTTCTCTCTGCTGTGGTGGGTTGTGGGAGGTGGTCCTCGGTTGCGACGGACAGTCTGGGTGGGAAGAAGGAAGGGGAAACGCTGGGCTGTTCTGTCGATAGGTCGGGGCCTTCATATGTGACAGTGGTGAGTTCGGCTCTGGTGCCGGCAGCAAAGGTGACGCCTTTCCCTGTGAAGGTGACCCCTCCGGATGGTCCGTTGGATTTGGACAAACCTCTTCCGATGGGTAAGCAGCTTCGTCATCCGAGTTTCTCTGCATGAGGTGGGGCATTTCCAGATAGGGGTTTTTTTTGGAATTTGAACTTGCACACGTGGAGAAACTTGCTCGTTAGTTTATATTTGGCTTTGGGCCGGGTTTTTGGGAGAAGGTTGGGGCGGTCCTCTGGGTCTAGGAAGGGCCTTTTTCGTAAAGGCCTTCGTTTGGGTCGGTTCACTCTGAGACCAAGACCTAAACCTAAAGTTTTGCAGCAGCCGAAAGGTTTGTTGGGTGCGACTTCGACGGCCGTTCGTGGGAGTTTTCTTCGGCCAGAGATATCGACGGCGGCAGATTATGGGTTGGGTCAGGAGGTGCCAAGTTTTGGATGTGGGTCGTTTCCGGCGGTTGTTCCCGCCATGTCTCCCTCCCCTTTCGCTTTCCACCCTTCGCCGGCTTTGGATTTGCTACCTCCGGCGTCCATGGACGTCGCACCGATTCCGGTTAGGTCTAAAGTGGATTCTGTTCACGCCTCTCTTCCATACTCTTCAGTCGGGGCTGGTACTGGGATGGCCGATTTTCCTTCTCCATCAGGCGCGGTTGTGTTGGGAGAGAAGATCCGTTCTTTTCCTGTTTTGCAACCTTCCAAGCCTTTCCAGAGATACTACAGAAAGGCTAGAGATCTCAGGGTAGGCCATTCTGTGAATTGGAACGAGGTGTTGCTAGCTGACTCATTGGAAGCTTCGAAGACGTCTGTATGGAAGGGTTCAGTTACAGAGCCTCCAATGAAGAAGTTTGCGGGTTCAGAGAAGAAAAGCTTCCTTCGGAAGGGGTTCCTCAACCCTCCGTCTCGGGTGGTCAAGGATGTTGGAGTGGGAAGTCTTCCCTCCCCCCCAAGCTGTCCTCCACCCGTAGAGGGCAATGGATTTTCTCCTTCTCGGAATTGGCCTGGTGGTTTTGATCTAAATGGGGAGCTTGCTGTTTGGGAGAAGGACGATTTTTGGGAAGGGTTACCATTGGACTGGGAGATGGATGGTGTTCAAGATGAGGAGTCTTTGGCTATTTTGGATGCCTTGGAAGAAGATATCCATCGGGACAAAATGATTGCTCGCCAAAAGACAAAAGGCAAGAGGGAGCTCCTGAATTTGAAGAGCTCTATCAATTATGGCGATGCTAGCACTTCCTCCAAGCGTGGGAAAGGAAAAGCTCTCATGATGTAGGGAGTCTTAGTTTGGGGGCTTTCGGGGTAGGTTTGGGTGCTTGGTAGGGGTTGTTTTTGTATTTGGGGAGCTTCTTTTGTTTGTTGGGTTATTGTTGGGTGTTTGGATTGCTTGGTAGGGGTTGTTTTTGTATTTGGGGAGCTTCTTTTGTTTCTTGGGTGTATGTTGGGGGCTTACCTTTGGGTTTTTGGGGCCTCTCTTTGTTTTTGGGTTTTCCTTTGTTTTTGTGGGCTAGCTGAGTTGTTCCTCTGTATACTTCTTGTGTACTTAGGGCGCTTTACGCTTTTTTAATAAAATCTTCTTACTTATAAAAAAAAAAAATATATGTAGAACCGAGAAAAAGGCGATAATGGATACAACCTCAAAATATTCATGATAATCAATACTCACAAAAAAACACCTTTATGTTTTTTTGTCCATGATTCAATGAACATAACAATCAAGCTAGCAAACATAAAAAACATAAATTACAAATCCAACATAAAAAAAAAAAAAAATAATAAATAAATATTATAAATTCATAACATAAAAATAGAAATTGTCTAAATATTACACATTCATAAGTGGAATATATATAAAAATATAAAAAAGTAAATATTAGATATAAAGAGTTGTTATTATCCGCATCTGCAAACCCTAAAACCGTTATCTACATCCACACTTGCGGATATTGATTTTTGCTATCCACATCTGCAGTGTGGATAGCGGACACGTGCGGTTAATATCCCCCCGCATGTACACCCCTAGTTCGCGTGGATTACAACAGGGGAACTCGTTATCTCCTTTATTGTTTGTGTTTTTATGGAGGTATTAAGTAGGATGATTTCTGCAATTGTGGATAATGGGCTCTTTTCAGAATTTTTGTTGGGCGTGAGGAATCATGAGGAGATGATAGTATTTCATTTGTTGTTTGTAGATGATACTTTGTTCTTTTGTGAGCCTATTTGTGAACAACTTCGTAATTTACGGTGTCTATTCTTATGTTTTGAAGTGGTGTTGGGGTTGAAGATAAACTTATCCAACTAAGAGATTGTTCTTATAGGCAATGTGGGTGATGTAGAAGGGTTGACAACCATTCTTAGGTTTTGAGTGGCTTCATTGGCAATGAAGTATTTGGGTCTTTCTCTGGGAGCTCCTTACAAGGCTTCTACCATTTGGAATGACATTATTGAGAAGATGGGACATCGGTCGGCAGGTTGGAAGAGGCTTTATCCATCAAGGGATGCAAGTTGACTTTGATAAAAGTTAGTCTCTTGAATTTACCAATGTATTATTTGACCCTTTTCCTTATTCCGGTAGGGGTGGCTAATAGATTGGAAAAACCTTAGAGGGATTTTTTTTTGGGGTATTGGTGAAGAGTTTAAGTTTCATTTGGTGAAGTGGTCGAAAATATGTACTCCAATCATCTTAGGGGGTTTGGGGTTGAAGAATATGATTCAGTTTAACCGAGCTCTTTTGGGTCAGTGGTTGTGGCGGTATGTTACGAAGAGGGAGGCTCTATGGAGATCGGTGGTGGATGCTAAATGTGAGAGTTTGGGGGGAGGTTAGTGTTCTAAGGAGGTTGCGGGCCCTATGGTGTGGGAGCGGGGAAAAGTAAAAGGAGGGGGTGGGAAGGTTTTTCTAAATTTGTGAAGTATGAGGTGGGAGATGGATCTATGATGTGGTTTTGGATGATTCATGGTATGGGGAGCAGCCTTTAAAATTCTCTTTTCCGGAATTATTCGCTATTACTCATTGTAAGGATGCGTTAGTGGCGGATTGTATGCAGTTTTGGAATTGAAACATTCATTGAAAATATTTTATTTACAAGACCTATGCATGATTGGGAGGTGGAAGTGGTCTTTGATTTCTTTGAGTTATTTTCCCAAAGAGAAAGGCAAGGTGGTTAGAATTAAATGTGTTGGATTCCTTCTAAAAGGAAATCGTTTGAAGTGAAGTTTACTATCATGTGTTATCTCCTCCGGTGAGTTTCCCGTTTCCTTGGAAAAGTATTCGGAAGTTAAGGCTCCCTCGAGAGGCGTTCTTTGCGTGGATGGCTGCTTTAGGAAAAATTTTAACTTTGGATAATTTATGAAAGAGGCTTGTTATTATGATGGATTGGCGTTGTATATGTAAGAAAAGTGGGGAATCTGTTGATTATCTTCTTCTTCATTGTGAGGTTGCAAGAGAATTATGAAGCTCATTTTTTTAGTTGTTTGGGGTTCTATGGGTTATGCCTTGAAGGGTGAGAGATTTGTCGGTGTGTTAGAGGGGACAATTGGGACAACACAATGTTTTGGAATTGTGGAAGTTGGTTCCTTTATGTTTAATGTGGTGTATTTGGAGAGAAAAGAACGCAATGAGCTTTTAAGATCGTGAGATGGTGATGTTAGAGTTAAAGAATTTGTTGTTCCAATCCCTTTATACATGGATAGTAGCGTTGATTAGATTGCTTGTTTCTAATTTCTTTGAGTTTTTGGAGTTTGTTCTTCTTTTTCCATACTTTAGGCTTGCACTTCTCTGGGGTTTTAATGAATTTGAATTACTTATCAAAAACACCTCTAGTTCGTTCCCCCCTATAAAAGTGTTTGGAAGGTTAAGGCCTCGCCACTCATTGCTTTATTCACTTGGATGGCAGCTTTGGGTAGAATCTTCACGGTTGATAATCTTAGAAGGTGAGGTTTCACCCTCTTAAACTAATGTTGCCTGTGCAAAATGAATGAGGAGACGGTAAATTACTTCCTCATCCATTGTGAGTATACTAGTGATTTAGAAATTTTTTCACTTAGTTCTCAACTTATTCGGAGTTTAGTTGGTTTATGCCTAACAACATTCTAGAGCTACTTCATTGTTGGAAGACTCCCAAAGAAGCTATCCGGAAAGTTATTCCTGCACTCTTAGTATGGATCATTTGGAGAGAAAGGAACCAACGCCTTTTTGAGGAATGCAAGTCTAATGTGCTTAGTTTAAAATTTGTCCTTTTGAGATGTCTCTTGGATTGGGCTGTAGTATATTTTCCTAATCTCTGCCCTCTTCAAACTTATATAGATTTTGTTAACTTTTTGAATTTTCAACACTTTTTAGGATGGTCGTATCTCTTGTATACTTTTCGTGTACAAGTGTTTTGCCTTTTCTTTTAATTAATTATTATTCTTAAAAAATGTATATATATTCTTCTCTTAAAATTTTTTAGTACTTGAAATGATCAGGTGGAAGAAGTGATATTCTTGAAAGAAAAACTGATTGATCAATATTTCAGTTCTCAAAAGATGTGGGAAAGCTTTTGAGAATTTTTTGTTTTGTTTAATATATCTCAGTCATTTCTTGCATTGTTGGTAGTAGTTAAGTTCTTTTTATAAAAAAATTGGAATAATTAATTTTATAATATTTTATTGCTTTAAATCTCCTCTTGTGATCAAATAAGTAGGCCAAGTACATGTGGAATAATCTAGGACAATTGAATAGCCTATCAAAATAGCACAAGAAATTTAGTTTTTAATTTGAAATAACTAATTAGTAATTTTTTTTTTTTTAATTTTTTGAATTTCTTTCCAATAGTTTTGGGGCACAAATATTTATAAATTGATTTGGAATAATCAATTTATTATTTTCCAGGTGTCAAGTTGAAGTCGACAGACCTGTTTCTTTTTTTTTGATAAGTAATTGCAATTTTATTAAAAAAACAGCGTTAAGCGCCCCTAGTACACATGGAGTATACAAGAAGCAAAAGCTTCACCACTGACCCGACAAGAAACAACCCAACTCTAAGCCCCTAATAATAGTGTTATTATTATCTTTATGCATGGATTTGTGATACTAATGTAAATGATAGTGTCTTGGTGGATCATGGGCTATTATTGTGGACATCTATATCTGGGAAGGTTGTGGAAGGATTAAGAAAGAAAAGCTTCACCACTGACCCGACAAGAAACAACCCAACTTTAAGCCCCTAATAATAGTGTTATTATTATCTTTATGCATGGATTTGTGATACTAATGTAAATGATAGTGTCTTGGTGGATCATGGGCTATTATTGTGGACATCTATATCTGGGAAGGTTGTGGAAGGATTAAGAAAGAAACTGGTCTAAGAAGGTGGAACATTTTAAAAAGATGCAACAAACTTTCATGAATAAGACTGTAAACTTTGTATAAGTGCTGAAGAGATGTGTCTGAAATTCCAATAATTTTAAAGGGTCAAGAAAAAATCTGGTGAATCTGTTGGTAGTGGCATATGTAATTTTTTTAGTATGTGGTCGAAAAGCTGTTCCACAGTTTCACAGAGTATATCTTTTTTCTGGGTTCGAAAGTAAAAACAAAGTACAGATGAGGGAGGGACTTTGAGGAGGTATGTGGTCAAAAAGCAGTTTCACAGAGTGAATATCCTTGTTCAGGGTTCGAAAGTAAAAAGAGGGTACAAATGAGGAACTTTGATCAGGTTGGCAAGCTCATAAAGGATGTAACACAACCAGTGAGGCCAAATAGAAGCTGTATGGCGATTGATATTATGCAATACATTCTGAAAGACAAGTGGAAGTTTTCTGAAAATGTTTAAAGCCAAAGTCTGAACCAAACTATCAGTCTTAATTATTTGCATGTTTGAATTTTGTATCCTTTGAGAAGTTACTACATTTTCCATGGTTTTTTTTTTTCTTGATAAATAAAGAATGAAGTGCAAGTTTAACAAAAATCTTTTGACGTAGTTGATGTGGTATGAAGTTATTGTTTTGCTATTTATGAGAACCTCTCTTGTTTTTCTTTTTTCTTTTTTCTTTTTTCTCTTTTTTTTTTTTATTTTTTTTCTTTTTTCTAGAAAGAATGAATTTTTGGATCTGTCTGAATGATGACTCTTTTGATGACATTCAGGTGACATACATGGTCAATATTCTGATCTTTTAAGGCTTTTTGAGTATGGTGGATTACCTCCTAAAGCCAACTACTTATTTTTGGGGGATTATGTGGATCGAGGCAAGCAAAGTTTAGAAACAATTTGTCTACTCCTAGCATATAAAATAAAATATCCTGAGAACTTTTTCCTCTTGAGGGGAAACCACGAATGTGCTTCTATCAATCGTATATATGGCTTTTATGATGAATGTAAGAGAAGATTTAATATCAGGTTATGGAAGACATTCACAGACTGCTTTAACTGCCTGCCAGTTGCAGCCCTAATTGACGAAAAAATTCTCTGCATGCATGGGGGTCTTTCTCCGGATCTGCAAAATTTGGATCAGATTAGAAATTTACAGCGGCCAACTGATGTACCAGACACAGGTTTGCTCTGTGATCTTCTCTGGTCTGATCCCAGTAATGATATTCAAGATTGGGGAATGAATGATAGGGGAGTTTCATATACATTTGGTGCTGACAAGGTGACGGAGTTTCTTCAGAAGCACGATTTGGATCTCGTTTGTCGTGCTCACCAGGTTTCACCTGCCATAGTGCAATTTATTACTGATAGTTTTCAGAGTTGAGTCCATATCGTCTTCCCTTCTGGTAGAACTGTACAGAATATATCTCCTAAAGCCAAACATATTTCTCTGTCAGGAGTATGATAGTCATTTTGCAGGAACTAATGCTTTTCGTGAAATATGGAGCAATTATATTCTATTGGATACTTGTCAAAATTTCTAAATTTTAGACCTCTTGGGTACTTGCATCTTTTTAGATGCGATGCCTCCACCCCTTTGTTTTAATGATTTTACCATTGGTTGCTTCATTCTGTACGGTCCTATGCTGGGTATAGAGGATATGATCTTTCATAAAGTTTAGCACCTCTATGTAGTTAGTGTTCTTGTATTATATTTTTGGCAGGTTGTAGAGGACGGCTATGAGTTCTTTGCCAACCGACAACTTGTTACTATATTTTCAGCACCTAATTATTGTGGGGAGTTTGACAATGCCGGTGCCATGATGAGTGTGGATGAGACACTAATGTGCTCCTTCCAAATATTAAAGCCTGCAGATAAAAAGTCGAAGTTCAACTTTGGGAGCATGCCAACAGCCAAACCTGGAAATTCTCCAACAGGGATTTTTGGGAGTACAACTACAGCTAAGCCTGGAAACCCCCCAACTGGAGTGAAGGTAAATGTGCCCTTTTTACGTAGAAAGACAAATTTAGGTTAACTATTGGAAGCTTCTTGATAGAATTTGCATGAAGTTCTTCCCATTACTATGTAGTTCTTATTACATCTTTCTCAAATTTAGATTGTTTTTAACTTGTTAGATAGAGTGGTATGCTAACTTCATTGTGCTGTTACAAATTTCTATTTTGGGATGTTTCAAAATGTTTCTCCACATAAAAAGTCAAACAACAATATGTATTTATTCACATACTACCCTTTATTGTATTGTTATTACATGCTAAAAGAATTATTGTTTCTTGAGTTGAGAAGTAGAACCGAGGACAGAAAGGGGAGCCTAGTGGTCAAAGGGCGGGCTTCGGTACAATTTTGTACTTGAGAGCTTTTCTGGATTACCTAATACACGGTTCTGATGGGTGGGGTCATGTATTCGGGGTTTACTCCCCAAAGGTGGGTCCAAAGGGCCCAAAAAAAGTAGAGAACATGTGTCAAGCATCTAATGCACTCTTCGTAAACATTGTGCTATATCCAAAGTGACTATAGCTATACGATTGAGAAATTAAAATATATTTATCATTAAACTAAAAGTAATTTCACTTTTTCTTTAAGCAGTTGTGGTGGGGCGATATTTCTTTTGAAATTACCTTAGTCGCTGATGGGTAGTATGTATTTAAGCATTATGATGGTTTTACTGAGCTAGGCTTGTTTTAGCTAATTCCCGTCTTCTTCTGATGGAATTGTACTTTAAAGGATTAATACCATATGTAGTCTTCATACTGTTCTTTTGCATATTCCCTCGTTACGTTGTTATTTTGATTCATAAGATTGAATTGAAGACCTGCTCGAGTCTTACCGCAATCCATTGCCATCTGATCCAAGGACCAAGAGCTCTCTACAACCCACATTTGGCCTCCGTGTATTGTTTTTATATATATATATTTATAAATAATCGAATATCAATAAAAGCGCAAAAGGTGCAACCTAAGTATGCATGGAGTATACAAGAGATACATCTAGCTAGAAAGAGAAAATAAGTCGAGAAAACCATGAAAACTAGTCAAATTAAAAAGATCTAAGGCAGCTGTCCAGCGGTAAAGAAATTTTGAAAAAGAACAACTTTAGTTCTACCACTGTCCTCTTGCAATCTTCAAAACTTCTATAATTTCTTTTCTTCACCACAAAAGGCAGAACGAAACCATTTTCCAGACAACTACACTTTGAGGACCGCCTCCCAAACCTCTTCAACAAGCGAAAAGGTCTACTACTCTTCTAAGCATAATCCAAGCTAACCCAACTCGACTAAAAATGTCACTCCACAAGAGCGGCTGCCCAAGCAAAAAACGCTGCTCTCAAGGGGGCCTTCTACCACCAAATACTCTTCCAAGGAAACAGAGCGTTATCATAAGGAACAAGGACGTTATATAAAGATTTAACATCAGACATTCATTTACTGGAAAGGGCCCAATGACGCTTGTCTTTACCTCCCTGTCTCATTCTAAAGGAATACAACAAATTGAAAAATGAAGTAAAGAAATCTACTTCCCAATCGTGAGCCGTCTTGATAAAGCTTACATTCCACTGATGTGAACCACTAGATAACTCCAAATGGTTTGCGACAAAAGCATCCTTTTACTCTAGCAATACTATACAAATATGGGAAAGTATCCTTAAGGACCTGATCTCCACATCACATATGCCTAAATTTAATCTTGGAGCCATCTCCCATCTCAAACTTGGTGTAATTAAAAAACACCCCCAATCCCTCGTGATATTTTTCCACAACCCCTCCCCTTACGACTCATGAACCTCATTAGAACACCACAAGCCCCACGAGCTGCCATATTTGGAGGCCACTACGACTCTCCACAAAGCCTCTCTCTCATGCAAATAGTGCCAAAGTAGCTTTTCGAAAGTAGCTAGGTTGAACAGAAGCAAGTTTTAGACCCCCAACTCTTAGGGGGGGGGGGGGGGGGGGGGGGGAACCCTGGACAAATTGACCAGATATTTGAACTCATCACGTAGCCCACCCCTTAAGAAGTCCTGGTATAACTTCTCTATGCTGTTGGCAACACCAGCTGGAAGGGAAAAAAGAGACATGAAATACATAGGCAAATTGGAAAGGGTATTCTTGATTAAGGTAATCCTTCTACCCTTAGACAGGTACATCATTTTCCATCCAACCCAGCGGCTCTCGATCTTCTCGATAACACCATCCCAAATCGATTTGGCCTTACATGGAGCTCCCAATGGAAGACCAAGATACTTCAAAAGCAAAGACGACACCACACAACACAGAATATTGGCCAGCCCATCCATATTTTTAACATTTTTCATAGGAACCTACTTTGACTTTGCCAAATTAATTTTCAAACCAAATATAGCTTCGAAGCATAATAATAAGGGCCATAAGGCACATAGGTAATGGATGTGATTTGGGTTAGCCTTGCAAAATATCAAGGTGTCATCCACAAATAGAACATGGAAAATGTGAATAGCACTTCTAGACCCCACAAAAACGCCTGAAAGAAAGCTCCCATCTACAATAGCAATAAGCATTTTACTAAGAGCCTCCATAACAATGACTAAGATCAGAGGAGACAAAGGATCTCCTTGTCTGAAACCACATGAGTTACAGAAAAAACTGGAGGGAGTGCCATTTTCCAAAATAGAAAAGCACATCAAAAAAATACAATGTGCTATCCAATTACACCATTTCTCCTCAAAACCACACCTCCTCTGCAAGTACAATAGAACTCCTAGTTGACATGATTATAGGCCTTCTCAATATCCAATTTGGAAAGCATGTCACTAGATCTGATCCTGCTATTCAGGCATTCATTAGCTATAAGAACGGAGTCTAGAATTTTCCTGCCTTTGACAAATGCATTTTGAGGTTTCGAAATTATCTTCTCTACAATCCCTTTAAACCTATTGGCAAGAACATTGGCAATAATCTTATAAACCCCACTCACTAGACTAATAATCTTAATACACCTCCTCTGTATATTGTTATGGGTCCCTTATTTATGACTTGTAAAGAAAATACCTAATCTATTGCTCATGTTACATCAATATGAACTGTAAGCTTTGTCCTGAAGCATTCCTTTTCTTTTATGTGTACCTTAATCCTTAGAGCCAAAAACCTCCAATTGTTCTTAAATTTATGAACAAAGTTCTGCATTGTGAAGTTGGTTTCTTAAAACTAGAACACACCGCATGGAATTAGCGGAGGTGTAGCAACAGTTGTGCCTAATGATGGAACTTGGCACTTTGAATCTGTTTGTTGGAGAGAGAGTGAGAAAAATGATAAGAGAGGAAGGAAAGTGGAGGGTTGATGGGTATTTTCTTGTTTTATAAGGAAAAATGGGGTGAAAGGAAATGGGGTATAAGGAGGATTTTCCACTCAGGCCCACATTATTTTATCCTCTCAAATGTGGAAGGAAAAGGGTTGGGAAATTGGAATGAGACAAAAGGCTTGTGATGTGATCAATATTCCCTGTAGGCTGTATGTACCACAAAAAGAAATAAACTTGTTAATTATTTAAGGTTTTAATGGCATTCATCATCTTTCCTCACATCCTTCTCTACTACCATACAAAGGAATGGGATTTCTATTTTTCATCCTTTTCACTTTTCCATCCTTTCTACCTACGAAATACTTGGTCAATAAAAAATATTCATCTTTCATTTTCTTGCGTCCTTACCTCTTCTTTCATCTCCCAATTTCATCCTACCTATCAACTGAACCCTTAAAATGGTGAGAGTTGAAATTTCTCATGGTTTTGCACATATCCCTCTAGCCCTCTATTAGATTTTATTGTTTTTCCCTCAACTTATGTAGCAAGTGAGTAATACGCGATTATCTCTTATACTTTGGGGAACAAACTCATATTTTCTGCCTTGGTGAGTAGTGAATGGCTGCAATCAAAGACATGATTCATTTATTTTTCTGTATATGCAACAAAATTTCTTCCACATCTGTGATGACTTCCCTTTGTTTATTCTTATACACAGAAATTTTAAACAAGGTATTGTAAGATTCGATTCTGCTTATGGATATTTTATTTTGGGATTTGAAAGAACCCATATGGATCATTGTGCTTGCTTGTGTATATATCACACAAGACGTAATCTGATCATAACAAGTCCTGCTGTCACTGCTTTTGATCTCTGTCCTTTTATTGTCAGATTAATGATGCATCCCATATAAGTAACTGGTTTTTTTTTTTTTTTGGCTTTGCAGTCCTTCCTTGGGGCAATATGAGATTTGTTTTGATGGATAGAGGTGGAGCCTGGAGCCACACCCCAGTTGGGTCAGAAACACAAATGGGAGGCCACTTTATGAGCTTGAGGTCCATTTAATTTAACTATAAAATGTCGAAAATTGTACAAAATTGGAAGGAAAATATCATTAGAAACTAATACAAAAAGATTGTTTTCCTTGATACGAAGTTGTGTTTGAAGAGATGGTAAGGCTGTAATCCTTTTTCTTCCTGCTTGTACACTAGCTATATGAATTGTTAGCTTAAAATGTTTCACCCACGTTTGCTATGAAACCGTGAAAGATTGATTCAGGGACACAAGAATGTTCAAAAAATGTCTCATGTTTTCTTTTAATATTTTATTTTATTTTATTTTTCTTGGGAAAATAGTGGGCACCAAATAATTTTTATGTCTGCCTTTTGTTTTCAGCAAACATCAAGCTTTAGCACACGTAAAGAAAAGGAAAATATTTTATTATTTTTCAAATTCTAAATGATAATGAAGATGCTTACTTATGCTGCAAGTCTCAAGGAACTATTAATTGATTTCAGAAATTTGAGCAAGACTATGTGATAGGGTAAAGGTGGTTATTAAACGCTAACAACCGGATAACCGTCTAGACTAGTTGTGGTTATCGGTTATGGGGATTAACAAAAAGGGTTAATCACCAGGTAATCGGTTTTAATAATATATTATATATTAACAGTTGTTAAATTAGATGATGGATGAGGGTCAAATTAAACTTGGTGCATTTCACAGATGGCCAACCCACAATTAACGCTTGGGTAAGGAAGTGGCTGAACTAGATACATGCTTGCTATGTGTTTTTGCTCACAAATTGATGGATGAGTTGACTTAAGAGTTGTAATTAAAGCATAATTTTTACTTTTTATTTTTTTTTATTTTTTTATTTTTATTTTCTGTTCGGAATTAAAGCATAATTGATATAGGCTATATGCCATTCCTAGTTCCTGTAACAATTTTACAAATTGTAAAATTGTATCTTCAACAGCCCCGGAACACCTTGCACTAGGTCACAAAAATATGTTTAAAATAACAAATATTTTGGAAAGTACAATGTAGTTGAAGTCACGCTTCATTCTTTATACACCTTTGTAACCTTTTCCCTATTGGCTTAGAAAAAAAAAAAGAAAAAAGAAAAAAAAAAGCTTCATTCTTATAGAAGCTTCTCCTTCTCTTGGTATAAAAGAAAAAGCCTCTAATCCTTCTTAAAAGAAAATAAAGAGGCAATATTAAATCATCTTGGAATCTGAAATCAGCAAACCGCAATTAGGAAATTGATTAACCGAAGGTAAGACAGGCCTGTATTGAGGACCAAGCGGAAGAAGAAGAAGAAGAAGAAAGGTTAGTCTCGTACGTTACCGTTTTTGGTAATTTCTTAGATGAAGAAAAACGACGTTTAAATTCTGCCGTTTAAATGAAATTATGAACGACAACTATAACGTTGGCGGCAACCACTTAAAACGGTGTTTTATTGAGGCTTCTCTATTTTTACACCGCCTATTTGTGAGAGGACAAAAAAGGATATTTGATTTCCGTTTCTATATTCTCCTCCTAGATTTTCCACACCATAAACTGAAACTTTTGTTAAAGCATATTATCATGGTTAGAGCATAAAAGGTAGCATTTACAGTAGGACTCTCATGCCACTGAAGCCCGGAGAAGTTGAATGATTTCCCACTAGTTTTTTTGGAAATGACCACAAAAAAATTAAAAAAAAAAACAAAAAAAAACAAAAAAAAAAAACCAACATCTTGGGGAGATTGCATGAACCCCATATTGTCTTGCAGAATGTACTATAGTGAATGAATTAGAAACCACAATGTTATTGCTTATCAGATAAAAGTATGCATATAGCTAGATGTCATAATTTATGAATGAATTACAGTTCTTTTCATATATAGGTAGGACTCCCTGCCTAGCTTGATTATTCATATATGTAAATTACAAATGACATCAATTTGAAAATCGAAAAGTTGCCCAATGCTCATGGGTTTGCAAGGAAGAGAGCTCTACACTGCTCCATTGTATCTTCAGGGCTGGTAACTGAGGAAGGAAAAAACTTACAGTCAATAACAATATGATACCCCAGTAGAAACAACTGATCTTAATTTGGATACACAGCAGTCATGAATCAACCTGTTCTAATTCACTGCATTTGGAGTGAATCCATTTTTGTGTGCTTGGCACTTGAAACAAATTTTTGACATTTTCCCTGTAAGATAAATCTCAAGACTTTTGGAAATAATGTCATCTTACATCCTCTATGGTCAATCTTGGTGTCACCACCACTTATGTCCTGTAATTACTCCACATATGATGGGATTATGCATTTAGATTCTACTATTTCCAAAAGTCTTAAGATTTTTTTCACCTCCAAAGGAACCTGTATATGAGTTGAAATTCAGATGTAGATCTCACCTGTGTGACCGACGGTTCGTTCTGATTCATAAATTTCATGGTCATTCCCTCCCTGCTCAAACAAAAAAACCAGAAGAACTTCTCAATTACCATGAACAAAGGAAGAATAAAAAGGAAGCACGGTAAATAATATAGGTATAAAAACACTACTGGTCATTTCGGAGGCTAAAATTGTACGTGGCCAAGTACTTGCAACAAAATATATATCTGAATGCCACAAAGAGTTAACCAACCAAAATTTAAGGGCCAAAGTTTGGTTTAGCGTATGAAAATACCACCAAGTTCCATAGTAAGATTTTCAACATTTTGAATTACAGGATATCTGTAAATTTAAAAATAAGAAATAAAATGCATCAATTCCAATGTCGTGCAGGATGTATATCTACATCTCTGTTATGCTTTTCCTCTTTTCCTCTCTTCCTCTAAAGCAGTCAACTTGCCGTTTTCCCGAAATCATTTCTTACCAAAGCCAACAATGCTATATGAGAGACTAAGGAGTAATTTATCCAATATGACAGGATCGAACCATAACTCAATTTTGAAAAGCAGCAAAATCACTTATCAGAATAATCAAAAGAGATAAATGATGAGATTAAAGGGCTGACCTTGTAAGTTCTGTCACCAAAGAAATGGATTTCAGGAAAATCATCAACGTATCTCAAGCAGTATGTCTTGTCCCAACCTTGAGGGAAAACCTGTTACCAGAATTATGCACCTAAATTAGATTCAATGGCACTTCCATTTGCCTTCTGATTTACTGCCAAATCAAGACTCGTCGCAACATAATGAAGATAAAGTATAATCTTTAAGTACAACTCACGTCAAAACTTATTTCTCCTCCTATTGAAAATGTAAGGTTAAGGTGAGCAAACTTCTCACGAAGCACAGAAACCATTTTCGGGCGAATGTTGAGAACCTGAAACATCGTTTTCATGTGTTTTTCCACATTAAATACCCAAACGCATAAAAGTTATACTATGACAACAGAATAATTTAAAATGTGATATTTTGGGGAAAAAAGAACCAAAGATTCTTTACCTTGTCATACTTTTCAAATTCATCCCTTTCTTCTTGGCTGCAATTTCTCCCAATTGGTGATACATTGAGCATGCCACTTCGGAACTCTATAAATGTTCCCCTATATATATATATATATATATATATAGAAAATCTTACCAAGCTTAACATACACACACATACATATTTAGGCTTTTATTCCACTAACCTTTTTATAGGGATATCCAAGTCAGCAATATAATGGAGTGTAAAATTGATAAATTCCTGCACATTTGCAATCCATCAATTCAAGGAATTGATAAATCTAGTACGCTAGAAAATGTTTTGTGCATATTTTAGTCTACCATACAACTCTATGAACTACACCCATATTCATCCTCACTATCCATTATTACTATAAGCTCGCAGAAGAACTAATAAGATGCTTCTAGTTATTGTTGTTTAGTTCTTTGCATGCAAGCAA
Organism: Alnus glutinosa; assembly: GCF_958979055.1. Taxonomy (NCBI): domain Eukaryota; kingdom Viridiplantae; phylum Streptophyta; class Magnoliopsida; order Fagales; family Betulaceae; genus Alnus; species Alnus glutinosa. The sequence continues at coordinate 16,198,140 of NC_084897.1, forward strand.
GCATACATGGGAGGAATTAATTACTCTAGTCCTTACAAGTGCACGAGACCCATCCTAGGTGTCCTAAGAGTATAAAACATTGGGCATTTTCCAAATAAGAAACTCAACAGTTGGTTTATTTAATACAGGAAGGTCATTACCTTGAGTTTCTCTTCTCCAAGAAACGACTTTAAGCTCTGGACAAAGGAAGAAAGAAAACCCATCAAGGTAATATATATAAAACTAGGAAACAAGGAATTCGCAAAAGATAATAAAGTTTCGTCAAAGCTTCCAAGGACACAATTTATAGTTGGCAAGCACCTGAAAGGCCAAAATCAACCCAAAGGCATTTTCAAACTTAGGTAATGTGTAATAACAAAATGACTAGGAGGTGACACATAATTGTCCAGAATAACAAACACTTCCGTGGGGGATGTACACAATGGGCCAGCAAAGGACTAGTATACAAGCATCAATTGCTTTTTGAATTTTAGCATACCAAGTTAAATAAAACCATCTTGACACTTCTAGCTCAAGTCTTTTGTGGATATCTAAATTTATAAACATCAGTTACAAATGTTACTGCTTTCTTTGTGTTCTGTTTTTATGCTGTAAACAGTACCTGGGTGCCAATAAGCTTCCCATCTTTATGAGCCACAAGGCCATTCTCAGAAAATACATAATCGTAGTCATCAATAACTGCACAGAGAAAAGAGACACTTAATAGTATAGTCATGTAAATATTAAAAACAATGAAGTAGACAACTGCATTTGGCCCTGATTTTGAGAACTATTGAGAACCATTCAGATAATGCTTGATTGTCAAGGTTCATGATGAATATCCACATAACAAATACATTTGAAAAGCTAAAAACCAAAGTATATTTTTAGATCGTATTGAAACAAATGGAATGATCAAACAGATTTTTGGTTCCTAGCCCATTTCACTTTCTCTTACGAGCAAATGACTAAGAGATAGATAGAGCAAACCTGTCTTCCCAAGCTGCTCTGATATTTTACTAAGGTCAGATCCTCCCACGACTCCGACTGTCACAACCTGCAGCCAGAAATATCTCTTATCAAATGGCTTCTGAGTGTTGGTAAAAGAGAATACGAAGAAAAAGAGTCCCATAAAACCCCTTCGTATAGCTAAGCAATTACCTTTCGTAGTTCCCGCATGAATTCTAACATCTTTGGAGTGACCACCTAGCATTTGAGTGGAAAAACGTTGCATCAAAGACAATTTCAAGCCGATAATCATATATCCTATGCTGCTGTGACCATAATCATAAAAACAAAACAATGGAATAAAATTGACAAACAAAATGAATCGGAGAAGAAAATCGGTACCTTTCTTGGAGCAGTAAGGGTCCCATCCATATCAAATAAAGCAATTAAACCAGGTTTCCTGATGGCCATTCCGCTCAATATATTTTTCTGCCACACAATATCCACAATATCACAATGCTTCCAACAAAAACTTAACAAACTAGTTCCGCTAAGGCTTTCTAGGAAATTAAATCTCCATTTTCAATATCCCAGAAGAAAAAGGGAAACCTAGAAGTACATTGCAATCCATTCACCACCCATTTGAATTATTACACAACTTAAAAACAAAATTAACTTCAAACAAAGGTTCACATTGATGCAAACATAAAATTTGATTTTTTTTTTTTTAAAAAAATCAAACAAATAACAAATAATTACTTACAGTTGCAGGGTTGGACGAGCTGTATCCCAAAACTGCCGCTGAGAAGTCCCAATGTGCAGTAGCGATCACCCGTAGAAGAACTTAAAAGAAGGAAAGCTATACCCCAAAAAGAACTGAGCGCCGGACTCCTTCCGTCCCTTCCGTCCTCCCTCCGAAACACCATCAAGGCATCAAGTGGTTAATTTTGGTCACCTTTTTTCCTTGTTGAATCTTAACCGTCCATTTCCTTCGCTCCCTTTATTTAAATAATTAAATAATTAGGAAGAAGTAGTTAAAAATAAATAAATACAATTTAGACTTTCAAGCTACCGGTCATTCTCCGGATAGCCCCTCGAAGTACCAACGCTTGGACTCTAGCTTCCCAAACTACCAAAACCTTTGAAAAAGGCTCATTGTGGCGAAATATCCTCATAATATCTATGACACGTGTCATTTTTAATTAAATATTTTTTAAAAAAAAATCAAAAAATAATAAAAAAAAAAGTTAAAGGAGTTTAAAAAAATTTTAAAAAATAAATAAACTAAAATTCTATTTCTTATTTTATTTTTATTTTTATTTTAAAAAAATATGGATGTTTGCAGTGGCATTATTTTCCAACTGCAATCCGATCTTCCAGACACCCCTCCGATCACCGTTCATTTGCAATGCGGTTATGACCGATTTTATAGCCCAGCTCAGGGAGTTCCAGTTCGCAATCATCAGCTCACTGATCTCGGCCGGGCTCAAGCTCACTCCGCTCTGAAAAATATTATCCACCTAAGAGAAAAGCTTGTAATCCCTAAGCCCCAGGTATCTATTGGCCAATGTTTTGAATGCCAAAAAATCACAAAGAGGATAATGAATATGAACATCGATAAACAAGCTCACAACCAATGATTTCTCAGTCAGAAACCAATCGAGATCTTTCACAACGATGATAGGTTTGCTCGTCATTTGTAACAAAACAAAATTCAAATTAGAATCGTTCATAACCTTTGAAAGATCACTATCATAGACATCAAATGATAGAAAATTAGCCATGTTTGCGTTTGGAGAGGTGGGAACGAGTTTGCCGAGTTGCAGGCGTGGATCGTGCCCAACGATGATGCTGGAAAAAAGTAGTATGTCTTTCGGTCGATCGCAATATTTTTTTTAAATAAAAAAAGAAAATTTTAGTTTTTTAGTTTTTAATTTTTTAAATTTTTTTTTAATTTTGTTTAATTTTTTTTAAAAATTTTTAATTGAAAAATGACATGTGGCAAGGGTATTATAGGGATATTTCGTCAAAATAAGCTTTTTTCAAAAGTTTTAGTACTTTGGAGGGCCAGAGTCTAAGCATTGGTAGTTCGAAGGGCTATCCGGAGAATATATGTGGAGAATGACTGATAATTTAGAAGGTTAAATTGTATTTTTTTCAAAAAAAAAAAAAAAAAAAAAAAAGTGACTCCTGAATCGCAATCGATGGAGCTCAGACAAAAGCTCTCCAGCAGTAGAATAACGAACAAGAGTAGGAAATGGACGAGAAGTTTCTTCCCCACGAAAGTTGCGTTTGGACTTTGGAGGAAATTTCTCACCGTCTAGACTTGACTGGTTCTGCTTCACCAAGGGCCTCTTGTACTCTTTTCAAGATTCTTGAAATCTATAACAAAAGTCATAACTTTTATTGAAAATTCATGGAATCAGCTGGCGATAGAAAATTCTCGACCTAAAATACCATATATATATATATATATATAATTTGGAGTTTCCACAACTCAAATTCTATCTATGACACACAAAATAGTCTCTCGGACTATGGTATGAGCAGCCAAATTTAAGTCCTCTTGACATGTGCAACACTCCATGATCTCAATTGACGTAAATCATTTTTGATTCCATCAACCATATGTTTAATTTTACTCTAATTATTTCCTTTCGCTCTAATCGCCATTACAATTTGAAGGGCATCCCTCTCTAAAATAATGTAATTAAAGCCCATCTCTCTACTTAAACACCATCGCGTGTAAAACAGTCAAGGCTTTAGCCACAACTGGTTCAGCTAACACGTTTCTAGTAGTACAACGTGCAGCTAAGACAATGCCTTCATAGTCCATGACAACAATGCCAATTCCAATACATCCATAATTATTATCCACAACCGCATCCAGTTAACTTTGTACGTTCATGTAAGGGGAGGTTATCAAGAAACTGGAGATGCTTCATGGGTGATGCTTTGTAGCTTTATCTTTGTTGACGTAGCTTGTCAAAAATCATCAAGTGATTGACTTCTCGAATTACTTTTTGTGGATGAGTAAACTCCCCCCATACACCGCCCCATTGCCGCGGAGCCATATTCTCCGTGCCACAACCTCCATAACCTCGCTTTCAGAGGCTTCACAACGTTCCATTAGTGCTTCAACCATATGAACAAAAAATTTCTTTCTTAGGGAACACTCAAGGAGATTCTTATGAAAGCTTTTATATATATATATATATTGGATGCCTATGCACTCATTTATGTACTTATTTTTATATTCGAGTCATGGAAGTGCGACAAAAGATTAATATAAAGATTTTTTTAAATTATTCTACTTTTTCTATTTTGTCAGCTATATTTTTTCTGCCAAACAACTCATATGATGTCTCAACTTCCATTTTTGGTTTAAAATTCTGGATTTCCAAACACTATTAGGTTCATTGTACATATGGGGATTCCACTATTGTATAAAACTTTAATCTCTGAATAGTTTTGTTTAGAAAGTTAAGAGTTAGATAATCATGATTAGATTTTCCACTAGAGAATTTGTTGTAACAAGTGACTCATATTTTTTTTGGATATAAAAAGTAATACGAGAGTACCAGTAAAATGACCAATTGACATAAATCTGTTCACTTTTTTTTTTTTATTAATAAGTTGCACATGCACTTGGTGGCACATAAACCCATGACCTCACTCTCCATTGTTTGTCTTTGATTCAATAACGTTGAGTGCTAGCCCATGAAATTCTATGAATAATGTTATAAACCACATTTTTATTTCATTACTATCCTACCTTATTGACATGACAATGTCAATTAGTACTCTTTGAATTTTTATTTTTTATATTTTGACAAAGGCTGAACCAATAACTAATTGACACTTAGCTATTACATTAGCAGAGTATAATAGTAATAAGATAAAAGTATAGTTTTTAGCATTTCTCAAATTTTTATAAGCTAGTGGACGAGGTACATGAGTTTGCACTTAAACAATCAGGTATGCAATTTGTTTAGGCATATTTTAAACCAATATATGACGTTATGTTTTTTAATTTTTAGGTTAAAACTAGAATAAAGGTTAAATTATAAGTTTGGTCTTTAGAACCAGATATCATAGATTATCTCAAAACCCTAGCCGCCGCCCCTCTCAAAACCTCTCTGCTCTCTCTTGGTATCCTTCTTCTTCGTGCAGCCGGTGAGGGAGGAGGGAAGGATCTCTTCTCTTCCCTCCTCTCCTCTCTCATTTCCTTTATGTTTTTTTTTTTTTTTTTTTTTTTTTTGCTGCTTTGGTTTACCTCATATCCCTTCTAGGGAGTTTTGTTCAACCGGACTAGATCTGGTGGTGGTTGATGTTCTCCTAGTCCTTTCAGGGCTATGGAGGTTGGTTTTTTTTTTAAAAAAAAAAAAAAAAAAAAAAATTTCCTTGTGCTTTTTTCTGTTGGTTTTCTTGGCAGAAGGCTACACGAGACGTCTATGTTTGGGAGCGGCTTTTCTAGTGTGTCTCCGACGAGTTTTTCTAGCTGTGCTTTTTTTTATGTCTTTTTTAGAGCCAGATCTGTGTTATTCGGCTGGGTCTTTCATGACACTCGCCTCTCTATGGTGGAGATCGATCGTTGGAGATCAGAGGTTTTGGCGGTAGTTTGCTATAGAGGGAGATTCCCGGTGAAGGCGTGTGTTTACACGCGCTGGTTCCAGTGACAGCTTTTTCCCAACGCCGGTTTCTTTTGATTTCTGTTTGGATTTTTTGTTTGTTTTTCTGTTCATAGTCTGCTTTTGTAATGCTCAATTGTTACTGGACTATTTGTTGACATAGTAGCTAGATTAGCCATATTTTTCTTTGTTTAAATTGTGCTTAAATGTAAAGAGTGGCTCAAACGTTGTTCATGTAATGTTTGTGTGTTGTTTAGATAACTGTTTTAATCAGATTTTTCTGACTTAGGGTGTATGGGGTCCTATTCTTTGTAATTGCCTTCGGGCGTTCTTCAGTAATATATGGTGACTCATGTTATCTGTTCAAAAAATATATATATATTATAAGTTTGGTCTTTGAAATATATTACTCACTCAATTTCATATCTAAATATAAAAAGTATTAATTCCACTCTTATAATTTTTAGTCATAAGTAATTTATCATTCCATCTAAACTAATAACCATACTCTAACAAAAATTGAGGACGTAACTTTCTTTCAATTTTGGTCACACTAGCTATCAACTTTTATAATGATATTATTATTTGGTGACAAAAGGACTATATTAGCGAAATTGCAAACTTTTAAAATATAAGAATTAAATTAAAATCTGTCATACATTTTAGAGACCAAAAATATAGTTTAGTGTAGAATTTAGGGATTTAGTGATAATGATAATTAAGAAGATTGGGGTGGGGGGGGGGGGGGGGGGGGTAACAATTTTACCAACATTGATAAGAAATTTTTTAATAAAAAAAATAAGGATCCGTTTGAATTTACGATTTTAAAATGTGCGATTTGAAAAAATAAGTTTTAAAAACGCAGTTAAGCGTTTGGTAAAGTCGTCGTTTGGCATTTAAAATCGCAGGTACTCCTTTTAAAATTATGCATTTAAAAAAAAAAACACCATATTGCTTGCAATTTAAAAAAGCAATTTTCTATATTTTCATATCGTAATGTTTTAGAAACGCAATTCTCAAATAGTTCATTTTCTATGATTTGGTTTAAAATCGCATTTTTTCTCTACGAAATCGCAATTCTAAATGCACCCTAAGAAAAATTGGGCTCACAAAGGTAACGTGAGGACAATTAAGCATTGTATATATTTTGGTGCATTACAATATTAGAAGTTAATTGATTTCTTCACAAACCTCCATTTTCTTACAAAAGTAGAAGTTAATTGATTATATTACTATGTTGGAAATCTTGGGACATTTAGAAAATTCCATGATCCAAGAAACAAAACAACATTTGCGCTGAAAACATTAGGAAAGAAAAATCAAATTCACTTATAAGGTTACATGTGGACTTAAAAGAATTAGGATCTCTTACAATTAATTGCCCAAATTACATGCAATTTGGGTAGCTACCACGAGAACATGTGTGTGACCTACATGCACCAGGTAGCCTAAGATGGGTCCACTTGCCGGAAAAAATTGGGCCCCGCAGTTACTGCTCTCTTAGGTTGCTTGAATTACGTGCAATTCAAACAATAAATTATAATGGATCCAAATTCAGACTTAAATAAGGTCGGTTAAAACCTTTAGGTGAATGGTTTGATGTGAATGACATCATTGGAAAGTCTACTTGTCTATCATAGCTAAACTTTTATATTAAAGTTTGTAGTACCCTACCTCGGTCAGAAATGAATTCCAACCTCTAGAAAAGCATTTTTGATTTGATGTAGTTCCGTGGTGACATCTCCCATATTCATTCTTTCTTTTGGCAATTCTAGTGAACAAGCAAGGTTGACCTTAAAAACTGGAAGTAGGCATTTTTGCACACTAGAATTCATCTGGCTTAGGTTCTCATGATGGATTCTTTCTTATACTACCCCAATTTCATTGTGATCATTGTAGTTGTAGACATTTTCTTATGTTGTAACTACAAATTCATTTGCTTCTCTTTTGAAAAGATTGGAATCCACAATTTTTTCACAAGTTTTTCTGGCAATGCCATATTAACAAAGTTATTAAGGGTGAAATCATCTTTAAACATCTTGTCAATGGGTCTTTTTCCCATAAACATCTCTAACACAAAAATTCCATAGCTAAAGACATCTCCTTGTGTTGATGCTTTACCACCCATTCCGTACTCTGCAATTCATATATTTCATATGCACAATTAACATGACAATAATTTCTAATAGCTGTTTCATATGTAATTTAAAATATTTTAATATTTAATGGGAAAAATAGTCTGTATTTTACATTCAAAACTTGTGATTTTCTCTTAGGAAATTGGATAATAAAAGAGGCCAATGTTAGGATTAATTTGATCATCTAATCATTATCTTTCCTTTTTTTTTTTCTTATTTGTTCAACAAATTAAAGAGTAGATAAAATCATAAAGGCCTTCCAACGAGACATGGCTTCATGTACGGCCACATAGAAGATAGAGATAAAAAAATTAAGCTATTTAAGAATCTGTGAAAGAACAACTATACCATGTTTAATTGTATGTTCTTTTTATTTTTCAGTCATGTATAAATGTAGTGACAAGGGCAGCTAGATATCTTGTACTAAATTCTTTTACTAAGAGATGAATACTAAGATGATGTAATGCTTATTCATTAAAGATGATCGAAACAATTAATAAAAATAAATACTACGGGCACCAATGAATAAGCTCTACATTATCTTAGTATCCATCTTTTAATAAAAAATTTAGTACCTTTAACATTTCTCTACCTTGAAAGAGCTAAGAAAAAAGTCTCAAAATTAAATACAAATAAAAAGCCTTCTAAAGAGAGGGAGAGCATGACAAAATTTAACTATCTGAAATAAAACTTTCTCAAAATTAAATACAAATAAAAAGCCTTCTAGAGAGAGGAATTTCCATTTTTAGTATCCTACCTAAGTTCTTAAACCTTTACTAAATTTAAATAGCTTCATCTGAATTTTATTGGGACATTGGTTTGAATAATTCTTCTTCCATATTAGTGTTTATCTCCTAGCCTCTTTACCAACATTCCATTTCATACGTATTTAATCGATACTTGGATTGTTTTTTTGGTTTAAATTTTCACTCCTTGAACTTTAGATCCTAATCTCAATGAGTCATTTTTCATAGGGAAAACTTCACTTATAATCCCTAAGCTTTCATCACTTTTGAAAAAATGTATCAAACTTTAAAAAGTGTTAATTTAGGGTATCCATCTTTTAGAAAGTTTCAATCTCAATCATCCGTTAAGATTTTCCATTAAATCCTGTCAAAATTCCCAACATACACCTTTTTTTAGGAAAAAAAATAAAATAAAATAAAATTGAAAAGATTTAGGTGTTGGTCAGAATTTAACAGAATTTGCAAAAATACCCATACCTGAACAACATACACCTTTTTTTAGGAAAAAAATAAAATAAAATAAAATTGCAAAGATTTAGGTGTTGGTCAGAATTTAACAGAATTTGCAAAAATACCCATACCTGAATCTCTGAAAATTTTATAATTTAAAAAAAAAAAAAAAAAAAAAAAAAAAAAAACAAACAAACAAACAAAGAAAAACAGGGGTTTTTAGAAATTTTGATGGAATTTAATGATTTTGAAAGTTGAAATCAGGGATGGAAAATAAGGGGGCTGGTAGGGGCCATGCCCCCCCCCCCCCCCCCCCCCCTCAATTCCAAAAAAGAAAGAAAAAATTAGGTAAAACAAAATTTAGCCTACTAGCCCATACTAACAATTTTTTTTTTTTTTGGCCCTTGATCCTTGCCCATAAGAGCTTCTGGATCCGTCTCTGGTTGAAATCGAAACAAATTGAAAGATGGATACCTGAAATTGACACTTTTTAAAGTTTGGGTACTTTTTTTCAAAAGTGATGAAAGATCAGGGATTATAAGTGAAGTTTTCCTCTCTTTATATAAGAGAAATTAAATTATTTTCTCATATTTATTACTAATTAAGGATTTGTTTAGTAGTTGTCAAATCCTCCAATATGCACTCCTATTAAACTCTATCAAAGCCTAAATCTCACATGTGACTAATATTCCCAAACAAACAGTTTTCTCTTAAAAAAGTTGTTCCCACCATTTTTACAGTAGGGATTACACATTTTCCTTGTTGTTAGCTGATGTATTAATTTGATATATCTAATCAACATGCTATCAGATAAGTAGGAGAACCTTAACAAAATAAAATCGACAAAGCTAAAATGAATATGTAGAGCATAGTAAAAGGACAGTTAGTGATACTTTTCAACTTGATCAAAATCATGATTTAAAGGATTTAAGATCGAAATAGTTATGTACCTGGAGCAGTGTAGCCAATAGTGCCCTTTATTCCAACTGTGCTAGTTTGATTTTGAGAAACATCATTTGTTGTAGAGAAGATCGATCCTTGACAAACCAAAATCACTTACTTTAGCAATCATGTCATCATCAAGAAGAACATTGCTTGGCTTTAAATCGCAATGAATGATTGTTGTTTCACAGTGATTGTGAAGATAATGTAGTGCAGAAGCTACATCAATTGCAATATTTAGTCTTTGAAGGAGATTCAAATGTCTTAGCCGATTTTCATTGTCAATATCTTGGTGCAGCCACTTGTTTAAGTTTTCATTTTACAAGAATTTGAAAACTAAAGCTTTGAATTTGTTGCCGTTATAGTCCATGCTAGAGCAGCAAGTTAAGATCTTAACAAGATTCCAATGCCGTATATTTCTTAACGCATTGCATTCAGCCATGAAGCTCTTGGAAGGTCCTTTCTGTTGAAGGTTCAATACTTTCATAACAACAATCATTTTTTCCTGATCAAGAATTCCTTTATATACAGAGCCAAAACTATTAGATCCAACTAAATTGTTAAAAGAAAATCTGTTAGTCGTTTGATAGAGCTCATTGTAAGAAACATTTAAAAGTTGGTTGGTTTTTGAGAGTGTAGAAGATGATTCTTTTTTCGATTTTCTCCTCTTATAAAGGACAAGAAATGATGAAAATAGAATAAAACATAAAACCCCACCAACAATTATGGCAGTTAATTTGAAAACATGAGATTTTCCTTGCTTCATAACTTTGACGTCATCAAATGCTTGTAGTTGCAGTTCTGAAATACCTCTGCAAAGTTTTTTATTTCCTATCACTGATATTGCGCTTGCATTTTAGAAGACTCCTTCGGTCGGTACCTCGCCCACCAAATCATTAAAAGAAAGATTCAAATATAGTAGACTGGAAACTTTCTGTATATCTTTAGGAATTAATCCCGACAAATTATTTCGTGAAAGATCTGCATAGCGAAGGTCTTTTAGGGAAGCCAGTGATGGAGGTAAGTTTCCTTCGAATGAATTACCTGTAGGTAAATGTTCTGCAAACTCAAGCAATCTCCAATGGCTGTAGGAATCTCACCAAACAAATTGTTTTCAGAGATATCCAATTCCAAAACATTTTTCAAATTGCCTACTTCCATAGGTAGGATGCCCGTTAATGAGGTTTTTGATAAGTAGAGCCTTAGTAATTGGGAAGGAAGACTCGTTTTGGGTATGGCACCACTAAGGTTATTTTCTATAATCAATAAGATCTGCAACCTTTTGGAGTTTCCAAAACTTGATGGAATGCTTCCTTCAAATTTGTTTTGATATATGTAAAGTTGGACCAATTGAGTGAGGTTGCCTAGAGAAGATGGTATGTGCCCCGACAATCTGTTTCCAGACAAAATCAATCCTTGCAGGTTTTGTAACTTCCCAAAAGAAGTGGGAATGGTGCCCGTGAACAGGTTTTCCGGCATGCTAAGGAAAATTAAGTTGATGAGGTTCTCTAGTGCTGCAGGAATAATTCTAGATATTTGATTGCCACCAATATACAAAAAACTAAGTTGCTTCCGGAACAAATGAGTGACTTGTTGTGGAATTTTGCCGTGTAAGAAGTTGTCTGAGAGGTTGAGCACCCTAAGAAAGCTAAGGTTGCCAATGTAAGGTGATATGGATCCACTTAAGGAATTGGCAGTTAGATCCAAGGCCGTAACTCTTTGATGCCTGCAGCCACATGTAATTCCCTGCCAGTTGCAGAAGTGGATAGAATAATTCCAGGAGGTGAAAATATTAGATGGGTCATTGGTTATCCTTTCTTTGAATTTGAGGCTTTGAGCAAAGCCAAACGATTAGTCTCGTTCATTGGAGCAGCTGCAGCAGCAATGGTAGGTTGGAAGCATAGTATTAGTAGGCTTGTAGAAAAGAGAAGAATCACACCAAGGTGTAAGTTGCGGCTTAGAAGCTTCATTGGAGTACTGGAGAAGGCCGGAAGCAGAGAGTATTTGTGAAGTTACTCAGTATTATGTAGGTGCTCTTTGTAGGCATTTAGGGTGTGAAGTTAGAATTTTCAAATTAAGCACAAGTTTCAGAGTCTTGTTTAATTTGCCCACTTTTCACGCGTTCAAGATATTATATTACTATCAGCGTGTCAATTAAGGACTCCAAAACTTATGCTTAATTTGAAAATTCTAACTTCCAGATTAAAAGTCTTTTCCCTTTTAATTAACAGAAATAGACCTCTAGATCTATGGAGGCATGTCGCACCTAGAAATGCCTATTTCCATACTGTAGGCATGAGACTTCAGCGTTGGGTTCACGGTTTGCTTGACTGTAGCGTAGAAAATGATACGTTGTTAGGAGAAGTGCATGAGACTTCAGCGTTGGGTTTACGATTTGCTTGACTTTCCAAAAAGCAATCAAAATACAAAATAAATAAACTCTTTATAAGTGCTAAATGTTGCACATTCAAATTTCTTAATTTATATATGTTAAGCTCTTAGTTTTGTTATAGTTTGATGTTTTGTATTGTTTTTATGTTTTCTTGTATTTTACAGGTTTTTGAAGAAAATCCATCGAATTTCAAGATTACAACAAAGTCGGCAAATTCACTTTTGGAAAGATTCAACTCCAAATCAATTTTGAATTTAAGGAAAGAGAAATCAGCAAAAATTCGTTATTTTTGGAAAGAATCCGGAATGAGTATGTCTATGTAATTTAACCATAACTTTCAGGTCAAGTATCAGATTGTGACAAAATTAGCGGCATTGGAAAGCTAATCAAAAATTCAACAATTATGTCAAAAATTAGTTTTTCCTAATTCGGACGTTTACCATGCCAAAATCGCCCCGCAATAAAGGACTACGAATTTTGGAATCATTTTCCTACTTTGATGGAAATTTTAGAAAATGAAAAGACTTGTACTTATTCTATTTGGACTAGAAGACCTATTTATAATTGTTCTAGGATTTCTAGAGCTTCTAGAACTTCTCTAATCCCTATAAATAGGCCTTTAACCGTTGAAGAAAAATACACACAAGCTTTGAGGAAGAAAAATACACACAAGCTTTGAGGAAGAATCAAAGGCTACATCAAGAAGGAGGTTCTTTCTAGTTTTTATTTTCTTTCTTTTCCTTTATTATTTTCTTATGAGGATGATTTCCATCCAATTTATGTGTAACTCATACCTAATTATGTCTCGTTAAGGTTTTCAATTGGCGCATTTGCTACAATTCATATATTGATGCTTAACTTGATTATTTCCTATTTTCTTGAATTCCTCTCATGTTTATGCTTGATCAACATATGCATGTGGTATGGATTTATTATTTATGTCAATTTGAATGACCGAGTCCTGGGCATAATAAAGCAACAAAAAAAACCCCATCACAGGTCATTGGATTAATCAACATAAAGACAACTAGAATAGATTCAATGTTCCAATCTGAGTGTGTTTGCCGGATTTCATAGAATTATGCTTTCCTGAAGAACAACTTAGTAAATACCTTTCTAAATCCTTCAAGGAATAAAAGAATTAGAGTAGATACCATGCCTAACTCGTTGCTCAAGGAAATCAATAGCTTTAGGAGAAGATATCATTCCCTTGTGGCTGGTAAGTATTAGGTATCGAGTTACGATAGTAGCATTAGCATTGTGAATCTTAATTGAGTATGATTAACGATGGATATCGAAGCCCTACCTTATCTCCTATTATATTTCTTCAATATCTTTGTCTCTTCTTTTATTAGATCTTATTAATATTTTTATTTCTTTGCACTCATCTTAATTATTTAGGAAATCTTTTAAGCATAATTTACCAATCCTCGTGAGAATGATCTCGTATTTACCTACTATACTATCTTTCTGATGTTGTGCACTTGTGAGTAAAACGTACAAATATTTATCTATTTATTTAGGTAGATATTTGGATAAATATTTGTACGTTTTACTCGCAAGTGCATAAGATCAGAAAGATAGTATAGTAGGCAAATACGAAATCATTCCCACGAGGATTGGTAAATTATGCTTAAAAGATTCCCTAAATAATTAAGATGAGTGCAAAGAAATAAAAATATTAATAAGATCTAATAAAAGAAGAGACAAAAATATTGAAGAAATATAATAGGAGATAAGGTAGGGCTTCAATATCCACCTTTAATCAAACTCAATTAAGATTCACAATGTCAATGCTAGCATCATAACTTGATACTTAATGCTTACCTGCCCCAAGGGAATAATATATTCTCCTAAAGCTATTGATTTCCCTGAGCAACGAGTTAGGCATGGTATCTACTCTAACTATTTTCTTCCTTGAAGGATTTAACATGGTATCTACTAAATTGTTTTTTAAGAAAGCATAAATCTATGGAAATCGACAAACACACTCAGATTGGAACATGGTATCTATTCCAGTTGTCTTTATGTTGATTAATCCAAGGACCTGTGATGGGGTTTTTTTGTTACTTTATTATGCTCAGGACTCAGTCATTCAAATTGACATGAATAACAAATTCATACCACATGCATATGATGATCAGGAATAAACATGAGAGGAAACCAAGAAAATAGAAAATAATCAAGTTAAACATCAATATATAAATTGTAACAAAGACGCCAATTGAAAACCTTAACGAGACATAATTAAAGCTTCAATCAAGCCCTAACTGAAGTATTAGTTACACATAAATTGGATGGAAATCATCCTCATAAGAAAATAATAAAGGAAAAGAAAGAAAATAAAAACTAGAAAGAGCCTCCTTTTTTATGTAGCCTTTGATTCTTCCTCAAAGCTTGTGTGTATTTTTCTTCAAAGGCAAAATGCCTATTTATAGGGATTAGAGAAGCTCTAGAAATCCTAGAACAATTATAAATAGGTCTTCTAGTCCAAATAGAATAAGTATATGTCTTTTCCTTTTCTGAAATTTCCATCCAAGTAGGAAAATGATTCCAAAGGTCCTTTATTGCGGAGCTATTTTGGTATGGTAAACGTCTGAATTAGAAAAAACCTATTTCTGACATATTTGTTGAATTTTTTATTCGCTTTTTAACGCCACTAATTTTGTCACAATCCGATACTTGACCCGAAAGTTATGATTAAAGTACAAAGACATGCTCATTCTGGATTCTTTCCAAAAATAACGAATTTTTGCCGACTTCTATTTCCTTAAATTCAAAATTGATTTGGAGTTGAATCTTTCCAAAAGTAAGTTTGCTGACTTTGTTATAATCTTGGAATTTGATGGATTTTCTTCCAAAACCTGTAAAATACAATAAAACATAAAAACAACACAAAACATCAAAGTATAACAAAACTAAAAGCTTAATATATGTAAATTAAGGGGCTTGAATGTGTAATATTCAGCACTTATCACACCCCCAAACTTACATATTGCTAATCTCTTAGCAATGCAAAACTGAAAATAAAAGGAAAACTAAAACAATAACAACTCTACCTTCTTTGTCGCGAGAAACACGATTGCATTTAGTGTATGCAATAAGCATTTTAAACCCCTAGGACTCCCTAGTGGATGTGTGAAGTCTCGTAAGGGTTTGCCAAGAATGATACCCACAAACATGATGCAAAAATTCATGTTTATTACAAAGAGTTAAGTGCCATCAAAATTATGATTCTCATTTATTAGCAAGCTTGGAAAGATAAACTCCATCTTCAATATAAACTAGAATTTCACAGTCTAACCACTTACGAACGACAAGCTGAGGCATCACAAATTTAATTCAGTGTAAGGTGAACTAACACATAATCATGAGGCTTCAAATTAATTTCAATGTGTAATGACTCAATATCTCAAAATTCATTGGGATCCCCATCAAATTGAATAACCAAGGCATAATAGCAAGAGCTTTATTCTTTTTTTTTTTTTTTTGGTCAGACTATGCAATGCTTAGTTCTCTTAAGTTTTTTAATTGACTCATGGAACGAGTGAGAGGCTAATACTCCCAAACCAGATGGCTTTAAGGCAGTAGGTGTGGAAACACTCCTAAGAGCTTACTAACTCAAGTTAAAAAGGCTATAAAATTAAACTAGTCATGACTTTAACCAATTCGAATTTCTCGCTTTTTGACGTGAACATTCAATGCTTAATGAGGCAAGAAGTCCAGTTACTCAGTGAAAGCTTCAAAAATGGCTTTTTTCTTTTTCTTTTTTGTTATATATATGCCAAGGTATCCATCCAACAAGTCACACAACTTCACTCAAGACATTGAAAAATACACAATCAAGTTCATATATCATACCTCATAAATTATATGTTAATGTGTTTGTGATAGTTTAGATTGAAACAAATGAATCCTTAAATGCCAAAAGTAAGTAGTAGGACTTTAGAATCAATTTCAAATGATCATGTGTTCAACATTCTAAGCTCACCAATGAAATTCAAATCACAATTTTTAGATCAACCAAAGTCTTAAAAATAACATGAACATGCAATTTCAATTTTTTTCTTTTTTTTAAACAAAAAGTATATGTCCCATACCTCCAAACATGAATTACACATTGTCTTCAATGTGTAGATAGAATGGAAAGATCATACCATGGAGATGAGAAAACTAGTTGGACTAGGTATGGCTCGTAGCATAGTCCCAAACTTGAATGCAGTCACATTTTTCCTAAAAAATAAGACTATGAAGGGGAAAAAAAAATTGTGACAAGATGGGTTGCCTCCTATGAGTGCTAAGTTTAACGTCTTTAGCCAGACAAAGGAAAAAAAAAAACAAAAATCAAAACAAACAAAAAGTGTAAATGACATGGCAGTGTTAGTGCAGGATGTGGCCTCAGTATCACTGATTGGGGTAGATGCGCTTGAGCCTAGTCTGAATTTCGCTCGAGCGCAGGATAGGCAGTGTTCTGAACTGTATGTAATTCCAGATCTTTGTCTTGAGGCCGAAAGTCAATCTCAAAGTAAGGTTTCACTCTATGCCCATTCCTCATGAAAGTATGATTTTTTTTCTTTGTTATGAACTTCTAGTGCTCCATGAGAGAAAACCTTAGTAACAGTGTAAGGACCATACCACCGAGATTTAAGCTTACCTAGAAAAAGTTGTATTCTGGACTTGTATAGCAATACCTTTTGGCCTACATGAAACTCTTTTCTGACAAGTTGCTTGTCATGATATGCCTTAGTCCATTCCTTGTAGATCTTCGCATTTTCATAGGCATCATGTCTCAATTCTTCAAGCTCAAACAGTTGCAATTTTCCCTTTTCACCTGCATGCTTCATATCGAAATTGAGTTGCTTTATGGCCCAGTATGCTCAATGCTCCAGCTCCACAGGTAAGTGACAAGCCTTCCCGAAGACTAACCGATATGGTGACATACCAATTGGGGTCTTGTAAGCAATCCAATAAGCACATAGTGCATCATTTAAGCGTAAAGACCAATCCTTTCTGTTAGTGTTCACCATCTTCTCCAGGATGCTCTTGATTTCTCTATTGCTGATCTCGACCTGTCCAGTTGTCTGGGGATGATATAAAGTACCTACCTTATGTGTGATCTCATACTTCTTTAGCAAAGAAGCAAAAGGGTGATTGTTAAAATGGCTTCCTCCATCAATGATGATCACTCTTGGTGTCACAAATCGAGTGAAAATATATTCTTGCAAGAACTTCACAACAACTCAATGATCATTAGTTTAAGAGGGGATAGCCTCGATGCATTTGGACACATAATCAACCCCCACTAGAATATATAAAAATCCAAAGGAGTTAGGGAAAGGGCCCATGAAATCAATACCCCATACGTCAAAGAGTTCGACCTCTTGAATATTCTGTAATGGCATTTGATTTCGGGAAGAGATGTTCCCTGTTCTTTGGCATTTGTCACAAGCACTGCAAAACCCAAAAGCATCTTTAAATATAGTGGGTAGGGATGTAAACGAAGCAACGCTACCCATGAGCTCGCTCGGGCTCGGCTCAATAAGGCTCGGCTCGTGCGCGACTCGGTTATTAAATTAGCTACTCGTGGACATAAAACTATACTCGATTATTAAACAATACATACCTGTATAAAACCCGGCTCGCTCGTTTAAAGTTCGAGAACATACTCGTAAAAAGATTCGGCTCGCTTATTAGCTCGACTTGTATATATATATATATATATAATAATTAATTATTGTTATACAATATATAATTATTAGTTATATCTATAAGTGTCTATATAATATATAATTTAATTATAAAAGATAATTAATATGATTATATCTTATATGATCTAAGAGACTAAGATTCTAAGTCTAATAATTAAATATCTAATAATTGTTGAATTAACAATAAATTGTTAATCATATAATTTAATGAAAATCTTGATACTTAATCGTATTATTTAAATAATCATATCATATACAATGACAATATAATTGGTATAATCCCAAATCAATTGATTAGCATTAAAATCAACAATGTGTTTCTTATAATCACAAATTAAGTATAATTATTAGAATTCATATTATTAGATTATATGATTATATGTATTATCACTAGAATTTATATGAAATACATATGATCTAAAATTTATATGATATTAAATCTTAAGTGATATGACACATTATATCTTTATTATATAATGTAATAATCATATCAACAATACTTATTTTGTATCATTGTATAATTAAGTGTGATATAAGTTCTAACAATGTACTATGATGTAACAACAATAAATGATGTGATCAAAAAATTCATTTGATTTAATTTAAGTATGATCTAATAATTTATATGATATTAAATCCCATGTCATATGGAATAATGTATAATGTAATAATCATATAAAAAATACTTATTTTGTATTATCGTATAATTAAATGTGATTTAAGTTCTATCAATTTTAGTTATATCATGTCATATAAATGTTATTATTAGATACTAATAAAGATAGGATAAGTAACTTATTGCATAAATGAAAAAACGGTGTGTTTTCCACAAAGCACAGTGTTTAGAAATTTGGAAACAGTGTCTTTTCCACCACAGGCGACGTGCGTGCAGCGTGGTCGACTGGTCGTGGACCACGTGGACAACGGGACAACGACATTTGAGACACTTAAGACTCAAGAGTCAGAATTTTTTTTTTTTTTTCTTCTAAATGAGACGCTCAGAGATAGAGAGTGAGTAGAAAATTTTTGTTTAATTTTTTTTGAAAACTAATTAAAGATGACCGTTAGATTTGCTTGTTAATCAATTTCAATCGTTGGATGGCTAATGTGCATTCCAGCTGTAGAGCACAACTGACCCTAGAATTTATTCAGTGTTTTGCACGCACGCTATTCATCAGATTCAACAATAATTATTGAATCATCCAATAGCTAATTGATATCAACGCCTAGGATTCGTCTGATTCACTCCGATGTATATAATCAAATGCAAGTTGCGTGTACAAGATTATTTCCTGTTTGGACTTGCGTGCGTGACATGCGTCACTGGCAGAGACGCATCATGGCTTTTCAGCCATTTCCTGTTTTCCAAACATTGAAGTAATTGAAAGCATTAGTGCACTGTGCATCATGCATGTTACCGAGGAGACGAGTCAGGCGACTTTAAGAGTTTCAAAATTTTTGCAAGGTTAGATTTTGATTTTACTCCTGTGTCTTGCTGGGAGATTTTGATTTTACTCTTTTAATCCAGGAAGGGGATTCCTTTTAGCTTGCTTTAACAGGAGTCATAGTGTAAGTAATCTTGTTGTGAATCTCTTACTCTCTCCTATTTGTTTCGTATCATTTAACAAACAAAGAGCAATGGATGAAATCTGGAACAATTTTTTTTTTTCCTCTCCCTTTAAAATACAAATTGATATCATTCGGTAAAGCTCGAGATGGTTTGTTTATGTATTTTCCTAACAGAACCTCCATTTTCTTTCTTTCCCAGGTTCGCATCAACTCCATACATTTTGTTTTTCCCTTCTTTTTTTTTTTTCTTAAAATCCTTTTTCTCACGAGCTGGGCGAGCCGAGTGCTTGATAAGACACTCGGCTCGTCAAAAGACCAAGCTCGAGCTTGAGCTCGGACAAGAATTTTCCTTTGGCGAGCCGAGCCAAGCCTAGATTTTGGTACCCGTCACGAGCTCGAGCTGAGCTTGAGCTCATGAACAATCTCCACGAGCCGAGCTTGGACAACCACTACTCGCCTGAGCTCGGCTCGTATACATGCCTAATAGTAGGCCAAAAGAAACCTGCTTGTAATACCTTAAGTGTTGTCTTCTTTGCTCCGAAGTGTCCTCCACAGGCAAGCTGATGGCAATGCTGTAAAATGCTGGTATGCTCTTCTTTGGGTACACATCTCCGGATGATTTGATCAGGGCAGAATTTGAATAGATAAGGATCATCCCAATAGTATTGTCTAGATATAGGTATTAATCTCTCCCTTGCTTGACTGGACATAGGGAAAAACCTTTGTAGTGATGTAGTTCACAATGTCTGCATACCAAGGAGGGTGGACATTGATGGAAAATAATTGCTCGTCCGGAAATTGTTCGCCTAAGGAGAGCTCAATCCCTTCTTTTTCATAAAACAACCTAGACAAATGATCTGCAACCACATTTTCACTACCTTTTTTATCCTTTATTTTTAGATCAAATTCTTGCAGTAGTAAGACCCATCGAATCATCCTAGGTTTTGCATCCTTCTTTGCAAACAAGTATCTGAGAGCAGCATGATCAGTGAAGATGATGACTTTAGATCCAATCAAATGATCTAAACTTTTTCAATGCAAAGATGACTGCTAACAGCTCTTTTTCAGTGGTGGAATAATTTAGCTGAGCATCATTTAAGGTTCTAGAAGCATAATAAATAGCATGAGGTACCTTATCAACTCGCTGGCCTAAAATAGCTCCCAAGGCAAAATCGCTAGCATCACACATAAGTTCGAACGGGAGGTTCCAATTTGGTGCCATCATGATTGGTGCGGATGTGAGTAGTTTTTTCAATAAATTGAAAGCATCCATGCACTCGTCAGTCCATACAAACTTTGCATCTTTGGCCAACAGTGTGCAGAGAGGGTCTAGAAATCTTTAAGAAATCCTTAATGAATCTTCTATAAAATTCGGCATGCCCCAAAAAACTTCTTATACCCTTTACCGTCATAGGCGGAGGGAGTTTGGAGATGATGTCAATCTTTGCCTTATCAACCTCAATACCTTTGCTAGAAGTACCATGACCCAGCACGATACCTTGTTGTACCATGAAATGTCACTTTTTCCAATTAAGCACTAGATTGCAATCTTCCCACCTTTTTAGGACAATCTGCAGATGATGGAGACATTCATCGAAGTTAGAGCCAAACACACTAAAATCATCCATAAATACCTCAATGAAATTTTTCACCATATCTGAAAAAATGCTTATCATGCATCTTTGAAATGTAGCAGGTGCATTGCATAATCCAAATGGCGTCCTCTGGTAGGTAAACATGCCGAAAGAACATGTGAATGTGGTCTTTTCTTGATCCTCTGGAGTGATAGCAATCTGATTGTACCCATTATACCCATCCAAAGAAACAATAGTAGCTGTGACCAGCTAACCTTTCTAGCATCTGGTTAATAAAAGGTAAAGGAAAGTGATCCTTTCGGGCCTCCTTGTTGAGCCTTCGGTAGTCAATATATACCCTCCATCTGGTGGTCATTCTTGTAGGTACCAACTCGTTTTCTTCATTCTTCACCACTGTAAATTCCACTCTTTTTTGGCACCACTTGAACCGGAATTACCCATTTGCTGTCAGAGATGGGATAGATAATGCCAACATCTAGCAATTTGAGAACTTCATCTCTGACTACTTGCTTCATGTGAGGGTTAAGTCTTCTTTGTGCGTCCCTAGTTGGCCTTGCTTCATCTTCAAGGAGAATTCTGTGCATGCATTTGGAAGGGCTTATACCTTTGATGTCGGCAATAGTCCACCCTAGTGCAGTTTTATGATCTCTAAGAACCCTTACAAGCTTCTCCTCTTCCCCCAAACTTAATTCTGAGGCAATTATTACTGGTAATGTCTGATTGTCTCCTAGGTAGGCATATTTCAAATGGGCTGGAAATTGTTTCAGCTCTAAGATTGGTGCCTGGACAATAGATGGAACAAGAGTAGTGTTAGTTGGCACAAGCAATTCAAAGGGAGGTGCATACTTACTTGGATGAGGTGGAGAGGCTTCAAGGAATTGAACGGCTTCAATGATATCATCATTAACATTCTCACAATCTAACTTAATGTCTTGCCTTGTGAAACTATGAGTGAGAGTGGCTTCCATTGGATCACTATGATGTACCTGAAAAACTTTCTCCACAACATTTTGAATTAGACAGATATTAAAACAATCACGGTTGTTTAGGGGTAATTTAAATGCATCAAAGACCTTAAATTCAATTTTCTATGCATTAACTTTCATGCTCACCATACCCTTTTTTACACAAATTTTTGTATTTGCAGTTCTCATAAAGGGTCTTCCCAAAATAATAGTTAGAGGTAATGGCATAGGGGATTCTTCCATATCCAGCACAATAAAATCAGCAGGTACAATAAATTGATCTACCTTTACCAAGACATCTTCCAAGATACCTTTTAATCTTTTAATACTTCTATCTGCCAATTGTAAGGTGATTGAGGTTGGTTGGAGCTCCCCCAAACCAAATGTCTCATATATAGTATATGGTAGCAGATTGATGCTTGCTCCCAAATCCAGCAATGCACAATCAAAAAGTTGGTCACCAATCTTGCAAGGAATAGTGAAACTACCTGGATCTTGCAGCTTTGGTGGCAACTTCCTCAATAGTACAACACTTACCTCTTCTGTTAAAGCAACCTTTTCATGATCCTTGGATGTTGTGGCTTCAGTTGGAGATGTCGATACTATCTCATCAAGCTCTATCCCCACCTTGTTGTCAATGGTCTTCACTTCTGAGAGTTGTTATAGCCTTGAGTTACTCGTGGCCCCTTGGATTGGGTATTGTTTGGGCTGGGAATTCACCCATTTTTCTCTTGCTTAGCTCTTTAGCCAACTGCCCCCCCCCCCCCAACTTGTGTTGCCAATCTTTGGATAGCTTAACTGGTCTGAGTATTGTTCTATTGTTGTGCAGTCATAAATTGGAGTAAAGCACTTTCGAACTCATTCTTCTTTGGCTCTGGATTTGGTTGAACCGCTTATGGTGGAGCTTGATAGTTATTTCCTCGCTGGAAATTTTTTTGTTGCCCTTGTGGATTCTGCACATTCTGATTGTTACTCCATGAAAAATTGGGGTGGTTTTGCCACCCTGCATTGTAAGTGTTGAAGTATGGATTGTTCTTTGGAGGGTAATTATTTTGACCCACATAATTTGTTTGCTCTTGATCTGTAGATGAAGACATGAGGTAAGTCTCAGTGGTGTGGTCAAACTGGGAACATATGGCACATACCTCAATTTGTGCAATCTATTCAATGGGCGAGATGTTGTGTGTAGTCATGGCTTTGACTAGCATATCCAACTTTCTTTCCATGGTAGCCATTTGATTTTGAACTCCGCCATTTATGTTCACTTCATAGACACCCTTTCCTTTTACTCCTTGCCTCCCTCGGGATGAAAATTGTTGGGAGTTTTCACTTAAAGTCTCAAACATTTCTATTGCCTCCTCACTATTATTTTCCATTTGTACACCTCCACAAGCTGAATCTACAAGACTTTTGTTAGAATCATTTAAACCTTCATAGAAAGCTTGAACCTGATCGTCTTAAGATAGATTGTGATATGAGCATTTTAGAAGTAGCTCCTTGAAGTGCTCCCACGCCTCAAAGAATAGGCTTGCATCTTTTTGTTGGAAGGTTTGAACCTTCCTCCTCAATTGCCTAGTCCTTTGGGCTGGGAAGAACTTTGTGGCCAACTCCTCCCAATTGTGGATAGATCCTACAGCCAAAGAATTCAACCATAACTTAGCATTATCTTTCAAGGAAAACAAAAAAAGAATTAACCCGATTCCTTTCGCATTTAAGCCGTGGATGTTTTGTGTCTTGCGAAGATCAAAGAAGTCTTGAATATGAAGATAAGGATCCTCCGTAGGTGTGTCTCTGTAGTGTGGAACCATGCTGAGCAGGTGGGGAGACAAATTGAAATTGCTTTGCACATTCGGCTGGAAAGCAATGCATGAGGGCTAATTTAGATTCTGTGGTATGAAAGAACTCTTCATTGGCTTCCGCTCAAGTGGATTTTCTACACGTACTTCTACCATCTTTCCTCAACTTCGAATAGAATTTCTGCTTTTGAGGTGTATTTTCGTTGTTGAATAGTGCGTTCAATATCTGGATTGTATGGAATGAGTTCTGAATTTTGAGATCGACGACCTTGCATAGGCAAAAGTTATTGTAGCAGTGGACAGCAACTTCAGTACTGCTGTCTGTAAGATCTATGCTCGAGCCCCAATATTAGAATTGAATTCTACAAAAAATGAACTCATAAACAAATGATTCTTTCTTTCTTTTTTACATTACCAAACAACTTTATTTATTTTTCTCTCACAAAATTTAAAAATGCATCTCATTATATCACATCAATCAATTTCCTCATCCTTTTCACTTTCAAAACTCTTTACTAAACTTATCCGAAGTCTTTTTGGAAATCTGCTATCTTAACAAAGCCATGGACGTTGAAACAATCTTTAAACATTTGTCATTAGGTCTATTTTCCTCTCCTTTTGATGCATCACCACCCATTTTATACTCTGCAATCCATATATTTCACATGCATAGGTAATGTGACCATGATTTTTTTTTTTTAGGTGCTAAATACATATGTTGAGATTTGTATACAAATTTAAAATACGAGAATAAAAGCGAAAGTAAGAAAGAGAGAAAAAAGAGACAAAGAATTATGGGTGGTTCGGTGTTAGACATCTACATCCACCACTCTGAATAGCCTCTAGGGTTACATTGTGTTCAATAACTTGATTGTTTACAATATATATATATATATATATATATATATATATATATATATATATATATATATATATATATATATATATATATATATATATATATATAGGTCCCTATTTATAGTTATATGTAAGTCAACATATACAAGTAAACATATATCGACTTATACAAGAAAACACAAATCTACCTAGACTAGGAAATGTAAATCAATAATATTATATTCACAAAGGTGCAACTGCGAGCAGGGATTGTGCGCGATGCACAGTTGTGGATTTAGTGAGCTCAACCAGAATCTTCTTGTAGGTGGTGCGTGAGGGAGTGTGGAACCTCTTTTGGGCGCGTGGTGGAGGCGGTCCAATAGATCAGTCGACTCTAATAAAGAATCTGGGCTTTTCTTCCTCAAATTGCTGACGACGACGACGCGTGGTGGCCGACGAGGGCCGGTGGAGCGCCGAGTTCAGACACTGAAATCTTGGCTTGGCGCATGACAACGCGTTGGTGCTAGTATGGCGATGTTCTGGGTAGATCTGGGATGATAGTCGGCAGATTTTGTCGGATGGTGTAGCTGTCGAGGTGGTTGGGTGACCGTAGCGACGCGTGGTTGATTGTGCAGAATTTTTGGGTGGCGCGTGGAAGCGCGTGACGATGACTATGGCGGTGATCTCGGCAAAGATGGACATGTCTGCTTCAAATCTATTGATTGGCGCGGCTACCAAGGTGATTGGACGACTTTGGAGGTGCGGAGTTTCAAAGGCAAAAACTCTTGCCGGAGCATGAAGGCATGACTGAACTGTTTAGGCTAAGGAAAGATAGTTATGATACCATATTGAGATTTGTATATAAATCTAAAATACAAGAATAAAAGCAGACGTAATAGAGAGAAAAGAGAGACAGAATTACGGGTGATTCGGTATTAGATACTTACGTCTACCATTCTGAATAGCCTTTAGGGTTATATTCTGCTCAATAACTTGATAGTTATATATATATATATGTCCCTATTTATAATTAAATAAGTTGATCTATACAAGTAAACTTATATCGACTTATACAAGGAAACACAAATTGACTTATACTAAGAAATAGAAAATCAATAATATTATATTCAGAATAAATCCGGAATATATTCTAACACTTTCAAAGATCTAGCATTTAATAATTAGAAACAAAATGTAGCTAATATTTGGGAAATAAAGTGATAGAGAGCCTGCATTCCCAAAACAGAAATTCTAATTATTGTTATTTATTTTTTTTTTTTTGGGGGAAATTGCATGATAAAAGGAGCCAATTTTCATATTTGCTGGTTGCATGTGGCATGGGCTCCTTATCAATGGACTGGTGGACGAGGTCGGGGCTTAAGTTAAACATGTTGCATTGCAGGAACTCGACAACGGGTCCGAACCCACGTGCTGGTTTGGTGCTTCCCATGTTAGCATTGTCAACTTTGGAACAAATAATAATGGAAAAACAAAATACATATAATGCTATATATTTAATCAATCAACGTCCTTCAAATCAGGGGTATATCGCCGTATCTTCTCCGTTATTAGTGATATTTGTACCTACATACCTATCATTAATTATCAACGCACTATCACACAGTCGGATTATGTTTGCCACACACACAGGCAAGACAAAACCATTCATTTTTTCAACACACTATGATCACACTATGATCACTATCACACACTCTCACTCCAATTCTCTAATTCAATAATTACAATATAAAAATGTCATACATTTATTTCTGTTGTTTGGTCCCCAAGAAACTGGATTTAATAATATCTGGACCACCCACGTAATCTGTGGTTCCGTGTTGGAGCTAAACAAAGAGAGAGAGAGAGAGAGAGAGAGAGAGAGAGAGAGAAAATACGAATGAAAAGGACATAAGCCAAACAAAAAAGGAGAGAAGGAGAGCAAGAAAGGCTATCGACGGATGTTTCCCACTGTCAAAGGGAAAGAGGAATTAACCATATCGTTATGGCTTATCTATAAAATAAAATAAAATAAAATAGTTAGGGCTTGTCTATATCAAATTGAGGAATGTTAAAGTTTGAGAAAGTTCATTGAAAACCTAACATTTCTCAAATTAGGGTAACTATTATACTCTCTCTCTCTCTCTCTTATATTATTAGTATAGATTAAATCAAAATAACTTTTTCCTAAATTTTTAGAAGAACTGTACTATGAAATAA
Source organism: Alnus glutinosa (assembly GCF_958979055.1). Taxonomy (NCBI): domain Eukaryota; kingdom Viridiplantae; phylum Streptophyta; class Magnoliopsida; order Fagales; family Betulaceae; genus Alnus; species Alnus glutinosa. The sequence continues at coordinate 16,225,053 of NC_084897.1, forward strand.
CTGTTAGAATATTAATTAAATAGTAATGCTAGAAAATCTACGTTTATCTTACAAGGTTTACGTTGTAATTCCAACCAACCCTTCAATCAATCATTATTTAAAAAAAATGAAAGGGTTAATTGAGGCTGTCATGTTATCATTGTGCGACACTTGTGAATTAATACAAATGTGGTATATAGCATTACTCTTAATTAAATGAGTAAATCAATGATTTCCTACTAGTTTAATCTTTTGGAATAAGTGATCATTTAACATAGTATTAGAACATATGTTCTGAGTTCAACTTTGTCTTTGTCAATTCACTCTTTCAATTAAATATTCTAATTGTCCTACCTCACTTATTAAAAGTGAGTATTAGATATTAATTAAATGATTAAATCAATCATTTTCATATTAGCTCAAGCTTTTGAGTGGTGAATGAACAATAACTAAGTTTTCCTCTTTCTATATTTTATAGTTAAACTCTATATTACCAATTGATCAGTAATATTATTTAGTAGATCCGTGTACGTACAACAATCATATAGCTTAATTACACTACAATAAAAATTAGCACTTTAAAAAAAAAAAAATACTAATCTAATGACTGATTTTACTGCATGTCATCCAGCTGTATGACAGACTTGATAGTTATACATAAATCTACTAAATAGAATTATTCATTACATAGGTGATAGTAGGGGTGTAAACCCGGAGCGGGTTCCCGTGTATTGGGTAAAAACCGGGATCCGGCTCCGGGTCCCCTGGTTTTTCGCATTTAACACCCGGCCCCGGACCCGGGTACCCTGGGTAACCGGTTTTACCCGGATACCCGGATAAAACCGGTTATCCGGTTCGGGTGGTATATTTGTTTAAAAAAAAATTAATTTTTGTGACAAATAACCCTATCCATTGCAAAGAAATCACAATTACGTGTAACAAAACTTGAATTGAAATCTTGAGATGGCCGAATAGGATAGATGGGCTTATGTGATTCTAAAACATTCACTTTATTACAATAATATTAAGCTCAAAAGAAAGGAAATCATAATATTCACATTCAGGGCAAGAAATGAGACCCATGACAAACAAACACATTGCAATCAGACTGTGACCAAAATAAAATCAAATTAGACAAGACCAAAGGACACATAACAAAAACCAAGGAACAAATTCACACTGCAATCAAAAGGACACATAACAAAAACCAAGGAAAATATAGCAACTAAATTCATGCTGACAGGATCGGAAAATGCATGTTATATAACAAAAACCAAACTATCAAGGTTCGGTCTTTGTCTATTTTCTAATTGGAGCTCCAAAAATCTAAAGATATCCTTTGCAAGAGACTCCAATCATGAAGAAGGTGCAAAATTCATTGGCCTGCAAAATTCTTTGATTCCTTATTATACCTTTTCATCCTTGAAGAAGGTGCAAAATTCTTTGAATCATCTAAAAAGATTCTGTTGGCTCCTTCTCGACTCAGTCGACTGTGAAACTTCAGAGAGGATAAATTCACATACATAATTACATATTAAAAATTCAAAAGTTCATAAACATAATACATATTACATATTAAAAAAGTTCAAACCCAAAAGTCCATAAATATATTAAAAAAGTTCATAACCAAAAGTCCATAAACATATTAAAAAAAGTTCATAGCCAAAAGTCCATAAACATATATTAAACATATCCCAACATGGTCCGGTTTCTGACTTTTTGTAGCTCTGCCCTCAATCTTCTATAACTACAACAGAAAAAAAAAAAAAAAAAAAAAAAAAAAAAAAAAAGAAGAAGAAGAAGAAGAAGAAGAAGAAGAAGAAAAAGAAAAGAGAATTAGTTAAATGAATAAATAACTAAAACGAATTAATAATAATGAAAACTAAAATAAATTTATAAACATTTACCATGCTCATCAAATATTTCAATAAAGTTCTCATAGTCCAAGTCTTCATTGCCCTTTAACCAGTCTTGCGTGCAAATCAAGGCCTCAACTGTCAATGGAGATAATGAACTCCTAAAGGGATCCAATATACGTCCTCCGTTGCTGAATGCAGACTCAGATGCAACGGTAGAAATAGGAATGGCCAATATATCACGGGCTATCTCTGCGAGGATAGGATATTTGGGTGCATTAACCCTCCACCAAAGTAAGATGTCAAATTCATTTGTTGATGCTTCACATCCATCCAAAAAATAACGATCCACCTCTGACATACACTCCGAGTTGTTCTCTTCCTCAAGGTGTTTGATGAAACTCTTCATATATTTCGTCTCTGTAAGTGTATTTTCATCATCATCATCAACACTAACATCTATAGAAGTAACAGTTGAACTTTCCACACCCGCATCAATGTTAGACAAATGCCTCTCATATAATTTGTTGTATTGCTCCCACAAACGGTTCAAAAGGTCTTTCACATTTGTCTCGATTTGTTTCGCCCAATCAGGGCCACTACATTTTACCAAGTAATATTGTAATGCCTTCAACTTGGTACGCGGGTCAAGAACATGAACAACATACAACAATAAGTTAATCTTTTCCATAGTCCCCCAATACTTTTCATACTTCTTTTTCATATCCCAACTCACTGCACTAAGGATAGGATTATAACTCATACACCCATCAGACAATATCTTTATAATAATACAAAGTTGAATGAAATATGCATTGGAGGTGACATGAATTGAACTAGAAAACTTCAATGTGGCTTCATAAAAAGGTTTCAAAAACTTCACAAATTCCTTAGCATTTTTCCACTCATCATAGCTAGGAACAACAAAAGGATTACCATCTTCCTCCCCAAGTCGAGTAAAAGCTTTTTGATACTTCTCAGCCGCACTCAACATTAAGTACGTAGAATTCCATCTTGTTTGAACATCTAGAGAAACTGTCTTTGTACATTGAATTTTTTTCACACTTAATGCATTCTTTAAACCTTGCCATTCTCTGTGGTGAAGACCTCACAAATTTTACTACGCTCCTAATATTAGAAACACAATCACCCAATCCTTTTAAGCCTTCATTTACAAGAAGATTTAATATATGAGCCGCACACCTCATGTGAAGGAGTTCACCTCCCAAAATAGAATCTCTCTTGTCCTTCAACTTCCTTCTCATATAATCAATCGCCACATCATAGACTGTCGTATTATCAGTTGTAATAGTGAACACTGATTCAATCTCCCATTCTATCAATGTATTCTCCAACATTCTTCAAATATTTTCACCCTTATGACTTGAAATCAAGTTAAACTTGATTACTTTCTTATGCATTCTCAAATTAGAATCTATGTAACTAGCGGTAACAACCATGTAGTTCAAATTTTGAAGAGATGTCCATGTATCAGTAGTAATGCAAATTCTTTTACCCCTCAAAGAAGCCTTCAATTTAAGTTTTTCTTCCTCATAAAGTTTCATGCAATCTTTTTGTAGAGTAATGCGACATGGTAAATTGAACCTTGGTTCAATTCCATTCATCAATTCTCTAAACCCAAAACTCTCCACATGCCTAAAAGGCAATTCCTCCTTAATGATATATTGAACAACCAACTTCCTTATTTTAATCGGATCATACTTCACAAATCCCAATTGGTTGGTATTGCAACTACCACTCTCTGACATTTTCTTAAATGACTGTTGCAAGAGAGTTTGACCTTTGGGTACATTGGATTTTTCCAAATTTCTAAGTGGAGAAGTTGGACAGTTAAAGGTAAGGTGGTTCATTAAAGACGAAGTGTCATGTCTCCAGTGACACGCTAACCTCCTATTGCAACAATTGCATGATGCCTTAGGGTTTTCCTTGTCAATTGGTTCCACTTTTGTAAAGTGCAACCATGCTTTTGACCGATTCACAGCTTGTGATTTTTTTTTTTAGGGATCCAATTCTGTTTGCAAGGAAGGCGAGAAGGTTTCAACATTTGTAGTTGAAGGCTTGTCATGTGACTCATTGACATTTTCCATAATAGGCCTAGTTGGAGCATAAAAAGTAAAAACAGTATTACATTTAATAGTACTGACCAAACAATTAAGAGCCATAATAATATGAAACAACTTTGTGATATTGTGTACACATAAAGATACACAGCAAAGAGTTAATTAACTAATCATTAATTTTCTTCATTGTAGTTCTTGTGAAAGGCATATATTTCGTTTGCTTTAATTTTTCTCCTCTAGAACTAGAACTAGAAGTCAAGCAGCCTTGTAATTATGTGAAAAATTCAGAAAACTTCCTTCTCTTGTATATCGAATATACTAAGTATCTTCCGATATTTGTTCTCACAAAGAACATGGCCAGAACATCATATGTATTCATCAGAAAAACAAACACAAAAAGAAGCACAAGATTGTTATTCCATAAAGCACAACAAAAGATTATCATCACCAAGCCAATGGAATAGATGTTTAGCTATAATCTAGATAGATCAACCTTTGTTAAATTTAAATGAATAAATTTATACCAGTGAGTTTTATTAATTTCTCCAAATATCAAGGAACTAAATTTTCTCTTGAAGCCATTGTTAAGAAATTACAAAACAATCCTTTGTAAACACAACGCAAAGGATGTTCAAAAGTGAGCTATCAACTACAGATTGAATCTACATTTGGTGACAGGGGGCTTAACTCTAAAACCAAGAAATCTGATGCCAATGAAATTAATTGCTCAAAAACAATTCACGCTTATCCAACCGAAAGATAGCATTATTTTTTTCGTAAAGAATAAGAAGCAAACAAAGGGGTACCATACCTTGAGGTACTTGAGCTTGAGGCTACCGTAAAACAGAAGTAATAGAGAATGCCGAAGCTGCAAAGTGCAAAGCACCGAATACGAGCCACCTATTAAGCCAAACCCCAAAAAGTCAGAAACTCAAATATTTTACAAAAGTTTCAAAGATTCAAGATTCTGGGTTGAAGTACTGAACCATCGTCGGCTGAATGTCGTGAAGCCGTGAAGAAGACGATTTCTGCAGGAGCTTCAATGGGCAGAAAGTCTTCGGTTGAACGTCGTGAAGCCGTGAACCATGAAGGAGATGATTTTTGCAGGAGCTTCAATGGCCTGAACGTCGTGAACGAGGCAATGAGTGGGAGGCACAGGGAGCAGCTCAGCAGAGTCAGCAGCTGCAGACGGCGGTACGGCACAATCTGCAATCTGGAGTTTGGCCGTTTGGGACTTTGGGTAAGGAGTTAGGGACTTAGGGCAAGTGGGCAACAGGTAACAGGTACTAAAAAGACTAAAAAAACCCCTTCATAAGCCATTAAGTTTTTCTTTAAGCTGTGTGTAATATTAGAGTGAAGGGGTAGGAGGATAATTTTTTTTTTTAATTAACTAAGGTACCCGGAGCCGGGTACCCAGATATACCCGGGATTTCATACCATCAATACCCGGCTCCGGCTCCGGGTACCCGGGTACCAACCGGGTTTCCCGGTTTCCCGAAGCAGGTTAATTCCCGGTTCCGGTTTCCCGACCGGTTATACCCGGTCCGGATTTACACCCCTAGGTGATAGCGTACGTGCAAAAAGATAAAAAAGGACGTGGGGAGTTTGAAGACTAATTTTTTATAGCATCAAAAAGTTGATAAAAATCATCTTTAAAATAAATAATGATGAAGGTAATGCTTATCAGGTGTGGGGTTAAGGACTTTCCATTGTTTCCAAAATGGAAGATATAATTCCAAAAGTGGGTTTGCTTTTTGTTTCCTTTTAATATTAATATGTACACATACTTGTTAGTGTATATCTAATTATTTTTCTGGCCTCAATGATGATGCTCATAAGGTTTTATTTGGGTGCGTTAATTGCTCATTAGGCTTTACCTAGGGGGACGTTAATCCCCCCTTGAAACTATAATTATTAGACTTAAATCATTATGGGGTACTTAATTATGATGCAAATGGCCAATAGATTTTTCATACAATTTGGAAAGAAAGCTCTTTTGTCCTTTTGAATAAAAAGCACTCATTTGTATCTCAACTTCTAAGGCGGACAAAGATTCTCTTCATTTTATGGTTATGGTTTAAATTGAGATTTTTTAGTTATAGAAATTTATTTTTTAAGAGAAACCTTTAAGATGTAAAAAAATAAAAAATAAAATAAAAAAAATAAAAAAATAAAAAAAAATTAAATCAAATATATTTTTTCCATAAATTTTGGTGGGGTCGGATTTCAGATTTTAAGGGAGAGATTAATGGGACCTTTTGACATTGAGTGGATCAAGAGGGTTTTTTCTTAAATTTTTAGGGGGCTAAATAGGACATTATCATAAAGTAGCACTAGTTTTGTTGTAGGTAAAGTCCACGTACTCCTCAAACTACCACCCAATTGACAATGTTCTCCCCAAATTACCAAAAATTGTTATGTTCCAACAACAACAGAAATACCATATATTCATGAAAAACATTGACAATTTTTTGGTAGTTTGGGGGGGAGGGGAGATATTGTTCTAATTAAAAGTTTGGAGGAACATTGTCAATTAGATGGTAGTTTGAAGAGGTATGTGTACTTTTCCTAAATTATTATGCAATAGGAATCTATGACTAATGTTGGCATAAGCACAATTTGCTAGCTAATTAAGTTTCTTTATTGAATTAAGTTACCATCCACTAATAAAAAGAAAAGAAAATGCCTCATCTTGGATGTGACCTTATAATTTGGCAGAGACTAAGCCCTTCACATTTTTCATTGGGGTGTGGAATCGTTGAGAATTTGTGCAAATTCTTCCACTAAATAAAAAAGATTCACACATGTTTTAATCAGGAAATAATAAAGATGGTATATATCAAAGCATATGCTTTGTACCAATCCCCATCAAGGATACATTTACACCGCCAAGAAAGAAAACTGTTTGACCAAATCTTGAACAATTTGGACAAATGAGTCCTATAAAAACTTTCATATTTGCTATTCAGATTGTTAATAATACAGACAATAAATTACTAAAGATTCAAAAAAACAAAAACACATTCATATTCTCAAAACATGGCTCATATGGTGATCAAGAAAGCAAACTTGGGTTAATCATGGCCTTTCTCACTTCCTAATCTTTTCTTAATAAAAACTATGAAAAGAAAAGGCGGTGATAAGTCTTGAATTATTCGATTAAATACCCTTTTATTTGCATTTCTTACCTAGTTTGTGTTATATATATAACGTTTTGTTGTAGTTTTGTGTTATGTCTTATTTTCAGGTCTTAGTTGAAATCTAGTTTAAAACACTTGAATTAGACCTAAAAATACATCAAGGGCAATTTGGCTATTTCTGGAGTTCAAGGTTGATCTTGAAAAGATAAAAATCGTCTAAGGCAATTCGATCAATCGATTATTTGTACAGCCAATAATTCGATCAATCGACTTTCAGTCGAACCAACTTCGATCAATCGAGATGCGATCGATCGAATCTCAAAACACCATAAAATCGATCGATCGACTTCGCATCTTCCAAAAGGTCCAGATATTTCCAAATTTGTGCGATCCAGATCAAAAGTTGATTTCTATAGACAGAATTGGACGCTGACCTCCTCTGTTTGTGCAGCTGGAATTGATCCTTGATGAGTTAAATCAAATCTCTATATATATGAGATTAGTGTATAGATTTAATCATGCATTACTTGGGGTTTTCGATTTTCCAAGGGCATCCTTAGTTAATTTTAGTGTTTTGTAATTCCTTTGATGCACGTTTTCTGGGCCAAAATCCAGAGAGCAACTTTTTCTTCTTTTTCCTTTTTGTTCTCCATGTTCTAACTTAGGTTTATTTTCTTTTTGTAATCCGAATTTTATAATTTTAATATAGTTGTTTTTTATTAATTCTCTTCTTGTTCCTTTACTGTTTTCCATGGAACTAATGTCTAGATTAGTTTATTTCATATCTAGCTAAACCATTCCTTAGGGTTTTGATCAAATCTTTTCCAAAAACCATGAAGCGTTCTTGATGTTCTTGAAATTTTTTGATATGTTCGATGATTGTATAAGACTAGAGGATTGCAAAACCCATGCTAAAAGGTTTTGTCTTCAAGATTCCAATCCATTTATTCATGACAAAGAGTTATGCTTCCCTATGAGGTTTCTTAGATTCATGAATAAAATCAACGTTTTTGAAAGGGAACGATGTATTGTGCAATGGTTCTATTTGACATGATGCATATTCACTTATTAGAGTTACATTATAGGGTATGCTAGAGAGCACTAATCGTTTCACACATTTGGTAGTCTAGAACATTTTTCAATTGTAGTATAACTTTTACGTGATGTGATCAGTGTGAAACTAGATACCTTATCATTGTGACCTAATTAAGGTTTTCATGTATTGTGTATGTTTATTAAGATGTTTTATAGAGTAGTAAGATAGGGAGCATTAATCACCCTACACCTTTTGTAGTGTAAACGTTTTTCAATTATAAATTAATCTTTACGTGCAGTTGTTTAATGTGAAACTAGGTACTTTATTATTACGTCTTAACGAAAGTGTTTTCATGTCCAGGTCGTCGTAATGGTTGACGTCCATCATGCGCTCATATCATGCATGTTAGGAAGATCTATATAGACTTTAAACATTTCATTGGTTGAGGATTTGATGCGATCATTACCCTAAGTTTCTTTTAAATTTGTTTCATTTTCTAGTTTCAATTCACTTGATTTGTTGTAACTTCAATTCTACAACCTTTACTTTTGTTTTTATTTTCAAAGTTAAGTTAAATACGTTCTTTTAAATATCCTGTTACGCAAAACAACCCCCCAATTCTTGTGGTTCGATAACCCTTACTATAGTACAATTAATTTGTACTATTGCGAGTGGTAAAACTTATAAATTTAAAAATCCACGTAGTCGAGTCGACTACCAATTTTTGATGTCGTTGCCGGGGATTTGTAACGGTTGTTTATGAGATATTTAAGATTGTATTTAGTTTAATTTAGTACATATTGTAAATTCTGTCCATAAGCAGTTTTATTTCTGTCTGTAAACTGTTTTGCGGTTTTTGGTGTTTAAATTCAATTCTGTCTGTTTTCTGCAGAATTCTGTTTCTGCAGAAAAGATCGATCGATCGACTTAAGTGAACTAAAAATTTAGATAGATTGACTTTCGATTGATCGACATAAAATCTGATCAATCGACTTTTGTTTTGAGCAGCACTGCTTTTCTGCTGTCTCTTAACTGAATCTACATTTAATTTCTTACTGTCCTGTGCATATTTAAACTTTAATTTTGTTTTAGATTTATTTTTCTGCATTTTTCTACATTTTTCTTTTTTGCAGAAAATCGATCAATCTACTCTAAAAGTGATCGATCGAGCGACTTTTCCCTGCAGTAGCACTCCAGCAGCTGCTGCACTGTCTCACTGCAGAACTGGTTAGTTTTTATTATTTTTTCATTTTATGTCTTTTATGTACCTTGTATATACTGCTTTAATTTTGTTGGTGCATGTTTGGTCGTTGTTTATTATTATTGCCTATTTTTCCATACGACCCAAACTTAGAACGGATTTCTAGACGAAGTAGATCCAAACGGAACTCACGTGTAAGAGCCTGTTCTAAAGACCAAATGGCTGAAGAACCAAAGCATGTGTTGTTGAAGGACCACTATGTTCCCTCGACATATACACCCACTCCAGGCCTTCAGTTACCGGGCATTACGGTAGCTCCTTTTGAAATTAAATTCAAATTCATTCAAATGCTTCCATTATTTTACGGACTTAGTACCAAGGACCCTTGTAAGCATTTAGACGAATTTTTCGCAAATAGAGGGATAACCATTTCATGAGACTTGGAAGAGGATGAATAACCTTTTACGAAAGTGTCCACATCATGTTGTTCTCACGTGGCAACTTGTACAGTGCTTTTATGATGGCTTAACTGAGCCTCATAGATAGATGGTAGATGCCTCTTGTCAAGACACTTTTATGTTAAAGAGTGAGGACGATACATGGATACTTTTTGAAAATTTATCAGAAAATTCTTTACATCACTTATCATCCGGTCGTATGACAAATGCTAAGAGTCAAACTCTTTATGAAGTATCACAGCCATTGGACTTGAATGCCAAGGTAGATGCTTTATCTAGAAAATTGGACCACTTACTGGCATCTGATTTTGTACCTGCGACTGCTTCTCACATTTCGACTCCACAAGAAGCATGTTCATTTTGCTCCAACCCATTACATCAGGCAAGAGATTGTCTTAACATTGGACAGTTTTCTGAGCTTCTTATTGAGCAAATGAACGCAACTATAGACTAGTTGGCAATCATTTTAATAATTTTTATAACCCAAGTTTGAGAAATAATACTAGTGTGTGGCGGCCTAATCTTCCACAATTTAATGGACTGCAAAACCAAGCATATCAACAGTCCAATAATCAATTTTACCAGCCGCCACCTAATAGTCATCCTCCCAACCCACAATAGCAATCAGCCCGTCCACCTCCTAGCAATTTTTATTTTGTCGATCTGCCACTGCCAGCCAAGTTGAGCCATGTATTATATCCACCAAGGTTTCATCTGTTTTGACATAAAATATATATATATATTCTTTTTTAGTGTTTGGTACAATCGAAAATCGTGGTCAACTAAAACCATTTTCAGCTGACTAGATAAACCTGTCCTTTTTAAGTTCTGTGAAATAGTCTTTTTTTTTTAATAAAAAAAAAAAACAATTTTTCGAGGTTGACCTTCTCATTCTTGCATGTTCTCTCTCGCAATTCATTCTTCGCCATCGACTGCAGCCACCAAAGGTTGCCGGTTGTCGCTTTGCGGTCATATTTTTAAACATAAAATATTTTTCGTCCAAACAAATGATTCCTAAATGCAGACAAATAGTACAAAAAAATATACTTTATAAGTAACTCAACCACTCTTTTAAAAAATAAGTTTGATTGTGACCAAACGGAAGTGGTTAGGCCACAACCCAGAAAAACGCCTTCAACTATAAATTTCTCTAAGCAAGTTGTGCTATACATCCTTTTTTATGTCCTTCACACATTCATAAATTTTTTTTTTTCAAAAGTTTGTTACCAAGTGTTGTCATCCCATAAGATTTATTGTTTTGAGAAATGTGCTATCATCTCATGATATGGTGACACCTCTCTTGAAAATCAACTTTAAAGGAAAAAAATTCGAGAATAATAGCATTTATTTTAGATACATGGGGCTCATACGAGGACTCACATATACCCCCACAAATCTAAAAATAATTTTTTTAAAAAAAATAAAAAATGAGAGAATAGAATAAGCACATAAAAGAGAAAAATAATAATTTCTCTAATCTAAATCCATAAGAAATATGTGGGGGTCCATTATTTTTATTTCCTGGGCACGTGGAAGTTCTTGGGAGCCATTTTAGTAGAAGAAGCATGACAAGATTCATCGTACAAAGTTAGGCACCAGTTTTTCAGAGCAGATGAGCCCCACTCACGTGGGTGGTAGTTTCATTTCAACTCAGTCAAACCACCGTTTTAACACTCCATTGACTTCACTTCTCCCACAACTTATCAACATTCATTCAAGTTTCACCTGATCTGAACCCCACATTCCTTTGATCTGCCGTTCGACAGATCTAACTCTCTTCCTTGTAATCATATAATTAGGCAGCTCCCAATAATTATTATATAATTATATAATTATCAGTTGGATTGAGATTCTATATTATTAAGCTATTTTAAAAAATTTTAAAAATAAAAAATGCTATCTGTCCAGCTCATTTATTTCAACAAGGTAAATTCCACGTCTTAGACTATCCAAACTAGGTAACCCTACAGTTAGAGATAACATAATTTAAATTTATCTTTGAAGTTTGGGTCGTGTCGAAACATTAATATGAAAACTAAATATCAACCTGAATTTGACCCAACTATTTTATATTGAATTTATGTAAAATTTGTGAATAGTGTAAATGACTAGTACCTATTCTCCTATTCTTTTAATCTGTATGAATTTTTATTATTATTATTTGAAAATGCAATAGAAACTTGACCCCATTAACCAACCTATAATCGCGGTTCATCTGGAAGCCGTTTGGTAAGTAATTGTGAATTGGAATATTTATTTGAATAGTAATAAGAAATGATTGATGTGATATAAAATTTGAGAATGTTTTATAGAAAGGTAAAAAAGTTTTGTTTTGTAGTGAGTTCTTTTATTTGAATAATAAAAAAAAAAATTATTAATATGGTGTAAAAAGTGTAAAAAAGTTGAAATATTTTTTATTTGATTTTTTTAGATAAAGTGAAATGTGTTATGAATGCATTCATGCATTTGGTGGATGACCATTTAGTTTCATCTATTGGAATTCTACACATTCATGTCATCTTTTAGAATTCCATAACATTCATGTAATACATTGATGTAGCATTTTAATTCAAGTCCTATCCTTTCCTATTCCTTAACCTCCCACTATGATTCTATGTATATAAAAGGGAGTATTGGGTACTTTGTAAAATACACAATTATAGAGAAGAATCATACATAGTTCTTAAAGAACTAGTTTCACATTTACAATCTCTTTATCTTGTCTTGTTATTTTTTTTGATTTTACAACACGTTATCAGCACGAAGCTCTAGCCAGTTGTTGTGTTCTTTTGATCTTCAACATCAAAAGCTATCCGTGGGATATTCTTAAATCATTGTAAGTCTCTTTAAGATTTAGTAATCTTATTATCTATTTCATTAATTAACATTCTAACATATACTTAGAAATTTTTATTGTTTTAAGAATCATATTAAAACATATGAATCTTATGATCCATATAAGATTAATATGAACTAAAATGTTATCATTTTATAATGCTATGAATATTGATATTATGAATCTTGGAAATACTATTAAGAATGAAAATCAAACATCCCAGCAGGATCATGCTAAAGCAATGAATGAAAATCAAGCATCCCAACAGGATCGCGCTAAAACAATAATTTTTCTTCGCCATCATCTACATGATGAATTAACTAAAAATGAGTACCTTATAGTAAAAGATCCATTGACCTTGTGGAATAATTTGAGGGAGAGATACAAGTACCAGAAGACAGTTATCCTCCCAAAAAGCTCATTATTGTTGGATGCACCTAAAGTTGCACTCTTTAAAATCAGCTCACAGTTAAAACTGTGCACTTATGATGATATATTCCATATTTCATGCTTCGAATGTGCTCCTGCAGTAGCAATATCGAGAGCGTAATTTTAAAAGATATTCTGAACTAATATCTTGTCTTCTAGTGACTGAGCAAAACAACGAGCTATTAATGAAAAATCACCAATCTCGTCCAACGAGTTCTACACCATTTCCTGAAGCAAATGGAACCTCATTTTGTGGTAATAAAAGAAACCATTATCGTGGAGGTGGACGTGGTAGAAAATATATATATATATATATATATATATATATATATATATATATATATATATATATATATATATATATATATATTATAGAGGTCAATGGGAACGTACTCATAAATCTTACAAAAGAAATGTTCATTTCCACCAGAAGTGAAACCACACTGAGGCGAAAGAATATAAAAACAAAGGTTTACAGAATAAACCTACAAAGAACTATGAAGATCGAAAAATGTTACAGGTGTAATATGAAAAGACATTTGTCGCGTACCTGCCGTACGCCTAAACATCTGATCGACCTATATCAAGCATCCATAAAAGAGAAAGAAAAGTGGATTAAAATGAATTTTGTTAATCACAGTAATCCTGTAGTAATATATATATATATATATATATATATATATATATGTTTTCATTATGTTGTCAATTTTAATTTTATTTTGTTATTTTATTTTGATTAATGAAATTTAATATTTACTTTATTATGTATGGAGGTATGGGTCATACTGATGGAATGATTAATTCCAAAATGATTGGTGAAGATTTGTGTCTAGCAGACAGTTGTACAACGCACACAATTCTTAGAGATAAGAAATATTTTCAATATTTAATATTAAACAAAACTAGTGTCAATACAATATCAGGTTCATCAAACCTAATTGAAGGCTCTGGAAGAGCAAATATTATATTGCAAAAATGAACAAAATTTTGTATTGATGATGCTTTGTATTCTTCTAAATCTAAAAGAAATTTAATCAATTTTAAAGATATTCGTCTAAATGGTTATCATGTTGAAACCACTAATGAAGGCAGTGACGAATATCTTTATATTACTTCAATAATTTCGGGCCAGAAGCTCATATTGGAAAAACTGCCTGCTTTCTCTTCCGGGTTGTATTATACAACAATAAGAACAATTGAATCACATGTTGTGATGCACCAGAAGTGCTCTAATCCAAAAATGTTTATTCTTTGGCATGATCGTCTTGGACATCCGGGAACAATTATGATGCATCAAATAATTGAGAACTCTCATGAGCATCCCTTAAAGAACCAAAAGATTCTTTTACAAAGTGATTATCCTTGTGCTGCATGTTCTCAAGGTAAACTTGTAATAAAACTATCCCCTTCTAAGGTAATTCTTAAATCTCCATCATTTTTACAAAGAATTCAAGGGGATATATGTGGGTCAATTCACCCTCCATGTGGGTCATTTAGATATTTTATGGTTTTAATAGATGCATCAACTAGATGGTCACATGTTTGCCTACTTTCTACTCGTAATGTTGCATTTTCTAGACTTCTTGCCCAAATAATTAGATTACGGGCACAATTCCCTGATTATCCAATTCAATCTATTCGGATGGATAATGCGGGTGAATTTACATCTCAAGCATTTTATGATTATTGCATGTCAATCGGTATTAATGTTGAGCATCCTGTTGCTCATACACATACTCAAAATGGTTTAGCTGAATCGTTTATTAAACGACTTCAATTAATTGCTCGACCTTTGCTTATGAAATCAAAACTGCCTGTTTCTGCTTGGGGGCATGCAATATTACATGCTGCATCATTAGTTTGGATCAGACCAACATCTTACCAAAAATATTCCCCTTTACAACTTGCATTTGGTCAACCACCAAATATTTTTCATTTTCGCATTTTTGGTTGTGCTGTATATGTTCCAATTGCTCCACCTCATCGCACTAAGATGGGACCTCAACGTAGACTTGGGATTTATATTGGTTTTGATTCTCCATCTATTATTAGATATCTTGAACCTTTAACTGGTGATATTTTTAAAGCACGTTTTGAAGATTGTCATTTTGATGAAAATATATTTTCATCACTAGGGAAAGAAAAGTCGTTGCCAGAAGTACGACAAGAAATCACTTGGAATAATTCGACGTTATCTCATTTTGATCCTCGTACAAACCGGTGTGAACTAGAAGTTCAGAGGATCATTCATTTGCAGAGTATTGCAAATCAATTGCCGGATGCATTTACTGACAACAAGAAAATAATTAAGTCTGACATTCCAGCTGCTAATACTCCAGCAAAGATAGAAGTCCCTGTAGGACAATTAACTAATACAACAGCAAATGAGTCTAAGGCACACCTGAAGCGTGGAAGACCTATTGGTGCAAAGGATAAGATTTCCCGAAAGAGAAAAGCACAAGGAAATGAAATCGGCGCTCCTGAAGAGGCCTTACCCACAACATAGGCAACGAAAATTGATCCATCCAAACTTTCTATACAAAATTCTCCTGGAAAGATATCCCCTGAAGAGGAACCCCTTGAAGAGGAATCTCCTGAAGAGTTACCTCCTGAAGAGGATCAGGTACCTGAAAATAATGATATCTCAATAAATTATATAAGTAAAGGAGAAATATTGGATAGAAATAAAATTGTTGTCGACAACATATTTTCATTTAAAGTTGCATTTGACATTACCAGAAGTAATGATGATATTGAACCACAATCCGTCGAAGAATGTCGACGTAGAAATGATTGGCCAATGTGGAAGGAAGCAATTCAGGCAGAATTGAACTCACCAGCAAAACGTGAAGTATTTGGACCTGTAGTCCAAACACCAAAAGGTGTGTCACTTGTTGGATACAAGTGGGTATTTGTACGAAAACGTAATGAGAAAAATGAAATTGTGAGATACAAAGCAAGACTTGTTGCACAAGGTTTCCTGTAGAAACCAGGTATTGATTATGAAGAAACATATTCCCCTGTAGTGAATGCAATTACATTTAAATTTTTTATTAGCTTGGTAGTTACAGAAAGTTTGGATATGCGTTTAATGGATGTGGTTACAGCATATTTATATGGATCACTTGATAATGATATATACATGAAAATCCCTGAAGGATACAAAATGCCTGAAGCATATAATTCCAAATCCCGAAGTATTTATTCTATCAAGCTACAAAGATCTTTATACGGGTTAAAGCAATCCGGACGCATGTGGTACAATCGTCTTAGTGAATATCTATTGAAAGAAGGATTTGAGAATAATTCAATTTGTCCATGCGTTTTCATTAAGAAATCAGAATCTGGATTTGCTATCATTGCAGTTTATGTAGATGATTTAAATCTTGTCGGGACTCCAGAAGAGCTCACAAAAACTGCCACTTATCTAAAAAATGAGTTTGAGATGAAAGATCTTGGGAAGACAAAATTTTGTCTTGGCTTACAGATTGAACATTTTCAAAATGGAATTCTCGTTCATCAATCAACATACACAGAAAAAGTCCTGAAGCACTTTTACATGGAGAAAGCTCATCCTTTGAGCACTCCAATGGTTGTTCGTTCACTTGATGTAAAAAATGACCATTTTCGCCCTCGAGAAGATGACGAAGAAATTCTTGGTCCTGAAGTACCATATCTTAGTGCAATTGGCGCACTCATGTATCTTGCAAATTGCACACGACCTGATATAGCATTTTCAGTTAATTTACTAGCAAGATACAGTTCTGCACCAACTCGAAGGCATTGGAATGGGGTCAAACATGTTCTACGTTATCTTCGTGGAACAACTGACATGGGATTATTTTATCCAAGAGGTTCAAATTCACAGTTAGTTGGATATGCAGATGCGGGTTTTCTTTCTGATCCGCATAAAGGTAGATCTCAAACAGGATATCTATTTACATGTGGAAGTACTGCTATTTCATGGAGATCTGCAAGCAAACACTTGTTGCTACTTCTTCAAATCACTCAGAAATTATTGCAATTCATGAAGCAAGTCGGGAATGCATATGGCTAAGATCACTAATTCAACACATTTGAGAAAAGTGTGGTTTATCCACAATCAAAGTAGCCCGACAATATTATATGAAGATAATGATGCTTGTATCACACAGATCAGAGGAGGATACATTAAAGGTGATAGAACAAAACATATTTCACTAAAATTCTTTTATACACATGAGCTCCAGAAGAGTGGTGATATTGATGTGAAGCAGATACGATCAAGTGACAATTTAGCAGATTTATTTACCAGATTTATTTACCAAAACATTACCAACTGCAACATTTAAGAAGTTGGTGAATAACATTGGAATGCGCCGACTCAAGGATCTTTCATCATAAACAATTGAAGCTCTTCATCCTAATGAGGGGGAGTAAAATGATTATGCTAATTGTACTCTTTTTCCTTCGCTAAGGTTTTTCCCACTGGGTTTTCCTTTGCAAGGTTTTAATGAGGCAATCCTAAAGCATATGACGACACACAAGAATAATGTACTCTTTTTCCTTCACCATAGGTTTTTCTCACTAGGTTTTCCTTGGCAAGGTTTTAATGAGGCATATTCTTAGTGTATGGTCATCCAAGGGGGAGTGTTATGAATGCATTCATGCATTTGATGGATGACCATTTAGTTTCATCTATTGGAATTCTACACATTCATGTCATCTTTTAGAATTTCATAATATTCATGTAATACATTGATGTAACCTTTTAATTCATGTCCTATCCTTTCTTATTCCTTAACCTCCCACTATGATTCTATGTATATAAAAGGGAGTATTGGGTACTTTGTAAAATACACAATTATAGAGAAGAATCATACATAATTCCTAAAGAACTAGTTTCACATTTACAATCTCTTTATCTTGTCTTATTATTTTCTTTGATTTTACAACAAAATGGGAATTGAAAATTTTAGGCTCGGTTACCAAACAACTTCCTAATCTTAGTGGATGGACAACCTTGGGCTTCGTGCAAAAGGAATACATTTCGGTGGTACTCAAGAAATGGACAATGGCTAACAAGTGAACAACCAACGTGCTGGCTTGGTGCTTCCCATGTTAACATTGACAACTTTGGAACTAATAATAATGGAAAAATAAAAATAAAACATATAATGCTATTTAATCAACTAAGAGCACTCTCAATGACTTATATATTTTCATTTTTAGGATAGAATAGATAACTAAAGTGTTAAAAAGAGATTCGCTTATCTATTTAAACTTTAGAATAGATTTTACTTAATTCCTTAAATAGTGGAACTCTACATGTAGGGTTGCATTATTCACATATCTATTTTTTTTTCCACCACATTCTTTTGTTTTTTTTGTTTTTTTCTTTCACTCCACGTTCTACATGAAGCATACTGCCAATGAGATTCCATAAATATCTCAATTAGTTGTGATATTTTTCTTGCACAAATGAGAATATTCCAAGTTGCTTTAAGATTATTCATTTTTTTAATCACTAGTAATAATAAAAGGATAATCTTTTTCTTTAAATTGGTATGACTGTTTAAAAATTATTGCGCTAGAAAAATGACTAATTTAATAAAACGGCTGTCAAAAAATGACTGTTAGAAAAATAGTGAAAATAACCGTAAAAAATTTGCATTAGAGAAATGACCGTTTTAACAAAACGACCATTGACAAATATGACTAAATATGACTATTTTTTTTTTTAAAAAAAAAAAAGGACAAAAAATACAATAATGAAAAAAGTAATAAAAAAGAATAAAGAAAGAATATAAAGTTAAGAATAGATAATCGGATATATGGTACATATTAAAACTCATTAGTTAAACTAGATAAAGTGAGTTTTGGTTAATCATTCTAGATTGAGATATACATAAGCCATGGGAATGCTCTAACTTCCTTCAAACTAGAAGCATACACCAGGATATCCACACGAATAGCACGATTATTTGTGATATTTGTATTTATAATTGTAAAACGTAGATATTATTTTTAGGTATTTGCATATGCATATTTTTTACTACTTACATCTGCGTAGTTATTGCAGTTATTGAATACGGTTATTATCTATTATCCGCAAATAGGTAATAGGCCTATTTTAAACACTTTTAAAAATAATTTTAACAAATTTTTAGTCTCTTGGGCTTGTTTTGAAAATATAGTGCAATACCAAAAGTATGAAGAATTAAGAAAAAAAAAAAAAAATGATGATGAATATGACTTCAAAATATTCATGGTAATCAATTTTCACAAGAAATACTCTTATATTTTTTTTATCCATGATTCAACGAGCATAACAATCAAGCCGGCCAACAGACATTAAAAAAAAAAAAAAAAAAAAAAAAAAAAAAAAAAAAAAAAAAATTGCAAATACATAATTAGAAAAGATATTACAAATTCATAACATAAAAAACATAAATTTTTTAGATATTATATATTCATAAGTGAAATATATATATATATATATATATATATATATTTCACTTATGAATATATATAAAGTACACTGATGCAGTTATAATCTGAAATTAATTCCGTGATTAGAAAAGGTTTAATGGTAGAGAAGACATTTGAAAAAGAGTAATTGGTTTTTAGCAAAAAAGTCAAAAAAAAATACTAATGGCGTTCATTTTCTTCTCAGCACCGATTTGACATTTGGCGCATGGATAATCAACATAAGATTAAGACACTAATTATAACCTATCAACACACTATTATCACTATCACACACTCTCACTCCAATTCTCTAACTTAATAATTACAATATAAAAATGTCATATATTTATTTCTGTTGTTTGGTCCCCAAGAAACTGGATTTAATAATATCTGGACCACCCACGTAATCTATGGTTCCGTGTTGTAGCTAAACAAAGAGAGAGAGAGAGAGAGAGAGAGAGAGAGAATACAAATGAAAAGGACATAAGCCAAACAAAAAAGGAGAGAAGGAAAACAAGAAAGGCTATAGGCGGATGTTTCCCACTATCAAAGGGAAAGAGGAATTAACCATATAGCTAGGGCTTATCTTCAAAATAAAATAATATAGTTAGGGCTTGTCTACATCAAATTGAGAAATGCTAAAGTTTGAAAAAAGTCATTGAAAACCTAGCATTTCTCAAATTAGGGTAACTATTATAGTACTCTCTCTCTCTTCCATTATTAGTTTAGATTAAGTTAAAATAATTTTTTCGTAAATTTTTATAAGAATTATTCTATGAAATAACTGTTAGAATATTAATTAAATAATAATGCTTGAAAATATACGTTTATCTTACGAGGTTTACGTGCCAATCCCAACCAACCCTTCGATCAATCATTGTTTTAAAAAAATAATAGGGTTGATTGAGATTGTCATGTCATCATTATGCGATACTTGTGAATTAATACAAATGTGGTTTGTAGTACTACTCTTAATTAAATGATTAAATCAATGATTTCCTACTAGCTTAATCTTTTAGGATAAGTGGTGATTTAACATAGTATTAGAACATATGTTATGAGTTCAAACTTTGTCTTTGTCAATTTACTCTGTTTCAATTAAATATTCTAATTGTTTTACCTCACTTATTAAAGGAGAAAATAATAATAATAATACCCCTTTAAAAATGAGAAAATAATAATAATAAAGGCATCCCTCTCTTGGAAGTCAAATTCAGACGGTGCCTGCTTTTGACAAGTTCTCTCTCTCTAACATTATTCTGAAAGTTGTCCACATTCAAAGAGGGAGGGAGGGAGGTTTACTCTTTATTGTTTTGGCACAAAAGAATATTATTGTCAAGTGATATGTCACTCATGACGAAAATCATGTCACCAAACGCTAACAAATTAAGCACGATTAAAATACATTGGTCTAAATTACACTGCATAATCACCCAAGTTTTTTTTTTTAAAAAAAAATATATATATATATATATATATATATTAGGTCTGCCACTGCATGCCAGCCAAGTTAAGCCATGCATTATATCCACATATGCTCCATCTGTTTGGACATAAAATGTTTTCTAAAAAATATTTTTTATTTTTTATTTTTTAGTATTTGGTACAACCAAAAATCGAAGTTAGCCGAAAACATTTTCAATTGGCTAGAAAACCATTTTTAAGTTCTGTAACATGGGTTCTTTATTTCTTTTTTCTTTTCTTTTTAAAAAATAAATAAATAAATAAATAAACAATTTTTCGAAATTAACCTTCTCATTCTCGTATGCCCCCTCTCTCTTGCGGTTCATTCTTCGCCATCGTTGCCATCTACCACCAAAAGTCTCTAGAAGTCACTAGAGTTGCAATCAGAGTTCGCCAGAAGTCACTGCCAACCGTCGTCACCAAAGGTTGTCGGAAGTTGCTGAAGCCACAACTAGAGTTCGCCGACGACTACCACCACCAATGGTTAATGCCAGCCATGTCTCGCTACTGCTGGTCATCACCTTTGCGGTCATATTTTTAAACATCAAAATATTTTCTGTCCAAACAAATGATTCCTAAATGCTGACAAATAGTACAAAGAAAAATACTTTATAGGTGACCAAACCACTCTTTTAATTGAAAAAAGTTTGACTGTGGCCAAACAAAGTGGTTAGGCAACAACCCAAGAAAAATCCTTCAATTATAAATTTTTCTAGTCGGGATGTGTTATACAACCTTTTGTCTTTCTCACATTTTTTTTAAAAAAATTGTTATTATATTTGAAATAAAAAAATTGTTATATTTTCTAAATTTTTTCTCTAAAAGTTAGTTACCAAGCAAGGGCGGAGCTACCCTAAAAAAATTTAAATTTTACCCTTAAATTTTTTTATTTTCTTAGTTTTGGCCTCCCAAAGTTTTTTTTTTCTTTATCAATTTGGCCCTCCAAAGTTTAAAACCTGGCTCCGCCCCTGTTACCAAGTGAAGTGTCATCATCTTGTACGTGACATCTATTGTTTTGATAAATATGTCATCATCTCCTCGTATGGTGACACTTCTCTTAAAAACTAACTTTTAGAGAAAAAAAATTCGAGAAGTACACGTGGGGCGCATATGGGAGGATTCACATATACCCCAACAAATCTAAAAATAATTTTTTAAAAATAAAAAATAAAAATGAGAGGATAGAATAAGCACATAAAAGAGACAAATAATAATTTCTCTAATCTGAATACATAAGAAATATGTGGGGGGTCCATTATTTTAATTTCCTGGGCAGATGGAAGTCCTTGGGAGCCACGACAAGATTCATCGTACAAAGTTAAGCACCAGTTTTTCAGAGCAGATAGGTCCCACTCACGTGGGTGGTAGTTTTATTTCAGTCCAACCACCGTTTTAACACTCCATTGACTTTTCATCTCCCACAACGTATCAACATTTATAATTCACCTGATCTGAACCCCACATCCCTTGATCTGCCGTCGCACAGATCTAACTCTCTTCCTTGTAGTTATATAATTGGGAAGCTCCCAATAATTATTATGTAATTATATAATTATCAGTTGTATTGAGATTTTTTATTATTAAGTTGGTTGAAAGTTTTTAAATTTAAATAATTTTTAAAAATAAATGCTACCTGCCAGCCGGGCTCATTTATTTCAAGTAGGTAGGTTTTACATCTTAAGCTGTTCAAACTAAGTGACCCTAGAATTAAAAATAATAGCTCTGTTTGGTAACCATTCTCTTAGCGACTTCCTTTGTTTTCACTTCTTAAAAAAAAAAAAAAAAAAAAAAAAAAAAAAAAAAAAACTTTAATTTGTTCAAATAAAAAAACACATTACAAAATAAAATTTCCTCATATTTTCATATAAATTTGTTTTCCCTTAATATCACATCAAGTATTTCTTATTACTATTCAGTCTATTCAAAAACAAAGTTCAGCTCAAATTTTTTTATTAAATATATTCAATAA
The DNA here is from genome assembly GCF_958979055.1 of Alnus glutinosa. NCBI lineage: Eukaryota > Viridiplantae > Streptophyta > Magnoliopsida > Fagales > Betulaceae > Alnus > Alnus glutinosa. The sequence continues at coordinate 16,247,952 of NC_084897.1, forward strand.
TTTATATTCATTTGTCAAATTTAAATTGTGTTTAAACATGAATATAAAAACTATTTATCAACTTCAATCCAACCCAATTATTTTATATTGAATTTATGTAAAATTTGTGAATCGTGTAAAAGAATACTTAACCTATTCTCCTGTTCTTTTAAACCGTATGAATTTTTATTTATTTAATTAATTATTATTTGAAAATGCTATGGAAACTTGATCCCATTAACCAACCTATATAATTAATTCACGGTTCAATTAATCTCTTGTGCTTCGTGCAAAAGGAATACATTTCGGTGGTACTCGAGAAATGGACAATGGCCGACAAGTGAACAACCCATGTCCTGGTTTGGTGCTTCCCATGTTACCTTTGACAACTTTTGGAACTAATAATAATGGAAAAACAAAAAACATATAATGCTATTTAATTTTAATTAATCAACTTCCTTCAAACTAGGGATATACCTGGATATCTTCTCAGTTATTTGTGATATTTGTAAATATATTCGTAAAATGTAGATATTACTTTACGAATAAATAGAAAAATATTAATCGGTTAAACGTCCAGGGTTACAAAGAATCCCTAATAAACCAAATCAGAGGCATTATGGGTAGAGTTTCCTCTAGACTGGGCAAGTCAGACTCGGATTATAATAGACCACAGCTGTTAAAAATAACCTAGATAACAAAATAATTCCTCTGCGGTCTAAGCTATAAAATAGCTTTTACAGCCCAGGTTCTAGTCTTAAACAAATAGAGCAGCTGCAAAACACAACAACAAGACAAAAAAAGAAAACCCCACTACGAATGCACATGCCGGACAGTATGGACCACTCCCCCTTTTTGCTCGACGGTTGGGATGAAACAGAACCGTTCCTTGAAGATCGGAAGGGGCGAGACAATCGGCCATTCGAACCGCATACAAAGCATGAAGACTCCAGAAAAATCCGAACCCTCCCTCGATCTCGGCCACATGTTGCCCCACCTACCAAAGAAACGGTTACCCAAAGTAACCGCTCACAATCCAAACCGCCACACCAATAGAGATCTAGTGGCCATCTTTGCTGCAGGCAACCCGACGCATCCATCAAATCAGCCAGCGCCATAACCGTGAAGAATAGAAGCCTCAGATTCAAGATCTGCAATGGCCTTCACGAAGAATACCGGTAAAACCATGGGACTCCTCGACTCAGCCGGTAGATCCATGAAAGGAGTCCAAATCCTGGAAAGTGAGACATCGGCCGGCGCTACACCCAAAAACAACACCGGTCTCCGCAAATCAAAATCAGTAGATCCGTGGAAAAAAAACCCCAGGCGGGGGAATGAGAGAGATCGTCCGCCATGGCACCCATAAAAACCAACCGCTCCACCCAGGATAGGGCGAGAGAACAACCACTTCTCCACCTTCGATGCCAAGACGCCGAAGAAGAAGAAACCTTTATTAAAACAACAAAGCAAAGAACAACCAAAATAAAATAGGGAAGGAGGGCTTTCCTCCGCCTCAAACCGAACACTCAACCTAGGACTACTTAGAAATCGCCAATCGCCAGAGCAAAATTGGTTTACGATTGATTTTGGTCAGTTGAACTGACGAGCTTAACCTTGGGTTGATGTTAAAAGGCGCTTCTTGACCCTTAAATTATTTGATTTGATTACCATCAATTACAATCAATCATCTAAAAAGCAATTATCCTATAAAGTAAGTATCAAATCATAACATATATTCTAATATAAGAAAAATATCCTACCATATTATATATTCTAATATTAATATTTGTTTCGCATAGAATCCATTTTCATAACAGGAACCCATCTCACATGGGTCTCACACGCATTGTAAGTGTGTATACAAGGTGTGTACAAGGTGTGTGTGCAAAAATAATTTTTCTTTTTAAAATCAACTATTGGATATTTAGAACCTACGTGTAGAAAAATATATCTAATTGTTAGTTTGAGAAAAAAGTTGTTAAGTTGTACAGAAGTTGTAAGCTGCATTTACAACTTCTGTACAACTCCAACAATTGTTTTTTTTTTAAATCAACCATTTGATATGTAGGACTCACATGTAAGAAACAGATCTAATGATTAATTTAAAAATAAAAGAAAAATTGTTAGAATTGTACAGAAATTGTAAACGTTATTATATCTCTATAGCATTACTCTTAAATCAATGATTTCCTACTTCCTTAATCTTTTGAAATAAGTGTTGATTTAACATGATATTACACATTCATAAGTGGAATAGATATATTAAAAAAAACAAAAACACACTATTAGATATATATAAAGGGTATGCCGATGCGGTTGTTATCTGCATCCACATATTTTAAAATTAACATCTACGTAAACACTTGCAGATAATATTTTTTACTATTGGTATTCACACACATATACAAATAACGAATAGCTGATACGAATGGTTAATACTCGCATCATATAAACGCTTAAGAAACAAACAAATCAACTTTAGAAATCGATCTCAGCATCACTTGACTTAAGAAAAAAAAAATTAAAAATCAAGGCCTGAAATTAATTCCGTGATTAGAAAAGGTTAAATGGTAGAGAAGACATTTGAAAAAGAGTAATTGGTTTTTAGCAAAAAAGTCAAAAAAAATACTAATGGCGTTCATTTTTTTCTCAGGACTGATTTGACATTTGGCGGATGGATAATCAACATAAGATTAACAACTAATAATAACCTATCAACACACTATCACACACTCCCACTCCCACTCCAATTCTCTAATTAATAATTACAGCAATACATAAAATGTCATATTTTTATTTATGTTGTTTGGTCCCCAAATTTTTAGGTTTCCTTGCTGTGATTTTGGAGGGAGACGCCCTTGCTGTTGCTGTGGTGCATGAAGGCTTTGTGTCGGCCTGATGGTGATGCTAATGGATATGGCATTTTAATTGAGGATACTACAAGACTCCTTCAAGACTTTTCAGACTTGGGATGTTAGGCATGTTAGAAGAGACAGAATCAAAGTGGCTCGTAACCTCGTTAAATTTGCTGTCTTACAACAGCAACACATAGTTTGGTTAGATTCTTACTCGACATGTCTGTCGGAACTAGCTTGTAGATGCTGAAATTATGATTGTTTGATCTTAAAAAAAGAAAAAAGAAAAAAAGAAACTGGATTCAATATCCGAACCACCCACGTAATTTGTGGTTCCGTGTTGGAGCGAAACAAAGAGAGAGAGAGAAAAAAAAATATAAATGAAAAGGACATGAGCCAAACAAAAAAGGAGAGAAAGGCTAGAGACGGATGTTTCCCATTATCAAAGGGAACGAGGAATTAACTTTACTGATTTGTGGTTTATTAAGATAGTTAGGGCTTATCTACAAAATAAAATAAAATAGTGAGGGCTTGTCTGTATCAAATTGAGAAATGCTAAAGTTTGAAAAAAGTCATTGAAAACCTAACATTTCTCAAATTAGGGTAACTATTATGCTCTCTCTCTCTCTTACATTATTAGTTTAGATTAAGTCAAAATAACTTTTTTGTAAATTTTTAGAAGAGCTGTTCTATGAAATAATTGATAGAATATTAATTAAATAGTAATGCTAGAAAATATACGTTTATCATACAAGGTTTACGTGACAATTTCAACCAACCCTTCAATCAATCATTATTTAAAAAAAAAATGAAAGGTTTGATTGGAACTTCCATGTCATCATTGTGCGATACTTGTGGAATACAAATGTGGTATATAGTATTACTCTTGATTAAATAATTAAATTAATGATTTTCTACTGGTTTAATTTTTTGAGATAAGTGGTGATTTAACATAGATTAGAGCATATGTTATAAGTTCAAACTTTGTCTCTGTCAATTCACTCTGTTTCAATTAAATATTCTAATTGTTTTACCTCACTTTTTGGTGATCAATGTTAGATATTAATTAAATGATTAAACTAATCATTTTCCTACTAGTTTAAGCTTTTGAGTAGTGATTGAACAATAACTCGGTTTTCCTCTTTTTATATTTTAGAGTTAAACTCTTTATTATTATCAATTGATCAGTAATGCTATGTAGGAGACCCGTGTACAACTGTTATACAACGTACAGAATTACGTGGCAATAAAAAACAGCACTTGCGAAAAAAAAAAAAAAAAAAATTGTTAATCTAAGAACTAATTTTACTATACGTCATCCAGTTGTATGACAAACTTAATAATTATACATAAATTTACTAAATAGAATTATTCATTACGTAGGTGATAGCGTGCAAAAAAATAAAACGTGAGGAGTTGAAGACTAATTTTTTATGGCATCAAAAAAATTGATAAAATTCATCTTTAAAATAAACAATGTTGAAGGTAATGCTTATCCAGTGTGGGGTTAGGGGCTTTCTATTGTTTCTAAAATGGAAGATATAATTCTAAAAGTGGCTTTGCTTTTTGTTTCCTTTTAATATTAATATGCATACTTGTTTGTGTATATCTAATTATTTTTCTGGCCTCAATGATGATGCTCATAAGGTTTTATCTGGGTGCGTTAATCCCCCCTTGAAACTATAATTATTAGACTTAAATCATTATGGGGTACTTAATTATGATGCAAATGGCCAATATTTTTTTCATACAATTTGGAAAGAAAGCTCTTTTGTCCTGTAGATTAGAAAGCACTCATTTGACATTTGTATCTCCAACTTCTAAAGCGGATAAAGATTCTCTTCATTTCATTTCATGGTCGTGATTTAAAATAAGAAAATTTGATTATAAAAATTTATTTTTTAAGAGAGACCTTTAAGATGTAATAAAAAAAAAAATCAAATATATTTTTTTCCATACATTTTGGTGGAGTCAAAGGATGATATTAAGGGGATCAAGAGGGTTTTCTTAAATTTTTAGGGGGCTAAATAGGACATTATCATAAAGTAGCTCTAGTTTTGTTTTGGGTAAAATTCACATAGCCCTTAAACTACCACCCAAATGACAATGTTCTCCCCCAACTACCAAAACATTTTATGTTCCCGCAACAACAAAAATACCATCTATTTTTGAGAAACATTGACAATTTTTTTGATAGTTTGGAAGGGACATTGTCAATTGGATGGTAGTTTGAGAGAGTATAAACTTTTCTTAAATTATTATACAATAGGAATCTATGACTAATGTTGGCATAAGCACAATTTGCTAGCCATAAGTTTCTTTTTTGAATTAAGTTACCATCCACTAATAAAAAGAAAAGAAGATGCCTCATCTTGGATGTGATGTGACCTTATAATTTGGCAAAGACTAAGAGCATGTTTGGTAAGTAATTTTAGTGTGAAATATTTGTGTGTTATGTAGTAAAGAGTGATTGATGTGATATAAAATTTGAGAATATTTTATAGAAAAGTTGAAAAGTTTTGTTTTGTAATGGATTTTTTTTTATTTAAATAATAATAAAAATAATTGATGTGATATAAAAAATGTAAAAAAGTTAGAATATTTTTTTTTTTTTGGAGAAATGAAAAAAACTAGAGGGAAAGTTTGAGTAGTTTGCCATTGGGGGTGTGGAATCCTTGAGAATTTGTGCAAATTCTTCCACTACATAGAAAAGATTCACACATGTTTTAATCAAGGAATAATAAAGATGGTATATATCAAAGCATTTGCTTTGTACCAATCCTCATCAAATATACATTTACTCCACCAGAAAAAGAAACTGAACAGTCTGTCCATTTGTTTGAACAAGTAATTAAGTCTCATAAAAACTCTCATATTTAGGGTGCGTTTGGGATTGCGATTTCGTAGATAATAAGTGTGATTTTAAACCAAATTGCAGAACATAGATCGTTTGGGAACTGCGTTTTTAAAAATTGCGATTTGAAAACGCAGGAAATCTGCTTTTTCAAATCGCAGATAAGATTGTGCTTTTTTGAAAACGCAGAATTTTAAAGGTAAATTCGCGATTTTAAAAGTTAAACTGCGATTTTGCCAAACGTTTAACTGCGTTTTTAAAAATCACTTTTTTCAAATCGCACATTTTAAAATCGTTATTTTAAATCGCACTTTTTAAAATCGCAAACCCAAACGGACCCTTACTACTCAGATCGATGATAATATAGACAATAAATTACTAAAGATCCGGACAAACAAAAACACATTCATATTCCCAAAACATGGCTCATATGGTGATCACTGATCCAGAAAGCAAACTTGGGTTAATCATCATGGCCTTTCTCACTTCCTAATCTTTTCTTAATAAAAACTACGGAAAAGAAAAGGCGGGGAAAGGCAATAATATTCTCAACCCACGTCTTTTTCTACAGTCTCATCAGGTTCTCTCCAAATCCTCAAACAAAAAGAAACAAACAGACAGACAAACAAAAACTCATATATGGACTGCTCTCTTTCTGACTATTACTGCTCACACTTTTACACCCTTTATGAGTGGAAAAAAAACTGGTTTCTAGAAGCATCATGCATTTATTCTGCTGCTGAAGGAACAGTGGGATCCCTTATTCATCTACAATGATCAAACTGCCTTTCCTTCCTTCCTTCCTTCCCTAAATTTAACAGTCCACTTCACCTGCCCCTCCATTCTGGATCCATGGGTGCCCTGTATTTTACAAACAAGAAGGCAGAGCTGAGAACTTCACAATTTTCACAATTTTCAGAACAGAGCAAAACAATAACAATTTACCAAACACATAGGAGCTCATAGGCATAAATATGACAAGAATCAAAGCCTAGAAAAGCTTTTCTTTGTGTGAAACTATGCACTCAGAAAGCCAATCAAAAAAACCAAGAAAGTCAACCCTTAATTTCTGTTTGGCTGCTTCAAAGTTACTGGAAAGGACAATGTATTGCAAAGTAAAGCCTTAAATTATTCAAAACCTTTGACAAACTATCCACCCAAGTATAATTATATGCAAATCAAATTAACCACACAAAAAAAAAAAAAAAGAACCAATAAACAACTTACTTAAGGCTTGCTCCGCAGAAAACCTTCTTGAAACATCCCTACAAATCATCTTCCTCAACAAGTCCTTGGCCGCCGGCGACACCGCCCGGAAGATCCTCGTCGGGAACCTCAAGTTCCCCCTCAACACCGCCTCGAAAATCTCAGCCGCAGACTCGCCGAAAAACGGCGGAACCCCGGCCAACATTATGTACAAAATGACTCCAGCACTCCACACATCCACCTTCTCATTGTACTCCCTCCCCATCAAAACCTCCGGCGCCACATAATACGGCGTTCCCACGATCCCATCCACGCACCTCCCCTCCGGCAACCACACGGCAGACCCAAAATCCGCCACCTTCAGATTGCTCCACCCGTCGAACAACAAGTTTTCCGGCTTGATATCTCTATGCACGACCCCCATCTTGTGACAGTGAGACACAGCTTCGAGGAGTTGCTTCACGAGCAAAGCGGCTTCGCGCTCGGAGAAAGTTCGTTGGATGATCTTGTCGTAGAGGGTAAAGGATTCACAGAGCTCCATTACCATGGTGAGAGAGTCGTCGCTTTCGAAGACGTCGAAGAGTCTGACGATGTTGGGGTGCGGGGAGAGGAGGGTCATGATCTTCGGCTCGTTTTCGAGGCATTCTCGGTCGGTGGGATCGGTTAGAGGGCGTTTGTCGATGGTTTTGGCGGCAAAGAAGTCGCCGGAGATGGGTTGAAAGCAGCGAGAAATAGTGCCGAATTTACCACGGCCGATTTCGTCGCAAAGCTGGTAGTTGTTCTTGAAAGCGTCACACATTTGGGGTTGCGATTTGTTAATGGGGTTGGGTTTGTCAAAGAGTGTGTTTTCCAGTTACAATGCCTTCTTTATAGAGAGGAGAAGAGGGGGAATCGACGGGGGAATATTCGGTCCGGTGGGGGCGGCCATTTGAGATTCACAACGTTGTGGTTGGTTTGACAGCAAGACCTTCTAATTCTAATTTATTTAATAATAAACTTGTTTGGTTTTATGCTCCGTTTGTTTCGGCGTAAAATGATTTACAGAAAATGATTTCGGTATTTTACGGTGTTTGGTAGGGGCGAAAATAACGGTCAACGAAAATCATTTTCGGTTTGACCGTAAAACCTTCTTTAATTTTTGGAAAACGATTTACGGTTTTAATTTTCCAAAATTATATTCTTCGTCTTTACACGCACGTTTGATATCTGACTGGTCGAATCCGACACTAGTCGGTCGTTCGAAAATAGGCAGGACCAGAATCTGGCATCATCAAGTCACTGGAATAATGCCGGCGTCGGAATCCGACCACTGGAATACTGCCGGCTGCCGGAATACGGCGAAATCTGGCCATGGACAGAAACCGGCCGGAATCCGGCCTGATCTGACCGGATCCGGACACTGATCTGGCCGGATCTGGCCAAAATGGCCGGAATCCTGCCGGATATGACTACTGATCTGGCCGGATCTGGCCAAAATCCAGCTACTGATCTGGCCGGATCTGGCCAAAATGGCCAGAATCCGGCATGATCTGACCGGATCCGGCCACTGATCCTACCTAGATCCGGCCAAAATGACCGGCAGATCCGGCCGGATCTGACCGGGCCCGGAGGTGTCCTGCCGGAATCCGGCCAAACATGCTTGCCGGATTCAGGCGACGGCGACCGGTCGTCACCGGATTCAGACAACATTTGCATTTTCACTTTTCGTAATTTTTTCGTGCGAACCAAACGCCGAAAAATATTTTCGAGAAAATAATTTATTTTGAAATTAATTTCGTCGAAAATATTTTACGATGAAAATCATTTTACGTCAACGGAGCATTAGTCTCTCTCTTTTTTTCTTCTTTTTTTTTTTTACAGATTTTGGTTTTAGTCTTTTAGTGTGACGTGAAGTTTACTGCAACCCATTAACGTTGAAGATTTGGAAGCAAATTTGGTATTTTTTTTTTTTTTTTGGAAAATTACGTAATTAGTCTTTTGATCGGCCTAAATTATAAATTGTTACTTCCATGGGATATCAAAATTAATTTAAAGATCCTGTAATTAGGCTAATTTACAAATCGCTTCTTAAAGTCAAATTTCGTTAAAAAATTTGACAGATTTCGTTAAGTGTCACATCAACGCTAATAAGATATCGACACATGTCCCTCTTAATAAAAAAAAATACAAATATATAAAACTTAAGAAACTATTTTTTTTTTAAACAAGAAAAAAATTGATAAAAAAAATGGGTATTTGCCAATTAGGTAGTCACCGGCGCCTAGACACCCTCGGCCAATGAAAGTGGCAATGCGTAACCCCAGAGATAATGCGGGGTGGCTAATCCCTTTGAGGGTGACCACACGCCACCCCGGCCCCCCGTTGGCTGTAAATTTCAAAATGATGCTTATCAGAATTTCATTTGGCTTAACTTTTAGTGCTTTTATACATGAATGTTCCTTAAAGGACTAGTAGCCCTTAAAATAAAGAAATTTTTTTAAAAAACAAAAAAAAAAAAAAAAAAAAAAAAAAAAAAAAAGTTGTAAAAAACAAGCCACAATAGTCTCTCTTATTACAATTTCCAATATTAATTGTAATGATGCATGAGGATACCAAGATAAGTTATCAATTGGGTATGGGATGGACTCCATGTGCTACGATAGCTTATGAGAGTGTTATATAATCACTTCCCCCATATTTTATTTATTGATATGTTACTCACTTACTCTACATCCACCATAATAATAATAATAATAATAATAATAATACTCCTTTAAATAAAATATGAATAATAATAAGAAGGTGTCCTCTCTTGGAAGTCAATACACGTGACTGGCTGACTGAGGGTTTAGTTTGACAAATAAAGGAATTATTCTTTTGGCACAAAAGAATATTGTTAAGTGTGATATGTCACTCATGACGAATATCATGTGACCAAACGCTAACAAATTAAGCACATTAGCCTTGAAGAGTGAGTTGAAGGATTAAAATACGGTCTAAATTACTGCATAATCACCCAAGGTTTTTTTTTTTTTTTTATATGTTGAGGTCTGCCACTGCCAGCCAAGTTAAGCCATGTATTATATCCACCGAGGTTTCATCTGTTTTGACATAAAATATTTTTTTTTAGTATTTGGTACGATAGAAAATTGTGCTCAACTAAAAACATTTTCAGTTTACTAGATAAACCCTTTTTAAATTAATTCTGTAAAATTGTCTTTTTAAAAATAAAATGAAAACCCATAAACAATTTTTCAAGGTTTACCTTCTCATTCTTGCATGCTCTCCCTTGCAGTTCATTCTTCGCCACCGACTGCCGCCACCAAAGGTTACTAGCCATGTCCCGCTATTGCCCATTGTCGCCTTTGCAGTCATATTTTTAATCATAAAATATTTTTGGTCCAAACAAATGATGCAGACATATAGTCAGGGACGGAGCCAGACATTTTAATGGGAGGGGGCCGGGCCAAATAAATTTTTTTCTTAAGTATGGGTTAAAGTATATATATAAAGACAAATTTTAAGTAAATTAAACATAACCCAGTTTTGATATTTTTATTATTCCCTTCAAATTGAAAATCAATAAGCAAAAGTGAAAAAAGTTTTTTGAAAACAAAAAAAGTTAAGAAAACTGTTGTCCAAAGATTTGGAAAATAAAAAATAAAAAAAGTCTCAGTTTCTGTATTGAAATTGAGAAATTTCAATTGGTTGAATTGTGTGCTTCTCAGCCTTTTCGCAAGGCTTTACCTGAATGACATGGCTCTTGAAGCTAATATTATCTGGAAAATGTTAAATTTACAACACCAACACAACAACCACACAATAACCCCTCACATGAGGGTGGACCCTACACATTGGGGCCCACCCTCATGTGAGGGGTTGTTGTGTGGTTGTTGTGATGGTGTTGTGTATGAATCAAATCCCATATTATCTTGCTCCTTTTGTTAGAACAGTCCACTCTAACTAACACAATAGCCCACTAACTATTATTTAAAACACATTTTGCTAAACACAATACAAAACAAATGAAACGCATATCTTATAGACTTTTCTAATGTCATCTTGCTATTTTTGCCACACATCCTAAGGAAATCGAGCTTTGTTAGGCTTGTGACTCCTTAAATCCACATCTGTCTTTTCTAATGCACTGCTTTACTAAACTCTTTTCATTTATTTTGAACAAAGCCTTTACAACTTTGTAAAGCTTATTTTATTGTTACCTTTTTAGACATGTCTGTTGCTACCGTGCAATATTAAAGAAAAAAGTTTTGACAATAAAGCTATCGTTTTAAATGAGATGAAACCAGTTGTAAAGATAATAAAAAGGAAAGGGCCAAGGCTACAAAAAAAATTTATTGTTAAGGGCTGATAGGCAAAAAAAAGCCTTAATTTTTTTTTTTTTTTTTAACCTTTAATTATTATATTTTTCTTGAGATTTGAGGAGGGGGGGGGGGGGGGGCAGCCATGCCCCCACCGGCCCCCCCTCTCTCCGTCATTGCATATGGTACATAAAAAGATACTTTATGAGCGACTCAACCATTCTCTTAAAAAATAAGTTTGCTTGTGGCCAAACTGAAGTGGTTAGGCCACACCCCAGAAAAACTCCTTCAACTATAAATTTCTCTAGGCGAGTTGTGTTATACATTCCTTTTTTTTTTGTCTTTCTCACATCTTTTTCATTTTTAAAAATCACCTTAGATCTGAAAAAATGCTACACTTCTTAATTTTTTTTTTTCAAAAGTTGGTTACCAAGTGTCATCATTCCATAAGATCTATTATTTTGATAAATGTGTCATCATCTTATAGTATAGTGGCACCTGTCTTGAGAACCAACTTTTAGAGAAAAAATGCAAAAAGTATAGCATTTATTTTAGATAAGTGGGGCTCATACGAGCAGGGGCGGAGCCAGCCCCCCCAACTTGGGGGGCCAAATTGAAAAAAAAAAAAAAAAAAAGTTTTAGAAGAGCCAAAATTAGAAAAATTAATAAAATTTGAGGTAAAATTTTAATTTTAATTTTTTTTTTTGGGAGAACCTTGGGCCCCCAAGCTCCTTAGTGGCTCCACCCCTGCATACGAGGACTCACATATACCCCCACAAATCTAAAAATAATTTTTTTTTTTTTTTTTTTTAAAAAAAAAAGAGAGGATAGAATAAGCACATAAAAGAGAAAAATAATAATTTCTCAAATCTAAATCCATAAGAAATATGTGGGGGTCCATTATTTTAATTTCCTGGGCATGTGGAAGTCCTTGGGAGCCATTTTAGTAGAAGAAACACGACAAGATTCATCGTACAAAGTTAGGCACCAGTTTTTCAGAGCACATAGGCCCCACTCACGTGGGTGGTAGTTTTATTTCAGACTCAGACAAACCACCGTTTTAACACTCCGTTGACTTCACATCTCCCACAACGTATCAACATTGATCTCAACCCAACATCCTTTGATCTGCCATCCCACATATTTAAGGCAGTTTCACTCTTTTCTATTTTTTAATCTAAAATAACTAATTTAAAATTTATTTTATCTAATTTAGCTAATAAATTTTAAAAACACAATACATCCGATTATTTATTCTTAACTCTATATCATTTAAATATTATTATTATTATTTATTTATTTATTTATTTTTATCTTTCTTTACAAACCACAAGAGCTAGAATCATCTAAAAGACTAGAACTAGAGATTTTTTTCTTTTTTTTTTTGATTAGTCCTCTAGAACCAGAGATTAAGAAACCACAGAACCGGAATAATCTAGAACTGGAGATGGCCACAAAGGATCGAGATTTGGGTTTTGTTATTGTTTTGTTTTGAATTTTGAGATGATTTTGTGTAAAACTGATGATATTCCCTCTCAATCTCTTTCTTTTCTTTGGCTTTCTCCATGTTCATTTCTCCCAATTGCTTCCCTTCCAGCCGCATTCTCAAATTTTGGATCCCTCTCTCAAGTTCGTCGATCCTCTCAAGTTTCTTATATCTGAAATCTCAAAAAACCTCAAACAAATTTGACCCAAAAGAAGGAAGAAGATCAATTGCTCAACAATTAACCCAAATCGAAAAGCCCCAACCCAAATCTCCAGAAGATCAACAGTCTCGCCGCAGGTCTCTTTGTCTCTCTCTAGTGAGAATCAGATCCGTCCAATGTCCGGCTATATAGAGTCCGCACGAAGAGAGTGAAGAGTTTTTTGCAGCTTCGAGACAGTTCGAAACGACAGCATTAGGGATTTTGGATCATTGGCTAGAGTTTCAGTGAGAGAAAAGCTATGGTGGAGGATCATAAGCACGAGGAGCCGAGGGCGGAGCCTTTGGCAGTGAGCGTAGTGAGCTTCGGTTGGCCATGTTGGGTAGCAGGAGAAGTAGAGGTCGGCATCAGTAGGAAAAGAAAAAGAAAAAAAGACGGAGAAGAGTATGAAAGAAAGATTCGTAGACTTTTAAGTATAAAATAATGATACATGTGTGAATAATGCAACGCCTCATGCAAGCCAAATGTATTCCAGCTTTTAAGTAGATAATTCGATGGAAGTAGCTTTTAAGGATTACTTTAGCTAAACTAGCCAAAAGTTGGATTTACATGATCCGCTGGAACTGCTCTAACTCTCTTCCTCGTAATTATATAATTAGGCAGCTCTCAATAATTATTATATAATTAACAGTTGGATTGAGATTCTCTATTATTAAAATATTTAAAACATTCAAAAATTTTAATAAATTTTTTTAAAAATGTTATAATTAATTCACGGAAATAATTGCACCTTTGGTCCATGAAGTTGACCTAAATTACAAATGACTCCCTGTGGTAGAAAAAGTTCTTGAAGGTCTCAGTGGTAAACTATAATTACGAATCACTCTTTGAACCCGTTTTTCGTCTACCAAGTTAACAGATTCCGTTAGTTTGCTATGTCATACCCAATAATAAATCGATATGTGTCCATTACAATAAAAAAATATAAATAAATAAAACTTAAAAATTATTTTTTTAAAAAAAATAGAAAATAGCAAAGGAGTGTTTGCCAAGGGTGGCTCGGCCTTGTCTGGGGGTGGCGCACGTGTTGATTTCCTATTAGGTATGACGTAACAAGCTAACGGAATTTGTTAACTTGGTAGACGAAAAACGGGTTTAAGGAGTGATTCGTAATTATAGTTTACCATATAGACTTTCTATGAACTTTTTATATCACATAGAATAATTTATAATTTAACTTAACTCTAAAGACTAATGATGTAATTATCTTTAATTTACGTTCCAACTAATCTCTCTGTGGACGGACAACCTTGTGCTTCGTGCAAAAGGAATACATTTCGGTGGTCTTCGAGAAATGGACAATGGCCGACAAGTGAATAACCCACCTGCTGGTTTGGTGCTTACCATGTTAGCAATATTGTCAACTTTGGAACTAATAGTAATGGAAAAACAAATTAAAAAGCATATATTCTATTTAATCAATAACTTCATTCAAACTAGTTAACTAGGGGTATACGTGGATATCTTACATCAATAAAATGCAGGTATTAATTATTTTTATATATATTTGAATTTGTATCTTTTTTTACTATATGTACCTAGATGGTAATTATGGTTATTAAGTACAATTATTATCTGATATTCGCAAATAAATAATTGGTCTATTTTAAACGCTTTTAAAAATAATTTTGACTGATTTTAGTCTCTTGAACTTGTTTTAAAAATATAATACAACACCAAAAATATGAAGAACTGGAAAAAAAAAATGATGAATACGACATCAAAATATTTATGGTAATAATCAATACTTATAAGAAACACCTTTATATATTTTTTTAATCCATGATTCAATGAGAATAATAATCAAGCCAACAAACATAAAAAAAACATAAAGTTCTTAAATATTACACATTCATAAGTAGAATATATATAAAATATAAAAAGAATATATATTAGATATATATAAAGAGTAGTATGCTAATGCGGTTATTGTTCGCATCCGCATACCTTAAAATCAACATCCAAATAGGCACTTGTGGATAATTTTTTTTGTTATTCTTATCCGTACTCACATGTGTAGATAACAAAAAGATGCGAATAAAGAATAGATATGAATAACGAATTTTGACAGTAATTAAATATATGCTGCATGTTACTTCAAACGCTTAGGAAACAAATAAATCAACTTAAAAAAAAAAAAAAAAAAAAAAAAAAAAAAAAAAAAAAAAAAATCGAGGCCTGAAATTAATTCCGTGATTAGAAAAGGTTTAATGGTAGAGAAGACATTAATTTGAAAAAGAGTAATGGGTTTTTAGCAAAATAGGCAAAAAGACTAATGGCGTTCACTTTTTTCTCAGCCCTGGTTTGACATTTGGCGCGCATGGATAATCAAAATAAGATTAATTACGACACTAACAATAACCTATCAACACACTACTATCACACTGTCGGATGACTCGGATTGTTTGCCACCCACGGCAACACAAAACCATTCACATCTTCGTAGCCTCGTAGGTTTTTTCTCGTACATGCTATTTGGATGGTTTCTTTATCGGTAGAGAGCAACGTTACGAAAGTATGGCAATGGCGGGACTGCAACGTGGTGAAGTGGGTCATGCATGCTGTTTGCACCTTTTGTGGTTCCCGTGTTCGAGCTAAACACACACAGAGAGAGAGAGAGAGAGAGAGAGAAAATACAAATGAAAAGGACATAAGCCAAACAAAAAAGGAGAGAAGGAAAGCAAGAAAGGCTATAGACGGATGTTTCCCACTATCAAAGGGAAAGGGGAATTAACCATATAGCTATCAGCTATGGCTTATCTACAAAATAAAATAATATTGTTAGGGCTTAATTGTCTATATCAAATTGAGAAATGCTCAAGTTTGAAAAAAGTCATTGAAAACCTAGCATTTCTCAAATTAGGGTAACTATTACAGTACTCTCTCTCTTACATTATTAGTCTAGATTATGTCAAAATAACTTTTTCGTAAATATTTAGAAGAATTATTAGAATATTAATTAAATTGATAAAATTCATCTTTAAAATAAATAATGATGAAGGTAATGCTTATCCAGTGTGGGTTAAGGACTTTATATTGTTTCTAAAATGGAACATACCAAAAGTGGCTTAATTTGTTTTTAATTTGTTTCCTTTTAATATTAATATGTATACTTGTTAGTGTATATCTAATTATTTTTGTGGCCTCAATGATGATGCTCATAAGGTTTTATCTGGGTGCGTTAATTGCTCATTAGGCTTTTCCTGGGTGCGTACGTTAATCCCCCCCTTGAAAGTATAATTAGACTTAAATCATTATTGGGTAGTTAATTATGATGCAAATGGACATTAATTTTTTCATACAATTTGGAAAGAAAGCTCTTTTGTCATTTTGAATAGAATGCACTCATTTGTATCTCAACTTAGAGCATTCTCATTGGCCTTTTCAAAATTTCACTAAATTTTAATGAAAAAATCTACTTTTTTGAGTTTAACTATCACCTTTAAAAAGTTTCCTACATCAAACTCTTTAAAAATTTCTCTATTTTTATTAAATATTACTTTTTAATAGTTTTGGAGCAACTGATTTAACTGCCACTCAGCATTATTCAATCTCTGAATCCACACATTCCAAAACCCAGTACAAAAAATGCTATCCACGCTCACCGGGGGATCTCTCTGAACAAAACCCAAAAACCCACTGCACCAAAACCCCATAAACAATTGTTGACACTGAATAGCAACCATAGACCGCCGGAAAATTGTCGAAGAGACGCCAAGACTGCACAGAACCGCCGAAAACGTGCCCGTCCGCCTAACCTGTCATCACCCACAAATCTTTGGACCACCGGCAATCACCAGACCGAAAATCGCTAACACCCACCAGATCGGATCACCAAAAACCACCAGACAAGACGATTGAAACCCACCAGACCAGACCACCGAAAATCGATCCACCTGGGACGTCTTCCCTATTTGCAGATGGAAGAGGCGAGATTTTCGGTCTGACCAAACCACCGGCAATCACAAGACACCCACCGGACCGAATCACCAAAAACCACAGGATCGGATCACCGAAAACCACCAGACAAGACCACCGGAACCCACCAAACCAGACCACCAGAAATCGATCCACCTGTGATGTCTTCCCTATTTGAAGATGGAGGCAAGCGTTTGGAGAGGAAAAGGAAAAGGAAAGAAAAAGGGGCACAAGGAAGAGATGGAAGAGGCAGGAAAATGAAAGAAAATGATTAAAAAATAAATAGAGAAAGAATTTTGGAGGTTAAATATAGGGAGGGTTTCTTACCTTCACTATTTTAGATAAATTTTGAAGAGCTTGTTGCATGAGGTTTTTGGAGCACTTTCACCAAAATTTGGTGAAATTTTTGAAGTGAAGAGCCCAATGAGGATGCTCTTATAAAGGGGATAAAGATTCTCTTCATTTCATGGCGCCAAGATTTAAATTGAGATTTTTTAGTTATAGAACTTTATGTTTTTCCTATAAATTTTGGTAGAGTCAAAGGACTTATTCAGATTTTAAGAGAGAGAGATTAAAGGGACTTTTAGATATTGAGGGGATCAATAGGGTTTGTTCCGGGTAAAGTTCACGTACCACTCAAACTACAATTCAATTGACAATGTTTCCCTCAAATTACAAAAAATTGTTATGTTCCCTCAACAACAAAAATACCATATATTATTGGGAAACATTAACAATGTTTTGGTAATTTAAGAAGACATGATTTTAAATAAAAGTTTAGAAGAATATTATCAATTGGATTATAATTTGAAGAAATTTCATGAACTTTTCCTAAATTATTATGTGATAAGAATCTATTACTAATGTTGGCATAAGCACAACTTGCTGGCTATAAGTTTCTTTTTTGAATTAAGGTACCATCCACTACTAAAAAGAAAAGAAAATGCCTCATCTTGGATGTGATGTGACCTTTTAATTTGGCAAAGACTAAGCGCTTTACATTTTTTATTGGGGTGTGGAATCCTTGAAAATTTGTGCAAATTCTTCCGCTACATAGAAAAGATTCACACATGTTTTAATCAAGGAATAATAAAGACGGTATATATCAAAGCATATGCTTTCTACCAATCCTCATCAAAGATGCATTTATTTCAACAACAAAGGAGACAGTCTGCCCATTTGTTTGAACAAGTAATTAAGTCTCATAAAAGTTCTCATATTTACTACTCAGATTGTTAATAATATAAACAATAAATTACTAAAGATCCGGACAAACAAAAACAAATTCATATTCCCAAAACATGGCTCATATGGTGATCACTGATCCAGAAAGCAAACTTGGGTTAATCATCATGGCCTTTCTCACTTCCTAATCTTTTCTTAATAAAAACTACGGAAAAGAAAAGGCGGGGAAAGGCAATAATATTCTCAACCCACGTCTTTTTCTACAGTCTCATCAGGTTCTCTCCATATCCTCAAACAAAAAGAAAGAAACAAACAAACAAAAACTCATATATGGACTGCTCTCTTTCTGACTATTACTGCTCACACTTTTACACCCTTTATGAGTGGAAAAAAAACTGGTTTCTAGAAGCATCATGCATTTATTCTGCTGCTGAAGGAACAGTGGGATCCCTTATTCATCTACAATGATCAAACTGCCTTTCTTTCCTTCCTTCCTTCCTTCCTTCCCTAAATTTAACAGTCCACTTCACCTGCCCCTCCATTCAGGATCCATGGGTGCCCTGTATTTTACAAACAAGAAGGCAGAGCTGAGAACTTCACAATTTTCACAATTTTCAGAAAAGAGCAAAACAATAACAATTTACCAAACACATAGGAGCTGATAGGCATAAATATGACAAGAATCAAAGCCCAGAAAAGCTTTTCTTTGTGTGAAACTATGCACTCAGAAAGCCAATCAAAAAAACCAAGAAGGTCAACCCTTAATTTCTGTTTGGCTGCTTCAAAGTTACTGGAAAGGACAATGTATTGCAAAGTAAAGCCTTAAATTATTCAAAACCTTTGACAAGCTATCCACCCAAGTATAATTATATGCAAATCAAATTAACAACACAAAAAAAAAAAAAAAAAAAAAAAAAAGAAGAAGAACCAATAAACAACTTACTTAAGGCTTGCTCCGCAGAAAACCTTCTTGAAACATCCCTACAAATCATCTTCCTCAACAAGTCCTTGGCCGCCGGCGACACCGCCCGGAAGATCCTCGTCGGGAACCTCAAGTTCCCCCTCAACACCGCCTCGAAAATCTCAGCCGCAGACTCGCCGTAAAACGGCGGAACCCCGGCCAACATTATGTACAAAATGACTCCAGCACTCCACACATCCACCTTCTCATTGTACTCCCTCCCCATCAAAACCTCCGGCGCCACATAATACGGCGTTCCCACGATCCCATCCACGCACCTCCCCTCCGGCAACCACACGGCAGACCCAAAATCCGCCACCTTCAGATTGCTCCTCCCGTCGAACAACAAGTTTTCCGGCTTGATATCTCTATGCACGACCCCCATCTTGTGACAGTGAGACACAGCTTCGAGGAGTTGCTTCACGAGCAAAGCGGCTTCGCGCTCGGAGAAAGTTCGTTGGATGATCTTGTCGTAGAGGGTAAAGGATTCACAGAGCTCCATTACCATGGTGAGAGAGTCGTCGCTTTCGAAGACGTCGAAGAGTCTGACGATGTTGGGGTGCGGGGAGAGGAGGGTCATGATCTTCGGCTCGTTTTCGAGGCATTCTCGGTCGGTGGGATCGGTTAGAGGGCGTTTGTCGATGGTTTTGGCGGCGAAGAAGTCGCCGGAGATGGGTTGAAAGCAGCGAGAAATAGTGCCGAATTTACCACGGCCGATTTCGTCGCAAAGCTGGTAGTTGTTCTTGAAAGCGTCACACATTTGGGGTTGCGATTTGTTAATGGGGTTGGGTTTGTCAAAGAGTGTGTTTTCCAGTTACAATGCCTTCTTTATAGAGAGGAGAAGAGGGGGAATCGACGGGGGAATATTCGGTCCGGTGGGGGCGGCCATTTGAGATTCACAACGTTGTGGTTGGTTTGACAGCAAGACCTTCTAATTCTAATTTATTTAATAATAAACTTGTTTGGTTTTAGTCTTTTAGTGTGATGTGGAAGTGTACTACAACCCAATAACGTGGGGGAATTGGAAGCAAATTTGGTCTTCTTTTTATTTTGAAAAAATTACACAATTAGCCCTTCTGGTCTGCCTAAATTACAAATAACTCCATATAGTATTAAAATTAATTCAAAGATCCCGATTGAACTAATTTACAAATTGTTTTTTAGAGTCAAATTTTGTTAAAAATTTTGACAAATTTTATTAGGCGTCACATCAAAACTAATAAGATGGCGACACGTGTCATTCTTAATTAAAAAATATAAATATATAAAACTTAAGAAACTAATTTTTTTTAAAACAAAAAGAGTAACTGCCGATTGGGCAGTTACGACTTGGCCACCCTAGCCAATGAGGGTAGTCGTACGCAACCCTAGAAATAGTCGGGGGGGTGCTAATCCCTTTGAGGGTGGCCACCCACTACCCAGTTGGCTGGAAATTTCAGAACGATGCTTATCAGAATTTCAACTGGCTTTAACTTTTAGTGCTTTTGTGCATGATTGTTCCTTATATGTTATTGTCTCATTGAACATATGGGCTGCTGCGGTCCAATCTTTGCTTCGGGGGAAAATATTCTAAAGGTAATGAAATATTTCTCACATAACTCCAAGATTGGCTTCAGTTCTAGATGGAATGTGCGACACTTTGATGTTACTTAGTATTTGGTTGGAGTCCAATAAAAAATAATCTCTAATAAGGAGTTTGATCCTCAATTTTTTTAATAGAGTTAAAGTTTAGTTTAGAGTTAATTGACTCAATCCTAATCTTAGTTGTAATATGTCAATTAGATAGTTTTGTAACCGATCAATATTACTCTTATATTTAAAGGTAAATCATTATTTCTTGAAGTGGCCATTAAAGATCACGGCTTTTTCGAATAAACTTATTTATTCTTTTTTTGAATTTCGTATTAGTTGGTTCTCATCATACTTATCATTCAATTTGATAATGAAATTAGTGGCATTAATTAAGCAGATGATATGAAATGTTATCCAAGTGGGCTAGTTGATAGACGAGTATATCTCCACCTTGATAACTTTTCCCTAATATCTAGATTCTCCATCTTAAATTTTATTATCCTAGACCTAACTTATTTTATTTTTTAATTTTTTATAATGTTAAGAACTAATTAAAGATCAGAAGGTACGTTTGCTGGAGCCCTGTGGTTCCTTTAGATATGGAGCCAAACTTTTGGTATATCAATCTTTATCTTTAAAGATCAAGATTCTGGAAAATGTTTTAGCTGATTTTCACTTTAGGTGAGTAAATAGAATAAATAAAAAGTTACCACCCCACTTTTTTTTTATTTTATTGATGTGATTGCTATTAATTAGTTTTTGAATCGATACAAAATGAAAAGCACCTCTCTAATGAGTCTATAAGGTAAATTTAGATGCTGTTTTGGATAAGATTAATAAACATATAAACATTGGTATAGTGGTGCGAGATGATGAAGAATATGTGCATACGGTCAGGAGTATGACAAGAATGAGTTATCTTGAACGGGCAATCGTAGAAGCTTTAGCAACATTTCATGTCACTTTTTTTTTTTGTTGCACATAATTAGGTTTACGAATGATTTTTTTGGAAAGTGATATGCTCTAAGTGGTTAAAGATATGATTTTCAAAAAAATGTAATTGGAGTAGATTTGGACAGCTAGTGAAAGACACTCTCATGGTTTTAAGCTCGTTTTTTAGCTGGCAGATTCACCATATTAGTAGAATTGCTAATAATGCGGTGCATAGTTTAGTTAAAGCTGTCGTTAAACATATCATAGACCAGGTTTGGATGGAATAAATTCCTGACTATATCTATGAAATTGTTTTGTTAGAGCAATATGCTCTATTTATCCAATTGAATATACAAGTATGATAAATTTATTAAAAAAAAAAACTATTGTTAAATAATAAAAAAAAAAGTGACATATAAGCAAAATAAGATAAAAGTTTTGGAATGCGATTACTCTATAAAGAGGATAAGGCTTAGGTATCGTAAAAAAAAAAATTTAAAATTAAATCCAAACCGTTGAAAAAAATCGAAAACTTCTTCTTCCTTCCTTGGCTCATGCTATATGTCATAAGAATAGAGAAATCAATAATTTATTGGTAAACTTTAGGTGAATTCCGTGAAGGTTGGGGTGTTTTATAGCTAGCTAACAAACCCTTACAAACACGTCAACTAACTCACTCTAGCTGTCAGTTTGACTAGGGTTAAAGTTAAATTGGGAGAATAAATATGTAATATTATTATGAAACGTAAAAGAAAAGACCAATTAACAATATCCTATTAGGATCAAGCACATAAATTAATCTATTTTTTCTCACAATAACGATAACATTAATTACCATGCTAATATAGATTAGATAGATATGATCCAAATCATGTCACATCCAAGACTTGATAAATGTCACATATTGAAATGTGGTATGTTACAGTTAAGAATTGAGTATGTTTTCATTATATTCTTGTTCTCTAAGTTGTAAAAAGGTTTTGAGTCAAAAATATTATTTTGAATTTTTAAATAAGAAACGTATGTACGAAAGTGAAGATGAAGTCTTTTCAAAGGGAAATTCTTTTTGGCTACTTCGATAATACGCCACCTTTTTAATATGTGGCATTTTTTAAGCGTTTTGATGTTGAGAAACAGTATAAATTGCATAATTTAAGAATCTACAATTTCTTTAAAATTGTAAGGAATCCTAATTCAGGAAGGTTCCGTGAAATGGCATCTTGGAATCCACTCCTGGGTTTGGAAAAAGATTCTTAAGCTAATAAACATAACTCCCCATAAAATCAAATGTGAGGATATATAATAGGGTAATATAGACAAAAACTTCTAATGATATCTTATCTATTAAGAGTGTTGGGGAGACCGGGAGAGTATCTATCCTCGAGTTTAAGTTTTTAGCATATTTAGTTGACGTAGCATGTTCAATTTACTTTTGATTTTTTGATTTTTTTTTTTTATTTAAATTGATTTAAAGGTGAATTGAGCATATCATCTCATCTAAGTATGCTCGAAAAATATAAAATAACGTTTAAGGTCAATGTAATTCTTTTTTCATCCAAATAATTTAGGGCTATACCTAAGCTTATTTGAACATGTATATGATTATATTCTTTTCTTTTCTTCACCTATTCCAATTCTCAATTTTAACACTCCCTCTCACGTATGACTTTAAATTTTTTAATAGATGAAGCCCAATACGTAGAATATTTAATTGAAATGTGAGGTGAATTGACAGAGACATGATTCGAACAACACATGAACTCTACTTTGATACTATATTAAATCATTATTTATCTCAAAAACGTAAGCTTATAATAAAAAACAAAAATAAAAAATTATTTAATAAATACTTTAATAATATCATTTAAGGAGGCCATCGTCACCATGATCACGTGTTAAATTTTTGAAGCATGAAGTGTAAAAGGGTCACTATTTGCTTGCGCAATGGACTTATTAAACACAATCAAATATTGACTTTGTTGACAAAACCAAATAAAAAAACACATTTTTGTCACGGCCTTAGGTAATGACTAAAAATAAAGAGTAATATTACACTGTACACTTTTGTTTCCGTCCTATTTTATAGGGTCAAAGAGCATTGCTATATTATTTAGTAGGATGAACACGGGTAGATTTAGGGGGAGCCAGTATAGGCTATGGCCCCTCCTTAATTTCAAAGATATGTATAAAAGGTAAAAAATAAAAATTTAGTCTACAAGGTTTCTACCAACAAATTTTTTTGGCTCTTGGCCTCTGTTCATAAAAGCTTCTAGCTCCGACCATGAAGATAAAGGTGTAGTGTATATCATTATACAACTGGGATAAGATAACAATGAAAAAACAGCTTTTAAATCAACAAAAGCTAGTAAAGAAGAAAAATTAATCACCGACTTTCATTATCATATTATTTCATTTATATAACAATAATATAATAATCTACTAAATAGGGATCGGCTTCAATTAAAACCGAACCGAGCCAAACCGAGACTAAAATTGCCAATCGGAAATTGTAATTTATTGTAAAATCGAAGTAGGACAATATACGGCTTGCAAAATAGCATGGTTAACGACTGAAAAAATGGAAAAGTGCATGCAAATCTTAAACTAGTATTACGTTTACTAATTAAATATGATGTCATTAATTTTCTTTCTTTATACGCTATGCAATCATGCCATCCATTACCAAAAGCATGTTGTTTGATGTCATTAATTACATCATCAATTGTTAACTATACGTTTTTTATGAATTAATTAATTATGTGGCCCACAAAAAGAGTTAACTTGAAGCCTACGGGAGAAAAAGGCATACCTGATCACAAGTGCCCTAGAATATCCGTTTTCTAGAAATTACTTCTTCGAGATTAAATAAATAATAATAATAATAATTAAAAAAAAAAACTATGAAGCATGGAGTTGGCAAATATGGTAGGGGATGAGTAGTGTGTAATTTTTTTTTCTTTTTTTTAACAATCTCGAACCTCCATTGCTGAAAAAGAAATTACAAAAGAGATTACAACAAGGCCAAAGTTAGAACAAATATAAAAACATAGAAGGTAAGAAACTGCCCGAAGGCTACACCAGTGCCCGTAGGCCAATGTAATGAATAGAGAGATAAGCAAACTCCATCCACTCAGTCTGGAAAGATCTTGGCTTGAAACAACTACCAAAATGTAGACTGTGAACAAAGATACAAGAATGTACAAATACAAACAGAAAACATCAGAAATCTAGCATCAAACAGCCTCCAGAAGCCCAAAACGAATAATGTGTATTGTCTTATAGCTACAGAGAATTCATGGTTTTTTTTTTTTAATTATCAAAAGTCAATAGTATCTATCACATATTTAATGATGATTTTAAAAGACATATCAATTTTAGGAGGACTCAATAAAAACATGAATCCTCCTTATAGCATTACTCATAAGCTATACCGCACCTTGGTTGGAACTTGGATGCATATAGTCGTGACTTATAATTAATTGAGACATAGTAGGTAATGACATAGGCCCCTAGAGCATCAATTCTAACTTTCTTTAGATTTCTTTTTTTTAAATATAGGAAACCAAATTACTTTTTGCTTCCATATTCAATAAATTCCACAATAACTTTCATTATCCTTTTTCTATATCATTTAAATAATCTTTAAGTTAAATGCTATGGAAAAGAGAAAAGAAAAAGAAATCATTTAAACATTGTTTCATATAAATGCTAGAGAAAAGAGAAAGTTTTTTTTTTTTTTTTTTTTTTTTTTTTTTTTTTTTTTTTTTAACGAGGAAATAACCTTCACTATAATCTGAGGCCCAAATGGCCAAAAGCTGTAATTAGGGGTACAGAGACTCATAAAAACAAAGTATAGGACTAGTTCCTGACTTCGAAGGCAGATGCCTTCGATTTAAGGTATAATTTTTAAATTTCTTGGTGTTCCCTTAGTTTAGGGAACAATAAAACAATCTGTTTTAAGAGTTTTTTTTTTTTTTTTTTTTTTTTTTTTTTTTTTTTTTTCAGGGAAGGAAGTAAGTTTTGAGAAAGCTACTGCAAATGCTCTTAGTTGCATATGATAATAATTAATGACTAATTAAGAGGCCTGGTTTGAAAAAAAAAAAAGAAAAAAAAAAAGAAGAAAAAAAAAAGGGAGGTAAGAGGCCTGTTTTTGATGAGTAAATTACAATTTAGTCTCTGACCAACTAATTAAAGACAATCACAATTTATCATCTCATATTGTTATTCTTGTGATTGAGTATAATTAATTTTGGGTTTTTTATTCTAATAATTTATAGATAATGAGTACAATAATGTTATTGAAAACCATAATTAAAATATACGACTCTAGGAAATTTGGCTTGTCTCACCGATGGTCGCCCAAAGTTTTGGTAGAAGCAAGACTATGTCTAAAACGTTGTCGTTTGAGCCCGTGGTTGTTCATCGTATTCCCAAAGAAAAGAATACCTCCCATACTTTTCACAAAGCCCCAAACCTTTTGGGCCTACGACGGAATGGGGGTTTGGGCCGACCAAATTAAATACATTTTATAAAAGAAGAATTTGCTTCTTTTTCTTCTTCTATTTTTATTTATTTATTTATTTTTGGTATCAAACTACGATTTTGGTCCTTGTACTATGGGGTGTTTGGCAAGCATCTCTTTTCCTCTCAATTTTTTTTTTTTTTTTTTTTTTTTTTTTTCACTTTTTATATGACATCAATAATTTTTTATACTATTCAAATAAAAAACTTCACTACAAAACAATTTTTTTTTTTTTCACTTTTTTATAAAACAATTCCAAACTTTTTTATATTTTATATCATATCAATAACTTCTTACAACTACTCAAACAAAAATTTCACAACACAAATGCTTGCCAAACACTTCCTACTTGTCAGATTTTAATCATGCTCGAGAATTATTGATTTTTTTTATTTTTTTGGTTAAAATTTTAAAAATATCTTAATGTTATTTGTTGTTGATAGCACACCAAAAATTCAGTTGACAATGCCTGCAAAATGGACAAAGAGAAGGTAAGGAGGCTTGCGTATGCGGGAGCATCTCTGATGTTTAAGTTAATAAATAGTTTTGAATAGAAAAGAGAAAGAAAAGAATAAAAGTACTGAAGGAATTGAGAATTACCTACTACAGTGGCTGCTCTCTTTATAGTGGAGGGAGATTTTTCATTTTGTAACCATTTGCCCATGTGGCGTCCCTCAGTTGGGGAATGTCCGGACAATATGGAATTCCCATAATGTACATTGGCGTGGGTAGTGTGCAAGCAACAAATATTTCATTTTGAAAGTACCTGTCATCCTTGTCCTTTAGTGGGTTGGTACAACGACATCGTAGATCTAGAGATTGGATTATGATTGCCTACAATTATTTGTTTGAATTTGAGAGAATTCAGATAGGTGATTATGACATACCACTTATGAACCCACTTAACCGGATAAGTGATTGGGCAACCTAAATTTTATTTGGTCAGGTGGATCCCATAAGTGATATCTCATAATCATCTTCTCGAATTCTCTCAAATTCGAATAAATAATTTGGAAGGATTCTAATCCGTAGAGATTTCCTCCTTTGTTTTTCTCCGCGCCTACTCCGTTTCTTTCAAAGGTCACTAAGCCTAGATTCAGGTTGGGATGGATCAATATTTTTGGGCCCTTTCCTTGGATGGGCCCATCCTAAATGGACTTGGAGGGCCAGGGCCACTTGGGCCCTCGGTAAGGTGTTCCACCAATTCAAAAAAGATTAAAATCACACACGGACAGGACCAGTATATTTATGTAGAGGGCTGGATATAATTCTAAAATAATATATAAAGAATATATATTTTTTTTTATCAATTCACTTATGGCTAAATCTTATAATACTTAGACAAAAATATACTTTATGTAGATTATAAAATGTACTTCAATACATGATTTGTAATAAGCTACAAGTGATATAAAAATATTCAAAGAACTTACTGTGCTTTGCAAAAATAAAAAATAGGTCTATGTATTCAACTTTCATCTAACTTTTTGACAGAAACCGTCAAATGATATGTCAGGACCAATCAAATTATAACACGTTTAACCCATAATAAAAAATTTTATAAATATATAAGTATATAAAGTTTAAAATTCTAAACTAAAAAAATAATAATTTGGAAGAAGGGGTGGGGTGATTGAGCCAACCCTTTTGGCCAAATGAGGAGTGGCCAGATTACCTTCAAATGGCCAAAGGTGGTCCCCCATTCTCCCCAAAATGGCCAAATGAGGTGGCTGAACAACTCTGAATGGCCATGAGAGTGGTTCGGCTACTTCCGATCGACTAGTGGGAGTGGTCGAGCCACCCTAAAATAGCTAGGGGGTGGCTGAACTACCCACAATGGCCATAGGGGTGGTTCAACCACTCCCTTGAGCAAAATGGTAGTAGCCGAGCCACCCCAAATCGCTAAAGACAGTTTCGGCTACCCCCATTTAGAAATTTGGGGGAGTGACCCTCAATGGTCATGGAGTGGTTCGACTAACCCCAAGCCATCCATAGGGGGTGGTTGAGCCATCTCCTACTTTTTTTTAAAAAAAAAAAAGAAAAATAAAAGGGGCAATCTAGAACAAGAAAAGCAAAAGAATTTACGTTTGGCACAAGCCGCACAAGTGACCTATTTTATGTCTATTTTGACAACAAATGCTAATGGAGTGTCTAATTTGACACATGATGGTAGTTTAGGGGTTGTCAATGTCTAAAGTTTAAAGGCTTAAATGAAATATGATAGTAGTTCAGAGAACTAAAGTATATTTTTCTCTTAAATTTAGATATCTATTAGCGACGACAATCATTGTCACCAGTACTGACATAATATTTTATTTTCTAAGTAATAACAGGGAAGGGGAAAGGCACTATTACAAGAAAACAAAACATAGACTATGAGTTGGAAACCTAACAATAAGCCCCAATATAACCAAGTCAGTGGGAAAGAACATAAAATAATAGGGAATGTTACTGATTTAATATATTAAAATTGAATTCATATATCTATTAGCAACGACACTGTAGTGGCCACTAATATTAGTCTATTAACGATGGATTTATGTCTTCGTTGACACTGATTTAATATGTTAATATTTAATTAATATATCTATTAGCAACGACATTGGGGACGGTCGCTAATAGATATTATTATATGTAATCGCTAATAATTAGAGTTAGTTTGAATTTATGATTTCAAAAAGTGCGATTTAAAAATAGCGATTTTAAAATGTCCGATATGAAAAAGTAATTTGTAAAAACACAGGTAAGCGTTTGGCAAAATCGTAGGTTAGCCTTTAAATTTCTGCGTTTTCAAAAGAGTATCCATTTGGCTGCGATTTGAAAATGCAGTTTGCTGCGTTTTCAAATCATGATTTTTTATAAACACAATTTTCCAAACGATTTACTTTTTGCAATTTTGTTTAAAATCATACTTTTTGTTTATGAAATTGTAATCTCAAACACACTCTTAATATTCATATGTAGTTGGGGGAATACGTTGTGGAAAATGTTAAATTTACAACACCAATACAACAACTATACAACAACCCCTCACATGAGAGTGGGCCCCACATAGCCCACCCTCATGGGGAAGTGATTCCTGTACACCAAGTGTACAACAAATGTGCAACACCCCTTCACATGGGGTGGGCTCTACAGTGTGTGGGGTCCACCCCATGTAAAAGGGTGTTGTACATTTATTGTAGGAATGATGTACAACTATCATTATTCACCCTCATGTGAGGGGTTGTTGTACAGTTGTTGTATTAGTGTTGTACAAAAATCAAATCTCATACATTGTTTACTTCTTGATCACTACATATCTAAGGGATTTGATTTTTGTACAACAGCAATACAACAACTGTACAACAACCCCTCATGTGAGGGATTGTTGTACAGTTATTGTATTGGTGTTGTAAATCTAACATTTTTTCATATTTAAATGGGATTTGATTCTTGTACAACACCAATACAACAACCCCTCACATGAGGGTAGGCCCCAATATGTGAGACCCACCCTCATGTGAGGGATTGTTGTATTGGTATTGTAAATCTAATATTTTCCTATCTAAATTATCCACGTGTTGAAAGCAAATCAAACACAAGAAAAATAAAACAAAAAGACTTTGATTTCTTTTTTGGTATAATTAACTAAATCAGATAATAGAGTTTTACAGGGATGGGTGAAGAATGCCACATCTCATAAAATTAAGAACATTGTACCTTCTAAAATTTAGAAAAAGAAAAAAAAGAGAAGTAATTTCATAAAACACCATGCGAGTGTAGTCTCTTAGAGATTCAGATCAAGGGGCTGGATTTTGACTACGTCGAGGTCAGCATCGGCTAAACTATTTGGAAGAGCGTTGATGACTAGTTTCCTAGTTTCAAGGGGCTGGATTTCGAACACTAATGTTTAGAGAGCGAGAAAGTGATGGAAAATTAGAGAGATAGCTAAACTATATATTGAGAGAGAGAGAGAGAGAGAGAGGGGGGTGTTGATCAGCTTATTGTCGTCTAGCGTGGGCGGCGACGTTTGGCTGTGCGGTGTATCGGCATCTGGTTTTTCTAACGCATCGTCTGAAAGGGTAGATGAAGAGTTTTTTTAGTTTTAGATATGGCCGGTATGATCCGGTGTTTTGGTACCATTTTTTTGTTTTATTGTTCCAAGGTGAGTTGTCGATATCTCATTGGAGGGCACAAATTAAAGGTCTTCGTTAGTGCCAAGACCTTATAAAAGTTATACTAAAAAACTAATTGCGACCGTGATAGTGGTCGCTAATAGTGAAATTGTAGTCGCTAATATCTTCTTACGACATCCCGTGACACAAAAAAATTGAAGGAAAAAAAAGTCATACCTGGATATCAGTGTTTCTTGGATAACACTGCAACGTAGAGTAAAAGGTTCGAGTAATACTAGAAGTCCCTCTAATGATGATGTGGCTTTTAAAATTATCATTGCACTTGTAATTAATCACTATTGAACTTTGATTAAATAATGATTTTAAAAGTCATCTTATTTTTAGAGGAACACAAGAAAAACTTCTAAAATTACTAAAAAAGTACAAATATCTCCTCCCACAAGTTGAATCGTAAAACCTCCAAACTAGAACAAAGAGAGACTTTGCTTTGATGATTGAAGAGAAACATGGCTAAAGCACCCACTAAGTGAAGGATCTTTTTGGGGGGCCATTAGATTAGCGGTTATTGATGTGTTCGAGTTCACTAAACCCTGATGTACATATTTATTAGAAACACGATTAGTGACGTGTCCATACACGTCTCGCCCGTAGTTTTGTTGTTGTAATTTTTACTGTTACGTTAAAGAGTAAACACTTCAAAATATGTGCAACGTTTTCTTTCTTTCTCTTATTGTCATGAATGTGACCCCTTGTTAAGGAGGACGGTTTGTTTAAGTACCTTTGTAGGTCCAAGTCGGTGTGTTTTCTTGTGGTAATGCCGTAAAGTTTAGGATATGCATAGCCTATAAAGGACAGTTAGTGGGGTCTTTACTCTCTAGTCCAACGGATGCTTAACTTTACTTTTGGGGCCAAATCTAATGTCGGCAAGGTCGGGGATATGCACATTCACAGAATTGCTTCAACCTCTAATAGAGTTTTCAAGGAGTAGTGCTTTTTCCCGATTAGACCCTTTTGGCAAAGTGAAGGGAAGATCTTGCATTTTCAAGATTTTTTATTTTGATGGCTTGACGTAAGATCACGATTAGGCCAACAAAAACAATGGGCAAACATGTTGTAAAGGGTTGATTGAAACCGAAACAGCTACTAATGGACGAAACTATTGCTGTTTTTGCAACAATTAGAACATGTTTCTAGAGTACACGAAATGATCACGGGATTCGCGCAACTCAATCCGTTGTTTGTTTTAACGGGCTCGCTATTGAGGTTTGAAACCCTGAGTTCAGTGTTCCGAGTGTAGTGGTGTTGGGTTTATCTCATTTTAGAGAAATAATGTTGAGTATACACGTGTGAATATAAAAGAATTGAATCGCACATTGAAAATATATATGTATATATGTAAGAAGTGTGAGTGAATCAGTTATTAATATAGTATAGTTCTAAACCCATAGACTTAAGCTTTTAGAGCATTAGCAACAGTTTCCATTAACTTTACCTCAATTTAAAGAATTACTAAACCACTTTTTGTTTCCTTATTTAAATGGACTCCGCAATAGTTTCATTTATCCTTTCTCTATATACATACTCTTTAAATATTTTTTAAATTAAATAATAAGAGAAAGAGAGGGAGGAAAGATAAATCATTTAAATATTGTTTCAAATAAATACTAGAGGAATGAGAGAGGAAAGATAAAGTTTTTTATTTTAAAATAATGTTAAGGAAACCATTTTGCTTCCTTATATCTAGGGTACAACTTTTGGTACTTTTAGTTTAGGGAACAACAAGGGGATCTAATTAAATGGATTTTTTTTTAGGAATTTTCCTAACATTTAGAAAAGTTGCTACTAGTGTTCTTAATTAGATTATGTGGTGTTTTATCATGCTATATTATGAGCTCACTAAAAAAAAGACTCCCCAAAATATCAATCTCCCTGCAAATAATAAGAAAAACATGCACGTGTCTAGGTGCAAGGACTAAGGATGTGGAAATAGATATCGCTTTAAGGCTAGAGAAAGCTCAAGTGAGTTTATGTGCTTACAAATAGGTTTGAAGTTAGGTAGGCTTTTCTTACGTAGCTACATATAGAGGGCTAGCTAGAGACACAATGAGCATTCTCAATGGAGGAGCTATTTGCAACTTTAGCATAGAATAGCTAAGCAAAAGCTCAAAAATCTCTTTCATTTTATTATGTATTCCAAATGCAAAATACATTTATCTTGGATTTGTGAATAATGCAACTTCACATATGGAGTTACACTATTCACAAACGCATCTTTTCATTCTCTTTATTTATTATTATTTTTTTTTTCAACGGTTGCTTGTGATTATAATTAATTAGTAGTTATTTTTTACTTCTTCACAAAAAAAAAAAAAAAAAACTCATATTGACATTTACAGTTTGAGCAAATTTGCGGTTGATTTTGGGGCCGGGTGGTTTGAGAAGCCTTGGGTTGTTTCTAATTTTGGGAGTCTCTAAATTTTTGTTTGTTGATGAAATTTTGGTAGATGACCGAATGGGTTTTGCAGATCTTGGATTGGATGGAAGATCTTGAGTTATCTTGTTTTTTTACAATTTAGTTCTACATAAGTGTTGTTTGCATATGATTTTGCTACACTTTATTCCAATTTGAATAAACTGGAGATTTTTGTAAAGTTTTCTTTGTTAGTAAAAAAGAATCCGTTCATCGATTTCAATTTGTTTTGGTGGAATTTGTTCATGCCACTGGCAAATGAAGGGTTTTATTTGGTGGAGATGAGCTTTTAATTAAA
This sequence comes from Alnus glutinosa, assembly GCF_958979055.1. Lineage (NCBI taxonomy): Eukaryota > Viridiplantae > Streptophyta > Magnoliopsida > Fagales > Betulaceae > Alnus > Alnus glutinosa. The sequence continues at coordinate 16,280,824 of NC_084897.1, forward strand.
ATGAATTTGATAATGCGATAATATGAAATTTAAAATTACGATTAGTTATGTATTAATTTGCCATAAATATGTTTAATATTGGTATAAGGATATTATATTTATATTTATCGTTGGCAAATATGATCGTTTTAACAAAACGACCGTTGACAAATATGACCAAATATGACCGTTTGGAAAAAAAAAAAAAAAAAAAGAAAAAAAAAAAAAAAGAAAAAAAAAAAGAAAAAGAAAAAAAAAGACAGTAAAAAAATACGATAATAAAAAAAGTAATAAAAAAATAAAGAAAAAATATATAGTTAAGAATAGATAATCGGATGTATAGTGCATTTTAAAACCCATTAGCTAAACTAGATAAAATGAGTTTTGGTTAGCTATTTTACACAAGCCATTAGAAGCGCTCAAAGAATACCCCACTATATATTTAGAGAACTGATTCTCTTACATCACTTTTACAACAAGTTTACAACAACCCTCTCACATGGGTGGGCCCCACAGTGTGTGGGACCCACCCCATGTGAGAGGGCTGTTGTAAAAGTGATGTGTGTGGCCCACCCATGTGAGAGGGTTGTTATAAACTTGTTGTAAAAGTGATGTATTTCTATCATTTTTCATATATTTATGACATAATTCCATGCACATCATTACCTATATATGTATGCATGCAGAATTTATGCACTACAAAAAAAAAAACAAGCGTTTTGAGTTGTTTTACTTAGTGTACGTCGTATTGATGCAATTGTAAGTTGGATACTCTATTGAGTAATTCGGACTTATTATGAGGGTATGGAGTTCATATTCTAGCTATATTACGTTTTCATATCACAATTTTCAAACTTGCTTTATCAGGTATTACAAAAAAAAAAAAAAAAAATTATATATATTGAGTTTAGTGTCGTTTTAGTTGAAAAATGACTCCAATTATTTGGAGTCGTTTATTGTTTAAACGACTCCAATTGGAGTTGTTTGAACAGTAAAACGACTATAACCTAGAGTTTAATTAAAACATGATGTTTTAAGTTGCTTGCCAACCAACACTATTCAAATGACTCCAAATGAATAGTGTCTTTTTTCTTTTTTTTTTGCTAAAAAACGACTCAAAACTGGTTTTTTTTTGGTAGTGCTGACAAATTATTTTGTGAAATATTCTTACGTACGTCACTTTTCTTTACTATATCTTAGATTATTTTCCCAATATCAGTGCTGATTGAGTTGGGCTGAATTCTGGTAACACTTCACCACTTCACATCCAAAAGCCTAAGGCATAACTGTTCTAGTGGATGTCCAAATTTCTTAATTAATGGTATTTTATATTTCTTTGTGGCAATTACGTGATCGATCTCACTATGCTGGTATGGACCAATTAATCAGTGGAAGAAAAATTTTGCCATGAAAAACTAGAAGTTCATTTTGTTTTCTCGATCCGATCCCTCATGTTATTCCTTAATTAAAACACAACAAACCTTTAATTTCCTACTTTATCAAAGTTAAAACTAGAAGAGAGTTTCTAACTTGAGAACTTCATTTTCGCCTTTAGTTGAAATTCGCCCAATGACCCCAAACAATAACTAGATGAGGAGGCCAGTGAATATGTGTTTTTCAAATAAAGCACAATATATGTGGGCAAACTAAAATTAATAACCACACATGAGATCACCAAACACCAATAAAGCATATATAAATCAAGATCACATATACAGATATTTGGTGACAAAGTAGGAAATTTTTTAAAGAACTCCTTAAAAGTAAAACCGTTCCAGAGCAGCTGACTAAAAGAAACTCATCTACTATAGAAAAATCAAATTACATAGTTTATACTTACAAAATTTTTGTAATTAATTAAACCTTATGTGTACCTCAACAAACGACATGTTTGTCTCTAGCTATCACAGTAATACTAAAACTCTGGCTAGTTCTTATATTGAGCCTCTTCTTACAACCCAAAACTCCGATGACTTAAGGTTTTTGTTGTTCCTATGTACGTTGTTTAAGGAAGATAGGGTTCTCTCTGAGAGCACACAATAATGTTCTTATGTTCACTTTTCGAACAATAATTAATCTGGCAAAATTTCGTCTAGAATTTTTAAGCAAAAGGGAAAAATACAATCCCCCACTTTTTTATTTTATTTTATTTTGTCTCAAATGTTTAAAAATTAATTGACAATATATCCCAATTAAATTTCTGAAATTTTCAATGTAATTCCATTTTGGCCAATTGTGAGTGGTCCAGTCACCCCTTGACCAAATGAAAATGGTCCTAGCTACATTCTTTTTCTTAAAAAATAAAAACAGTTTGAACTTTTCATCTACTAAAAGTACACGTGAGCCTTTAAAGAAAACATGAACATTCGACATACTTTCCCCTAGCTAATTGAAGAATGTAAGTGGAAAACGGCAGCTAAAAACCCACGTGATCCCATTAATTTCCACCCGTGCCGCGCATAAACTTTTTGACCATTAGACATCAGAAGACAAAAGGTGATGCTTAAACTTTTTGCAGCCCAATTAAGGAGAAGCAATAATATTTCAGCAATGGTAACAGTTTTTCAACAATGGAATATGACAAAATGATATCGTCATATGCTTCAAAATCAAGGCAAAAGCAGGAAAAACTTAAAAAGTCTCCAGTGCCCATGTCTGAGACTAGTGATCACTGATCATCATCAGATATCATATCCACCACAAACAAAAAGTTGTCGGTAAGAAAGAAAAGGGATTTTACTTTTTGAAAAACCATGCAGCTCGTGGTTGGAATAACTAATAAGAGGCCACTTGTGGTGACCTAATTGGAAGATATAGCATGATCAGCTGAAGAGAGAGAGCGCGCGATCGAGTCTTCTTCCATAAAACAAAAGAAAGAAGAAGAAAAAGAGAGATTAAGAAAGGATGGTGAGGGCTCCTTGTTGTGAGAAGATGGGACTAAAGAAAGGATCATGGACTCCTGAAGAAGATCAGATACTGATTTCTTACATCCACCGATATGGACATGAAAATTGGCGGGCGCTTCCTAAACATGCAGGTAAGAATGTATTAAAGTTTTGATTCAGTGATTAAATTTAGTGATTAAATTTATAAAATAAAGATGTAACGAGATTGCACCGATCGAGTATTTTGAGCAGAAAATATGTAAAACCCTTTTGAGTTTTGTTCTGGGCAGATGATAGAACACTTGAATTGTTTTCCATTCACGAGAAAATTTGATGTCTTGAAGTGAACTCTCCTGAAAAGCAGATTTTTTCCACTATATATAGTACTTAAAAATATCACATATTGTTTGCTCTTCTTCTTTTTTTTCTTTTTTGTTTTTTTCCCTGAAGCTGATCATAACTTTTGCATAATACGAAGACAGTTTTGGCTATTCATAGGACACAAACTAAATCATCTAGCTTCCTAGAATGAAATACACAGCATCCTTGAAATTTTAGAACTGTTTTTAATGAGCTTCCTCATTTCTTTTAATTTGTTGGTCATAGAGGGGAAGGCCCCCTAATAATAAAGCTTTTTTCGATAAATTGTAGGAAAGGATTAAAAATCTTGTGGAAAGCTCGTACTAGAGTTCTTGGGAGTGGTATATATATATACTTAAGGAAAAACCAAAAGAACATTGATTTTTGTTTGAATTGGAGCCTTAATTAAGGACGAAACCTTGCTTTAGTGGATAACTCTGCAGGTCTCTCTGGTTTAGTTTTTGTAATAGGCGTGATGCCGGGTTGTTCTAGTTTTGTTTTGATTGGTGTTGTTAGTGTTTTGCTGATACTGTTTTGACCGTATTTTTGTTGATTTCAGTTTTAATTAGCTGAAGTGTTTCTGTTTTGTGTTGGGTGTTAGTAAAGTTATTATTCATAAAAATAAAAATAAATTAACAGTTTTGTTTATTTTCTATTCAATTTCTTCAGGTTTACTAAGGTGTGGAAAGAGTTGCAGGCTTCGTTGGACGAATTACTTGCGGCCCGACATAAAACGAGGAAACTTCAGCGGGGAGGAAGAAGAGACCATTACGAAGTTACATCGAGTTCTTGGAAACAGGAACGTATCGAACTGGTTTGCTGTACCCTACCTTGAGTACATTGGATTAACCTAAATTGCTGATCATCTCTCTATGTCACGAGCATGTCACGAGCACAAGCACTGCGCGTACTATTTAGTAGACTCTTGTACAACTGAATAATATGGGTGATTCACTCAAATTAAAGTACGGCAGTTGAGTCAATACTTTAGTTTTTCTTTTTTTTTAGTAACACTATTTAGTAAATTATTGTACGACTGTCATACAGTTTGATGATATGGTAGTAAAAATCAATCATTAAATCAGCACTTGTAAAAAAAATTCATTAGCTGATTTTTTCTGCTACATCATTTCAATTATATGACAATAGTCGTATAACAATCTACTAATATAAATAGCATTACTCATTTTCTTTTAGAAGTGCTAATTCAGGTATGATTTTTACTGTTATATCATGAAGTGTATGCCAGTTGTGCAAGAGTCCACTAAGTAGGCCTAGGGTTTGCATTTGACGTGTCAAGAACATACTCGTAGACATGAACAACCAGGCGTGCATGTATTAATTATATAGTTTCTTTCTCACACATAAAGTTTATGGCGTGCATGCATTTGATGTTCTTTAATTCATCTGCAGATGGTCCGCCATTGCAGCAAGATTACCAGGACGAACCGACAACGAAATAAAGAACTTCTGGAACAGCCACTTGAAGAAGAAACTCAAACAAAACCCGAGTACCACACCAGCCACCATAAAACAGTCTGTTAATGGAACACCTTGTCCACTAAAAACGGACATCCAAAATTATGGTTATGGAGAAATTTTTTCCCAGCAGCGTCAGAAATTGTCGGCAAATGATTACAGTTTCTTGTCAAGAAATATTTCTGCAACAAGGAAGAATGAACTTCTTGTAGATCATCAAGGATTTCCCTCTCAAAGCACGAAGATCAGTGATGAAATGGGTTTTTGGTACAACCTCTTCATAGAAGCCGGGAAGTCCTCGCAACCTCCTTTAAACTTAGGGCAGTTTGGGTAGCCTTTTCTTATATATCTCTTAATAATTTGCTTCCTTTTTCATTTTGTTCTTCATGAAAAGAGTGATTTCTTGATGTCCAAGTCTGACAGTTAGAATGCAATACTGGTTGAATTAATTGTCTATTTTTCAAAGGTTTGTGTCAGTTGAGATGAATCTATGTGTATTGTGAAAGTATATCCAAATTTAACTTCGGTGGTCCCTAAGGATAAAATGGATAAATTAAATTAATCTAGGTTTTATTTTTATTTTTTTATGTGTTTAATTTGTTTGACTGAAAGGCTTGAAAAAGTCCAGAGATGATCAATGTCATAAATTCTAGTTAATTAATGAGATAACGTGTCATGTGAATGATTTCTCGATCACGCAATGGGATAAATTGTTAGGTTCTGAAGGAACCTACACCTTTTAGATTCTGAAGAAATCTAGATATTTTTTCAAATATAAGGTTTAAGATTAATTCTGCTTGCTTTATTATTCCACTAACAACTCTTTAAATAAAGATTACATCGTAAACTCCTAATTGAAAGATAACACTAATAGACAACTCCCTTAGACGATCTCACCTTCTACCAACCAAGATAACAATAAACTTCTAATAAAACAATAAAACATAAGTTTAATACTCACGGAGATATACTCGACGTAGATAACTTCAACTAAACTAAATAACTAACTAAGTCTCAAACACTGAGACTATCAACCAAAAGGAAATACTGAAACATAAAACAATTAAAAGACTTTAAACCATTCAACAATAAGATAAGAAAAATAAATGATAAGGATTCAATCAAGTAAGCAACGTAGAAGACTCCAAACTCCAAAGTAATAGTAGAGTACTCCAACTCCAAAGTGACATAGAAGACTCCAATACATCCGATGAAATGTGATAGATCGAGATAGCGTCCATTCCTCGACATAATGTTTCAAATATGGTTGTGCACCATCGTCTAGGAGTGCTATAGAGCAACACTTTATTTGGAATTCATCCGAAAAAAGTGATGTTCCATGACACATTTATAATTTAATGTGTCATGAATAATTACAAATGTGTTATGGAGTATCATTTTTTTTCGGATGAATTCTGAATAAAATAATGCTCTTCATTAGCCATCATCAAGAGTTTTTTTTTTTTTTTTTTTGAAAAATTACAATTTAGCTCTCAAAACTACCAATCCTTTTGCAAGTAGTCTTACGAACTGTCAATGCTTGGACTCTGTGGCCCTCAAACTACCAAAACGTTTCAAAAAGGCTAATTTTGTCGAAATATGCTTATAATACTCATGCCACGTGTCATTTTCAATTAAAAATAAAAAACTAAAAAACTAATAAAATAAACTAAAATTTTATTTTTTAGCAGCCACTCCCATTAGGGAGGGGGTGGCATGTGAGCTACCCTAGGCCCTACAAAATGACACGTGGCAGGGGTATTATAGGTATATTTCGACAAAATGGGCATTTTTGAAACGTTTAAGTAGTTTAGAGGGCCAGACTTCAAGCGTTAGTAGTTCGTGGGATTACTTGCAAAATGACTGATAGTTTGAGGATCTAACCTGTAATTTTTCCTTTTATTTTTTATTTTTTATTTTTTTATTTTCATAAAATATGAAAGGAATGTTGTACGGAATTGTTTTTTTTTTTCCTCTACTAATGGAAAAATCTTTTTTTTTTTTTGTTTTTGACATGCCAAACTAGTGACATCTGCTTCATGAGATATGGTCCCAGTTGATTAACTTACCCATCGGGGACTTTTGGAAAAAATCTGTTATACTATAACACAAGACAACGTATATTGTAGTATTTTGTAAATAGAATGTACAGTAACTTTCCACCAAAAGATTAATTTGAAATTAGAAATCGTAACTCTTTTATAACTCCTAGAAAACTTTAAGAATTATAGGGAATTAAAAAAAAAAAACTTTTTAAATAGCATTCCTTATTGATAAATTGAGAAAATAACAACAATTAACAAAACTGGGAGACCAAGAAGCCAACCTTATTATGCTTAAAGGGTTAGGGTTTTAAACTTGAAAGTAAAATTACAAAAATAACATTTATTTAAAACTGCTGCAAACTCGCTCGAGCGAGCGCCGCACGAGTGTTGAGAGAAGTTAATTTATGTATTGTGATTAATTGCGATGTTGCTCGAATGAATTTTGACCTAATAAACATTAGACAATGGACAAGTAGTGGCTTTCTTTCACTAAGAGCAAAAGAACAAACATATTAGCTTAAATGTGAACAAGAAAAATCATAAAATGAAAGCTTAATTATTAGCTAAACAATAGAACATCAAATCTGAAGGTAAAAAGTGAGGGGTGCGGTCTTGCAAGGCGGTGCTTGTGATGAGTACACCGAGAGGAAGTATGGTTGTAATTTCAGACCGGTGATTAAAATCACCATTGAACTTGTGATTCATCATTATTGAATTCTTGTCGAATAGTAATTTTAAAAGTCACTTCATTTTTCGAATGGCATAAAAGTAAAATATGAAGAATTTCAATAATTATTATTTACTAGGCCTCAAATGTATCTAAAACGCCATAAGACTTATCCATTCTCATGTTTAATACTGTTTAAGAACTAAAATCTAAGTTTTTTTTTTTAATAATCTAAGCATAACCTATCATTTTCCTTTAACAAGTTAAGATTATATGCCATAAAGATTATAAGGTTTTCAACGAAAAATTTTTACTCATTTCTATCTTCGTACCTTTTTCAACACACATACATAATCATCAATTGAAAATAATTAGGGGTAAACAGTAAAAATTTAGAAAAAAAAGGGAGTAAACAGTAAATAATATTAAATAATCAGAATAATTAAACTTTGTGTTAATTACTCTTTATCCGTTACCAATTTACACATATTTACCAACTTCAACCCCTCCCGTCAAAGCAAAAACCCCATCAAAACCCGAACCAAAATTCCAAACCCTCCATTTTCTCTCTCTGTCTCTCTCTCACACACACACACAGAGTGACGGCAATGGCTTCCGCAGTCTCCAATGCCTTTCAATGCCCTAAATTACACTTCCCCCAAAGGAATTTGCGGCCCAAAGTCTCAAATTTTCCACCTTCATCCGTCAGGTATTTATTTCTTTTACATTCTTTTCTCCGGTTTTTTTGGCTTTAGTAAAATGGCTGATTAGGCTGAGTCAATTGACATTTCGAAGTTCGTTCTTTTCCCGTCATTTCTTGGCGACCAAAACAAACTGAGCTATTTAGTACTATCAAGTAAGCTAAAAGTGTGGTGTCTTTGCTTTTATCTTTTGGTTTTTATTAAGATAATACTAAAATTGTTCATAGAAACGGACCATTATGTGTTGGGATTTTGGGGTTTTCGAAGAAATGCAAATTGCAAGGAGAGAATATTATTATTATTATTTTAAGTGAAGCAAATTGGTTGTGTGAGAGGCTCAAGTGAGGGTGGGCTTTTTGTGAATTGCATCATTAGTAGTTAAATTTCAACATTCAAGCATGATTTATCTTCTTTTACCCCCTTAAAATAAATTTTATGTTTAAGTAGAGTTTTTGAGGGCATTTTTATTGGGTTTGAGACAGATAGATCCTTAGTAATTACATTTTTGTTTTTTTTTTTTTGAGTTGAAGGAGTTGTTTGGAGGCCTAGCTATATGTTTTACAATTCTGAAAAAATAAGCTTTAAAAGATCCTTTCAAATTTGACTTGTGCATTCGACAAATAACGATAGCAGCAGATTGTTGAATTGATCAGATTTCCCAGAGCAGTACAGCAGAATAATAGAAGGGTGTTTTGTGCTGCTGCATCTGCTGCAGGAAGTTCTAATCCAGACAGCAACTTAAATCCATATGAGGTATATGCTGTTACCTGGTTTGCACCCTAGAGATAGGCATTGCAAGTCATGGAATTACTCTAGTTTGTTTTCTACTTCCTGATCAATATTTTTAATGCTCTTGGTTTTCAGATCCTGGGCGTGAGCCCCATTGAGGGATTCGACACGGTCAAGGCAGCATACACGAAAAAAAGGAAAGAAGCCGAGAGGACAGGTGATGAAGCAACTGTTGTCAGAGTAGGTTCTCTATCTCTCTATGAGAAATTATTGGTTGCAAAAGGATCTCTTGCTCATAATAATATGCCCATAGAAACAATCTGTGGCTTTGCGGTGCCAGATCAAAGTTACTACAACTTCTTTACAGTATGTAAAAAAGTATCAGAAAATTAAGCACTCCTGCTCCAATCTGTATTAGAAGATTTTCTTTATCAAAAGCAATGAACTTTATTTATGAGCTCATAGTCATGCATAGGGTTCTATTATCATAATTGTAAGTTTTGATCATGTCAAAAGAGTTTGGGATGTCCCTTAAAACTTTGATAGATCTATTTGGATGGTTTAGATCAATAAGTAGTTGCCCCAACTGACTCAAGGTGGCTCCCTTTATGTATATGTATATGTATTTATGTTCGAAATGAGAAAGTTTGATGATTAATGGGATCTTGTGGGTTGCAACATGTAATTTCCCAGCTGGAGAAGGCATATGACAAAGTCATGATGGAACAATTAACAAAGCGGAAGAAGGGTGTGACATATGGTACATTCAAGGTACAGTTTATAATACTTTCTTTGTCTTAAGTGAAGTTCCTTCAATTTGAGGTTTGAAAATTACATGATTTACATGGTGTTTATGAGTTTACATCTTAGAGATTGTGCATACTTCAAATTTACAGTTTGTGTAGCATTCATACTGTTCTAATGATACTGGTTTCGTGTGTCTACTTGAAAGGATTAACCAATTTTTCATCGTTTTTTAGTTGGGTTTTCTGTGTTTCTCCATGAAAGATATATAAGTTTTTATTACAAAATACTATTATACTAGATTTGTTTTCTTTCCACGAAAGATATATGAGTTCCATCTCAAAGGATTGATACTTGCAGCTCGTTCTTAGTCCAATATTTGATTCCTACCACATGTTCTTTATTGCTGTTTCTCATTTTTTTTTTCTCTTGCTAATTTTCACTTTTTAGGCTAACTATTTGCCATACTTTTTTATTTGTCTTATACTGATTAATCTTAAATGCTTGCAAAATTCAGGTTTCAAAGGACATCAAATATGCTGATAAGCAGCCAATTGTACCATGGGGGCCAAGGTTTGTCTTCGCATCATAGAAATGCTAATGAGTGGCATGATAGAAGAGAGCTGGCTGCAATATTCGTACATAGCATTGGAATTTTAACATTTTTGACCAAATATTCTCTCATCCTCTTTAATATTAAGTTCTGTTAGCATCAGTAGGAGGGCTGGCTTCTTTCCAGTTTAAATGGGAAAAATGGACAACCTGGACGCACCATCTTGTGGCAGGGATAACAAATAGTTGCTATCCCAGAGTGTGCCTCAATCCACAATTTCTATGAGGTGCACCAGGTGCCATCAAATTCCCACTGGATCTATATGTGAAGCAAATTCTAATCAGTTGATTAAACTTTCAAATAAGTTGGCTAGACTCTACTTTAAGCAAATCGATTATTCATGCCTGCTTGGTGCGATTGCCTATTGAAAGCAGAGATGTGCTTACTGTGTTTTATTTATCCATTAAGAGAGATCTAGCCAAATCTTCTCCCCCTTCCTATCTGATGTGAAAGGTCTGTTTACAATTTTCTGTAGTCTATCAGTGTCCTTACTTTTGAGCTCTGCAATGTTTCCAGGTTCACCAAGTCGAGTGAAAAAGATATGCGTATCAACATGGCAATATCTGCTGTATTTGTGAGTAGTGATAAATTGGTTGATGCTCTTCTTGTTTATTTGTTTGGGTAAAATTGATTGCTCATTCGTACATGGCTCAAACTCATGATCTTGCTATCTTTATTAAGTAATAAATGCTTGGCAATTTGAGTGTTCTATGGGCAAAAGGATATAAATGGCATGTGATATAGTCTATATTCTCCTACTGTTATTATAGATATCCTAGAAAGTCCTTTCAATTTTGAAGACATTAGGGTACAATTATTGCTCATTCTACTAATGAAGGAGCTGTTAACCAAGGTTTTATGAGGTCTGACATATTTTATATCTAGTTTTAGCCTATTTGTGCTGATATTCACAATTGAGTTTATTCTTTCCACAATATTTTGTAAACTTTGACATTTTTTGAGAGTGTTTCCTATGCTCTAAATGTGTGGAGGAAGAGAAGGTATCTATGAAGATTAATTAGCACAAACAAAGATTAGTCATACACCAGCTGTGTTAGCTAGAGCCTGCAGTACCCCTGCTGTATCCGTATCAACACAAAATGACATGAGTTAGGGTATGGCTTCTGAAAACTTCAAAACGGCTGGATTTTTTTGGTTTAAAAATAGACGGATTTAACACTTGAACACATTCTCCCACCCTACAACCATTCCCAAGCTGATGAAAATGTAGTTATCCAGATATGTTCGTATGAGCTTCCTACCTTGTCCATATGGAGTGATTTATGTGGCTGTATCTCTATGATCATTTAGTGAGGTGGAAATGTGTACAAATAGCAAGGCTGGAAATCTTTAGTTATTGCATGGCTTCTGTTACAAAGTCATTCATGCTTATAAATGGCTTCTGTTACACAGTTAGTCATTCATGCTTATAACTGTGGTTCTTTTTTCATCCTCATCTTTTGTTGTCTTTCTGCAGGCAGTATGGATTATTATCAAGCGCAATGCTGAATATAAACCTTTGCAATTTTTAGCTTTTGCTTTTGTTTATCGGATTTTCGAGAAGTTGAAGGCATTTGAACCACCTGCATCACCAACATATTCAGTGAGTCCCATTTTGTGTGACAACTTATGCAGAGACTTCTTATAAATTTATGTCTGAGCCGTTTTGCATTACTGTTTCATTCTAAATATATTCAAGCTGGTCTTACTTGCAGGAAGAGGGTGAAGATTCAGGGCGAGCATTGCGAATGGGAAAACGCCTGCTTCGTTCTCTTGCTCTAGTTTTTGGCTGTATTGCTGTTTCATCTCTGGTATGATATTTTATGCAACTTCTGTACATTCGAGAATGTTGTTGATGGTTCTAAATGTCAGAAGCCAAAATATTGTGGATCCAATAATTAATCTTCTCATGTGCCTATCAAACTAAAATAAAATAGTTAGATGATAATGTTTACCTTTTTTACCCCTTTTGTGACTAGGATAATGAGTGTTTTTACTTATGCAGATTCTTTGAATTTATTTTCTGTTCTTTCTTATTAGGGGTTCTCTTGTATACTCTCTGTGTACTAGGGTTGTGCTCCTCTGCGCCTTATTAATGAAATGACATTACTTATAAAAAAAAAAAAATGGGATTATTCCATATACATTACATCTCAATATTCATAATGTATTTGACATTAAAAAGAAAAAAAAGAAAAAATGACATTACTTATAAAAAAAAAATAATGGGATTATTCCATATACATTACATCTCAATATTCATGATCCGTAGGAGAGTGTTGTTGTTTACCCCAGGGTAGTGGAAGATAGTAGGTCGTGCTTTCGCACGATGGGGGTTACGTTCGTGGGATCTGATCAGAAGGGTTTCTTTGATTTTTTGTCCTTGCTTGAAGATGAGCGCTTTAACTCTGATTCCCCTCCGAAGAGGGTTAAGGAGGCAAATAGGAAAAAGGGGAAAAGAGAGGTCAAGAATCTAGAATGTTCTATTAATTTCGATGCTAAGGGAGTGGGTTCTAGCCGACTTAGGAGTAAGAAGTTGGGAGTTTGATGTAGAATTTCTTTTTGGGTTTTTCGGGGTTTTTTTTTTTTTTTTGGGTGTCCTTTTTGTATACTTCCTGTATGCTTAAGGGCGCCTTTTACGCTTTTCTAATATATTCCATCCTTGTCAATGGAACTCCGACGGGTTTCTTTACTAGCTCTCGCGGGTTGCGACAAGGTGATCCTCTGTCGCCTTTATTATTTGTGGTGGTTATGGAGGCTTTGAGTCGGATGCTGGTTGCTGCGATGGAGCAGGGTTCGATGACAGGCTTTACTGTGGGACATAGTGAGTCAGAGGCAATAGTAGTGAATCATTTATTGTTTGCTGATGATACGTTGATTTTTTGTGGAGCGCAAGAAGAACAAATTCGACATTTGAGGTGCATTTTTCTTTGTTTTGAGGCAGTTTCGGGATTAAGGATTAATTTAGGAAAGTCAGAAATTGTTCCTATTGGTGAGGTGGAGGATGTTGAAGGGTTGGCCCAATTTATGGGTTGTAGGGTTGGATCGCTGCCTATGACATATTTGGGTATGCCTTTGGGTGCCTCTTACAAGTCCGTTCTTACTTGGAAAGGGGTGATTGAGAAAATGGAAAGGAAACTGGCTGGTTGGAAGCGTATGTATTTGTCAAAGGGCGGTCGGTTGACTCTTATTAAGAGCACGCTGTCCAATATCCCCACGTATCTCTTGTCGCTGTTCCCTATTCCTTTGAGGGTGGCTAATCGTCTTGAAAAAATCCAGAGGGATTTCCTATGGGGTGGCATAGGGGATGAGGCCAAATTTCATTTAGTGAAATGGAACAGGATTTGTACTCCGTTGCATTCAGGTGGGTTGGGAGTTCACAACCTTTCCCTGTTTAACCAAGCTCTTTTAGGTAAATGGTTGTGGAGATATGGTAGGGAGAGAGAGGCTCTATGGCGTTTGGTGATTGACGCCAAATTTGGGAGCCTAAAGGGTGGGTGGTGCTCTATTGAGGTGTCGGGTTCCTATGGAGTAGGGGTTTGGAAATATATTAGGAAAGGGTGGGAGAAGTTTTGCAATTATGTTCGGTTTGTGGTAGGGGATGGATCATATATCAGTTTCTGGCATGATCGGTGGTGTGGGGAGATTTCTTTGAAGCTTTGTTTTCCAGTTCTGTATAGTCTTGTGAGGAACAAAGCGGCTATGGTGGTAGATAATATGGCTGTTCATAATGGCAATATTCATTGGAATGTTCTCTTTACGCTGCAATTACAAGACTGGGAGTTGGAGATGGTGCTCTCTTTCTTCGAGCGGTTGTACTCCACTCCGATTCGACAAGGAGAGGGTGACAAGTTAGTTTGGAACCTCTCTACAAGGAGCTATTTTGAAGTGAGGTCATATTATGAAGCACTTAGTCGGAAAGAAGGTCCATCATTCCCGTGGAAGAAGATATGGTGTGCTAAGGCTCCGACAAGGGTGGCGTTCTTTGTATGGACTGCAGCTTTAGGAAAATTTTTGACTCATGACAATCTACGAAAGAGGAATATTGTGGTTATTGAGTGGTGTTGTATGTGTAAAAAGAAGGGGGAGTCTATTGATCATCTGTTACTTCATTGCGACACCGCCCGTGAGCTTTGGAGTTTTATGTTTTCTTTATTTGGAGTTGAATGGGTCATGCCACAATCGGTGATGGGTTTGTTGACTACTTGGGGTGCTTTTCAAGGGCATGGCCTAGCAAAAAATGTTTGGCGTTTAGTTCCTCACTGTGTTTTGTGGAGCATTTGAAGGGAGCGGAATGCGAGACTTTTTGAAGATGTCGAGACTGTAATGGTAGTTTTAAGGAAGCGTCTTCTTAACACGCTATATCTATGGATAGCTCCCCATCTTTGCCACCTAGGTGTTTCTACTTTTGTAGACTTTCTTAATTTATTAGTTGTTCCTCCTGTTTAGGGGCTCTCTTGTATACTTCCCGTGTATTAGGGTTGTGCCCCTCTGCGCTTTTTATTGATATTTAAATTACTTATCAAAAAAAAAAAAAAAAAAAGACAAAAAAAAAAAAAAAGACACGGTTAAACTGCGTGTCTTCTTTAGGTGGCACTTCATAGACCAAGCTCGCGTGAGTTGGTTTTTTTTTAATTTTTTTATTAATTTACTTTTTTACAAGTAAAGATAATCTTATTTACAGAAATTTCATCAAAACAGTAGAAGAATCTTAGGACCCTTAATGCTACACCAATAATGGATTCTGGTAGCTTGAGTTGCAATCTTATATTGAAAGATGAGTTCATTTGCTGCGTAATGTAGTTGAACACATGTTAAGCTTGTTAATGAGCTTGTGGCATGGGAAGGCAAACTTCTCTTGATTGACATTTGTTTCTTTCAAGTTCATGTAGAAGAAAAATAGTTGTGTTTACTTATCAAAAAAAAAAAAAAAATAGTTGTGATTATGAACACAGTAAATTTAAGCAAGCGAGATTTGGTAGAAATAATAAGTCTTTAGTATGATCCTGTTTAATGTTCCAAATATTTACTATATTTTCACCCTTTTATTCTCCAACTTCTCATAGTTCCATGGAAGAAACTTTGTAGTGTTGTTGTGGTTCCATCTTAAACCAAATATGTTGCTACAACTAAAATTTGAGATTTGGTTTGCTTCGTTGTGATTGCATTTGACTATTGCAGACAAAACATTTGTGCATATAAGAATTGTGGATGACCAAGGTCCATTGGCAATACCTAGAGCAATAAAATAGGATGCCCACAATGGCTTTTTCTTTCTCTTATTAATTTATATTTGTGGAGATTTGCTACGGAACGGGATGCTTTGTGGAAGGTGGTGGACATTAAATATGATTGTATGTGGGGAGGTTGGTGTTCAAAGGAGGTTGGGGGACACTATGGCGTGGGAGTGGAAATGTATAAGGAGGAAGTGGGATGGTTTTGCTAATCATGTGAGATATGAGGTAGGGCTCAAAAGTGTTGTTTTGGCATGATGTTTGGAGTGGGGAACAACCTTGAAGGTCCTATTTCCCGAATTGTTTACCATTGCGTGTGGTAAGGATGTATGGATGGCGGAGAATATGCAGTTCCATAATGGAAACATTCATTGGAATATTATATTTACTAGACCCGTACACGATTGGGAGGTTGAAGTGGTCTCTAGGTCCTTTGAGTTGTATTCTCAAAGAGTAAGGCATGGAGGCAAGGATACAATTTGTTGGATTCCATCTAAAAGGAAATTATTTGAAGTGAAGTCTTACTATCATGTATTATTTAATCCTGCAATTTTCACTTTTCCTTGGAAGAGTATCTGGAAAGTTAAGGTTCCCTCGAGAGTAACGTTCTTTGTGTGGACGGCGGCTTTAGGGAAAATATTAACTTTGGATAATTTATGTAATATGAATATTATTGTGATGGAGTGGTGCTGTTTGTGCAAGATATGTGGAGTCTATAGATAATTTACTCTTCATTGTGAGGTTTCAACAGAGTTGTGGAGTGCGATTTTTCAGTTATTTGGCATTGCTTGGGTTATGCTTCGTAGGGTGAGCGATTTGTTGGGAAGTTGGAGAGAACAATTTTTTTTGATAGGTAATTAAAAATTTATTAAGAAATGAAGCGAAATGCGCCCCTAAGTACACATGTGGTATACAAAGGAGAACCAAAGCTAACCCGAAAACCCAACAGACAACCCAAGCAACAGGAAAAAAACCTAAGGCCTCGAGAAACAAACCACAAAAACCTCCCTAGGCATACAACCCTACATCACATGGGTCCTGCCTTTCCTCCTACACCTATAAGAAATTTTAGAATCGCCATAATTAACAGAGCTTTGTAGATTCAGAAGCTCCTTGCCCTTAGTCTTCTGACGCTTAATCATTTCTTCCGTAATAGCCCTGAACCTCTCGTTATGCTCCTCAGACACCTTCCATGCATACTCCTGGGACAACCTCTCCCAAAACCCAGCAACCTTCTTCCTAACGTCTAACTCCCACTCCGACGTCAACTTCTCATCCATCTCAGTCGAAGAGAGTGAATCTGACGTCTCCAGAGCTGGAAGAAGAGAACCTGATTCCCCATCTACGTTCAACGGATCCACACCCACTGAAGCCACCCCAGATTCTGAACCCAAAGAAAACTTCGACAAAGACTCCTGCAAAATCTCTGTCAGACCCAAGCCCACATCACCGTCTGGATTCGAGTGCCCACAGCTAGACCCACCCCCGGAAGGAGACAAACCCAACATCACCCCAGAGTCTGCCGGAGAAGTTTTCTCCGGCAGAGGAAGAGACGACGAGGTCTCTGGTTGAAGAAGACACCCAGGAGATCCCGACGATGCCATACCCACACTCTCAGAGGTTTCCATAGGAATGTCCATCAAGACACCAGTAGAAAGGCAATCCAAGGGAGAACCAGAAGAAATCTCCGGCGACATCTCCGGCAGGATGCTCAACGGACGGGAAAGAACAGGTTTCGGGAAGAGTCGGGCTAAACGGAAACCCGAACGATGACCCAGACCAGTCCCAACAAAACGGGCCAAAAGTTTTCTTACAGCCCGGCCCAGAGCCAAGTTAGACCCAATAACCAGCTTGCTCCACGTGCGACTTTTTGAAATTATAAAATTCAAATTTGGATGTGCTAGACTCTTCTTACCCGGTGGACAGAAAGGTTGGTCAATACCCATTAGTACATGCTGAGGTGCTTCCAAAGAGAAACAATCCACCGCCGTTTTGAGCTCTTCCTCCGCTTGCCTTACCGACGAGAGAAGGTCCAGATCACACGGCTCCGCTGAAGCATGAAACAACCTGGATCGGCTACCCCCCACGATAAAGCCCGAGCCTGATCTCAAGACCTCCACAAAGGAGGGTCCCTTCCAGTAAGGAGCCAAACCCAGCTTTGGTTCTTCTTTCTTCCCCTTGTTTTTGATCGACCCAGTCGGAGACCCAGAACTGCTATCACTTATGGCAGAAAGAAAAGTAACTGCCTTTCTCATCTCAACTGAAAATTTGATCCAACCCCACCCACCACGGCCTTCAGGAATCAAAATGAACCCTTTCCGGCCACCTAGCCCGAAAAGTGCTACCTCTAGGAAACGCCCAGCTTGGTTATTGCTTCTCCGAGTGATCACGATTTTCGACCCTTCCCCTGAAAGATTTGATGAACTCTTGATCTTCCGGGTAACCCAATAGGTTCTCCATCGTCAATGCGAGCCACTCTGAACACTGAGAGTTGATGACGATCTCACTGGAAAAAGTTCTTTTCTCCCCCACCCTCAGTCTCGACGCCCCATCCAGAATCGAGAAGACGAAAGTCTTCAACTCCACGATGAACCTTTTCTCCATCTCAGAACACCCCCAACCCACAGCACAGCCGACCCAGTGTACTCTACATAATCGCTGGTGAAGAGGAACCCACACAGAGAAACCATCAGAAGAAACCCCTATGCGCAAACCAAGAGAAACCCAAGAACCAGAAGAAACGAGACTTGCACCCTGCTTGCACAATACTTAAAGTTTTTGTTTTTCAGAAACATTCTCAAAAATTTACCAAGGAGAGGACAATTGGGCAACCGTAATGCTTTGAATATCTGGAGGTTGGCTCATTTGTGTTTGATGTGGTATCTTTGGAGAGAGCGGAAAGCAAGGAGCTTTGCCGATTGTGAGAAAGGATTATTAGAATTGAAGAAGATGATGCTACACCCCCTGTATATAGGGAGAGGCATGGAATAATGTGCTTGTTTCTAATTTTTCTGAGTTCTTACAATTATGTTCATCTTTCTCTATGATTTAGGAGTTCTCTTGTATGCTCTCTATGTACTAGGGTGGCGCCCCTATGTGCTTTAATTGAATATACAGTACTTATCAAAAAAATAATTTTGTGGTCTAATAATCGTGAGAATGAATGTTGGTCAAGAATTGATAGATTTCTTCTTTCTCATGATTGGGAAGAACAATTTCTTGATGTCTTTAAAAGGAGGCTTCCTAGACTTTTTTCATATCATTTCCATTTATTGCTCGATTGTGGGGTTGTGAGTAGGAGAAGTCAGTATTTTAAGTTTGAGAATATGTGGTTAAAGTTAGAGGGTTTTGTGGAGCAAGTAAAAGTATGGTGGAAGTCTTACAACTTTTAGGGCTCCCCTAGCTATGTGCGGGCATGTCAATTGAGTGCTTTGAAAACGGATTGAAAAAATGGAATGAAGAGATCTTTGGTAATGTTGGGAGGAGGAAAAAGGTGTTAGTGGATGGTATTCGAGAGCTTGATATTATTGCCGATGGTCGATCGTTGTTTGAGGAGGAAAGATAGAGAAAGGAGGAGTATTCTAGGGATTTGGAAAGGTTGCTTTTTTATGAAGAAGTGAGTTGGAGGCAAAAATCTAGGGCGATGTGGTTGAAAGAGGGTCATAAGAATACTATGTTCTTTCACTAGTTGGCAAATTCTAATCGAAGATATAATACTGTGGATGCTTTGGTTGTTAATGGGTCTTTATCTTCAGATTCTACGGAAATAAGGAAGCACATAGTGTAGTTATATTCTCAACTTTACTCAAAATAGTTTAGTTGGAGGCCAAAGTTGGATGGCCTGTCTTTTAATTGCATTGGTGAAGATGAGGGTTCTTGGTTGGAAAGAGAATTTGAGGAGAGTGAGGTTTATGAAGTGGTGAGAAATCTGAATGGAGATAAGGCCATGGGCCCTGATGGATTTTCATTGGATTTCTTTCAGAAGTGTTGGGAGGTTCTAAAAGAGGATATAATGGCGGTATTCAAGGAGTTTCATGGTAGAGGACATGCAACTTTTGTTTCTCTAATTCATAAGAAAGCTGGTGCTGTGGATATTAAGGACTTCTGTCCTATAAGTTTAGTGGGTGGTATATATAAAATCATTTCTAAGGTACTAGCAAACAGGTTGACAAAAGTGTTGGAGAAGATCATTTCAAATTCACCGAATGCGTTTATCAAGGGGAGACAGATATGGGATTCAATGTTGGTTGCTAACGAATGTATTGTCTGTTGACTTCGATCAGGAGTCCTTGGCTTGTTATGTAAATTGGATTTGGAAAAGGCTTACGACCATGTGAATTGAGAGTTTCTGTTGTATTTAATAAAGGAGAAATGGTTTGAGAGAAATAGTGAGTTTGGATATCACAATGTATATCTATGGTGCGGTTTTCTGTTCTTGTTTTTGTGATAAGTAATAAAGAAATAGCATTAAAAAGCGTTAGGTGCCTTTAAGCATACATGGAGTATACAAAAATGACGCCAAAATAGAAAGAAAACAAAAAACAAAGGCAAACACCCTCAAGAACCCGAAGATAGAAAAACCCCACTACGGGAATCCAACACTCACAAAACAACACCCGCAAAGAGACCTAGGCTACATTACAACCACACGAGCCCTCTTGCCTTTCTCTCGGCTAGAACCAACTCTCCTAGCTTCGAAGTTGATCGAGCATTTTAAATTCTTAAGCGCTCTATACCCTTTAAGTTTAGAAGAAGAGACAGAGACCTCTTGGCGCTGCCCTTCATCTATTAGAGCCAAAATATCCAGAAAAACCTTCTCATTCCCCCCCATAGGAGATCCCCATAGTGCGATAACACAAACTTGCCACTTGCATTGCCTTGGGGTAACCAATAACCTCTCCCTCAAGATTGCTCCCCTTCGAATATACGCCCACCATTTAGACACGAGGAGATTGTTGCTCTCTCCAAGACATTCCATGCAAAAACTTAAGACTCTGAGGGGTAGATGGGAGCCTCACTCTTCGACATCACTGGACAAGAAAATCGGAGCCTCTCACCCAAAGCAGCCGCCCCTAAAGAATTGGCACCGCAAGCAACTGGCCCAGCTCCAGAAAAGTCCGGCATTGGAAAAAACCCCTTAAAACCGGTGACTTCCTTATCAACCACAATCATCGAAGAAGAAGAGGCACCAAATGAGGACCTTGTACCATCATCGAAAAACACAGAAAACGAAGGAGCAACACCAAATGGGCAACCCACGACCCAAGGATGTCGAAGACGTCACCTCCGAGAAGGAAGACGCGTGCACAAAAGAAGATGGGACATAGCACCCGAAACCTATTGGCGAAGGAGATTGGCTAGATGAAGGAGACGTAAGAGAAATCTCCATCGTACCGATCTACCTAGGCCCTTTCCACACTTGCCCAGACTCGACTGCCAGATCTGCAAGGCCTCCGGAAGCAGACGAGGACAAAGAAAACTCACCGAATTAACACACCGAAGAAGCATCATCCACTTCAGCCTTCTTTGACCTGGTCAGAACCGTCGAAATCAACTATGGCAGATGAAGACCACCCTGGGCAACCGTCGACATCGTCTCCGACCGTTGAAAATCCCTTGCAGACACCTAACCCATTTCAGGATCCGAAACGGTGTTCCATCTGGGTTCTTTGGTAGTTTTCGTGGTTTGAGACAGGGAGATCCATTATCTCCTCTTTTATTTGTGGTTTTTATGGAGGCAATGAGTAAGATGATGTCGGCCACAGTAGATAGAGGGCTATTATCAGGTTTTTTAGTAAGATGTGTTTTGACGATTGCGAGACTTTGGTGATAGAACTCAAGAATATCTTGGTCAAATTGCTTTATACGTGGACAAGGGTTTATAATACCTCACAGTTTTCTAATTTTTCGGATATTTTAGTTTTTTGTTCTTCTTTTTCTCATTAGAAGGGTTTTCGCTTTTATACTTCTTGTGTATTAGAGTTGTGCCTCTCTGCACATTTAATGAAATGGCATTACTTATGAGAACAAAAAAAATTTTAAAAAAAAATTTAGTTGTCATTGGAAATTGTGGTTGCAAGTCTTCCTTCCTTTGATTCACTTGGCTTGGGTTCAGTTTCTTTGGAAAATCATGAGAGAGAGAGAGAGAGAGAGAGAGAGAGAGAGAGAGAGAGAGAGAGTGTGTGTGGAGGGGCCATGAAGCTACTCCTGCTGGAGAGAGAGTTTGAGAAAGGCATGCCGAGAGTTAACGATGGTTTTGGGGACAATTTAAATACCGAAAGCCTCCCTTTGTCCCTATTTGAAGGGTTATAATCCAAGATCTTTCCTTGTCGGAATTAAGAATGTGGACAGCCTGCTAACCTCTACAAGTTGGGGAGGTTCTCTGATGGAATACAAGCCTGTGTTCACAAGATTTTGGCAAGCTCCGCCCAAGGCAAACTGCAAAAACTTGGCTTAGCTTGGCTTGCTTATAGATTGTATAGGTACTCAAAAGCATCTACACTGAACCAGTTAATTTTCAAGATGAATGGAAGTAATCTTTTTTCCTTGAATGATTGAAGATTTCCTTTTTTTTTTTTCTCTCTCTTTTTTTTTTGTTTTATCCCTTTCACTTGCGTGATATTTTTTTTTGATGAATAAAATTTCACTTGCATGATTTTGCTCTTAATATTGACATAAAACAGTATTAGTCTTCTTATGATTGAAGATTTCCTTTTTGATCTTATATTTGATCTTCTGTAACTGAATTCTTGCAGGCATTCACTGGTCTCTTAAATTTGATCGAGTTTGTAGGTAGTTACATACCTGCATTTCTTTACAACAACCAGGTACTGGCATTTACTCACTGATATGAATGATAGGCTTTGTTATATTAATAGACTGTCTCATCATCAGTTTTTTCCCGTGGTCTCTCATTATCAACTAGCATGGTGCACGTTAGTTGTATACATCTTGTTGTCGATTTTTTTTTTTTTTTTTTAATAAGTAAATGATTTTAGGGAATATATATATATATATATATATATATATATATATATATATATATATATATATATATATATATGTAAAAAAAAAAAAAAAAGCCTCCTCAACTAACACCCGATTTTAAAATAGTCCCATGAATTTTCAAGCGTGCTAAGTGACTCATCAAACTACCAATGTATGCTAAAAAGACTACTTTTTTTTATATTACTTTTTCTCTTAAAAACTAAAATAAAAAAATTAATAAAAAAAACTATTTTTTAAACAAAGAAAAAAAAACCAAGGTGATGGATTAATACAAAAAAAGGATTTTTTTTTTTTTTTGGGGGGGGTGGGTGGAGGGAATGATAAATGCAAAATCAGTCTATGTAATTAGCCTAAATTATAATTCGCTCTCTACAGTATAAAAATAATTCAGAGGTCATTAGGGTAGACCAAAATAACAATTTAATCCTTCCATTCAAAACACTTGACAAATTCTGTTAGTGTTCATGTCGGTACCAATAAAATAATGACGCCACTCTTAGTAAGAAAGAAGAAGAGAAAAATGCAAAATTAGTTCATTTGATTTACGTGATTTGCAATTAACTCTTTGCGGTATCAAAATGAGCTCAGAAGTCCCTGCGGTATGCTAAAATACAAATCACTCCCTCCAATCAAATCCCATCAAAACACTTGACAGATTTTGTTAGTGTGCCACGTCAGCGCCACTAAAATGAAAACACGTGTCACTGTTAGTAAAAAATATATAAAACTAAAAAGTTAAATAAATTAAAAACTTAAAAATTATTATTTTTTTAATTAAAAAAAAAATGAAGCAGAAAAAACCGAGGGGTGGCTTTCAAGCCATCTTTAGTTGCATGTATATGCATTTAAGCCAAGATACACGTTATAATGTTCAATTCAAAGTTATGAGATCCAGAATATGTACTTTTGGAGTAGAAGAGGCAACTCAATTGTATTTAGTATTTTTTATTTATTTTTTTTTTCAATAAAAAAGACACCAACTTATGGCATGTGCATTGCTGTTTTTGGATCCAACTTTCACATTATTATCCATACATATTGCAAGTTTCCATTATCACTTCCAAAAGCTGTTCCATGGTTCAAACACTTACTAACTTGCATTTAGTTCACAAAAAAAAAAAATCAGTTCACCCCAATCTAACTTCTAGTGATCAAGTACTTTGGTGGATAAATGGTTAAGCAAGTGTTGCTGAACTAAACTTCCACACAAATTGGTTAGAGCATTTGTCAATTTCTTGTCCACTTTATGATCGTTTCATGTATGCTCAGGAACTATTGGTCACCACTTCAACGGCAGTGATGCTCTACATTATGGCGTCTTTTTATAGATAAAGAATCTCTCAGCCATGCGGGAACTTTTCATTGGAGAACCAAATTCATTATCAAAATTTTGTTAAATGAGGTACTAGTTTTTTTTTTAAGTGAAGAAAAGAAGAAAACCAGCTGTTTTAGTTTTAGCATTAAATTTTGTCTGTAAAATTGTTTATCTGCTTCGAAGATTCTTCCTGCAAATGATACCCTTCTCCACTCCCTCTTCCCCTAGATATCTTTCTTCCCTTAATTTTTTCTTCTGTCTTTTCCTCAAGCCAAAAGAAAATGCATTATTTATTGAAAAGTTGATGGTGAAACAGATGCCATGGTTTTGTTTGTCTTGATAGGTTACTGCCTCCCCTGGTAGTGATTGTTGGTCACCACTATGACAAGTTATGGTTTCGTCCTCCCTGTTCTATGAAAACGAGAGGACAAGAAACATGGGTTTAACGTCAGATCTATTTGGAATATATATATATATATATATATATATAGGGTTTTTGATGTATTTTTGAGTGGGAGAGAAAGAGGATTTCATGAGGCTTGTTGGGGGATAAATATGGCATATTGAGCCATTAAATGTGGATGATAAACAATTAAACATGGCCTGTTGCTAGGTATTATGCCTAAGAGTAAAAAAGAGTCATTCTTCTCTTTAATTTTTTTTTTTAAGCCTTTAAATTTGTTAAAAATATATATATTTTAGGTTTTTTTTTTTTTTTTTTTAAATACAATTCAGTCCTCCTCAAGTTAAATTTTTAATTCCGTCCTCGCATATAATATAAGATATAATAAGCATGAGATTCATATGAAATCTAATGACGAATATCATTGTTAGAAGTAATATAATATATTCATTTTTCATTTTACCCGTAACTCTTCCATGTAGGTTTTCTTTTATTTAGTTTTTTTCCTTTTTTTTTTTTTTAGTCTAATTTAGTTTGTTTCCTTCTTATTCCTTCTCTTGCTTTCTCACCATGGTTTGGTTTTTTGTCAGAGTAATGTTATATGCTGACATTGTCCGGTTAATCCACCCTTAGATTAATGCCATTGTTAGAAGGAAAAAAAAAAAAAAAATTCAATAGTGAATTGACGCTCGTCCGCATAGTAGAATAGTGGTGGGATATTAGTGTAAGCTCTTTCCCGTTAAATTAAACCCTCCTGATTTGAGTTTGAGCCTTTTATTTTAATGAATTGAGGTTAATTTTGCTTTATTTAAATTATATTTGTATAGATTGATGAAATATATAAGTTAGTGTTTCTGTATAAATAATCAGGGATTTTGATTACTTTTAAGGTTCGCTTTTTTATTTTATTGCACTGAAGATGATAATACGAAATAAAGGTATTGAATTAAAGGTGCTTAAACTTTTAATGCAAAATTTTATTTCGCCTTCATTTTAGGGTGTTTGGCCAAAAAAAAAAAAAAATCATGTTTTCAACTACAATTTTAAATGTCAAATCACAATTTTATTAAATGTTTAACTGGATTTTTAAGAATTGTACTTCGAAATCACTATTTTTTCAAATGGCATGTTTTGAATATGTTAAATCAAAGGGACACTTAATAATATATGTCAATTCACGTCTTTTTTTTTTTTTCTTTTTTTTTTTTTAATCTCAAGATAAGAAAGAAATAATAGTAACCAAAAATGATATGCAAGGAAAACAACTACTTAGGGCCAAGAACAAACATGGCCACATAAGTAACAAAATCACCAACAAACACAACACTGTTCAGATCGGCCGTTTTTAATTAGGTTGTCACACAAATCATCTAAAAGATTGCTGGAAATAAAAAATTGAGCTTTACCAACAGTATACCTCACATAGTAATTTTATTTTATTTTTTCAATAAAATCATCAGAGACAAACTACAAACTACAAACAATAACAACAATAAAGGGCTAGACAACCCAATAATAAGCTCAAAAACAATCAGACCAATGCTGATAAACAAAAAATAAAAAAGAATGCATCAAATGAATTACTCGACCCTATAGATTTTTAGCACTAATACTAAGAAAAATTGTTGCCAGAAAAGGCTGTTTGACAAGGCGTACCGGTGATGGCACAACCAAGAGGCACGTGAAGGAACGCGAACCTTGAAATATCCTTTTTAACTCTTCTCAGACCCTCCACAAAGAAATTGCTACAACAATACACCAAAAAGAGAACTACAACAAGAAGGAGGGCACTAATGGAGGTTGGATCGAAGACATCAACGAGAGATACCAACACAAAGTCCAGAGATCATCGCATAACTATACGGAGAGCAACAAATGTAGTGGCTTGGGCACCATAAGCCTCAAAATTGTAAGAAAACAACAACAACAACAAAAAGAAACCAAAATACAGCAACATTAACGGAGGAAATGGCCGGGACGCACAAGCGCGTGAGGGACATGCATAGGCACGTGAGGGCCAAGCAGAGGGGGGGGGGGGGGGGGGGGGTGCAAAGGAGCCAAAGAAGAGGGAGGGTGGCACGGTGGAGGAGGAGGTGGGTGGTGCGACAAATTGGAGAAGGCGGCAAGGCAACGGTGAAGAAGATGCGACTGCGATTTTAGGAGGAAGTGAAGAATCCCTTCAGATAGATGCCCAAATGCAATGGATAAGGTCCCATAAGAGGCTGAAATCTCTTAAGAAAACTATAGAAGAAAAGTGGAGCTTCTCTATCTAAGAAGGGAGAAACTCGTTGGTGAAAGTTTCATGTGGAAGGGGGAGGAGGAGGGAAAAACCAGAGATTTGTCCCTACTCCTCGAGCACGGCCAACTAGTGTGGAGAGCAAGTTGAGAGAAGTTTTTTTTTTTTTCCTCATGTTGAGCAAGTAGAACTACTCTTTTTGTTTTTTAACATAGTAATGTTAAAATACATAATTCCACATCTTTATTTTATTGGACTGATATGACACTAGAATAGAGTTTTATTTCAAATTGGATTGAAAGAAATTTTTTCAACCCAATTTATAAAAATATCACGTCTCTCTGCATGTAAAAAACACATGTTTTTAAAATAGCATGTGAGGAGTACACGTTTTTTTAATAATTTTTTTTTAATTTTATCCTTACAATTAAAAAAAAAATGTATTTTTCACATACAAAAAGAATATATGACATTTTTATAGACGGAAAACTCCTCCCATTTGGTTTGAAAAAAAATCAATGGTATGTTTGGTAAACAATTTTGTAGTAAATTTTTTGTTTAAATAGTACTAAAAATTGATTGATGTGATACAAAGTTTAAAAAAAATACATATTATTTTATTTTATTTTATTGTAAAGAAAAGTGAAAAAATACTATTTTTTATTTAAATAATAAAAATAATAATTAATGTGACATAAAAATTAAAAAGTATGAATGTTTTTAATTTAATTTATTTTAAAAAAAAAATTGGAATGATTTGACAAACCTAGTCGTATTCATCCTTAAATATTTTTTTCTGCAACTTCATCTCCGTACGACATAGGTGTTCTACTCTTGACAAGACACTATCAAGATTCCTAAACGTATCGGGAAGGTCGATATATATATATATATATATATATATATATATATATATATATATATATATATATATATATATATATATAATAACAAACAGTACGTCCTTCCCCGTGTTCTGTTTTCCCAAACCGACTGAAACTTTTTCCCGATCTGCGCAATTCTCCTGAGAAAATTTGAGGCCCTCGGTGGGAACAAAGATGAGAGGAAGCAGCTCCTCTGGGAACTACAGAAACGCATGTCTGACTATGCACCAGCCCTGGGCTTCTCTGCTTGTCCATGGGATAAAGCGCGTTGAGGGCAGATCGTGGCCTTCTCCAATCAGAGGTATCAACCGTCATCTCTTTCAGTTTTGCCAAAAGATACATACCCAGTTCTTCTTTTCTCGTGTTTTTACTTTGGGAGTTATTGCCTTTTGAAGTTTGGTGTGTTTGGTTGCCGAGGAAGTAAGGGAAAGGGAATAAAAATTTAAACTTTCCCAAGTAAATGGAGCGGATCATGGCCTGGGTTTCGTTGGATTATGGACGGATTTTGAAATGTATGGAAAGAATTGTACTCTAGTCAATTTTCTTGGCTACCAAACCTAGGGCTTTTTGTTTATTTAGTCGGTCATTATTTTTAAATTTTTATAAATTTCCCAACTTTTGATGTTCAAAATCCATATCATACTATTTAACACTATGGTTCTGCTTCACTCTTTCATGCTATCTATTTGAGATCTTATATTGTCTTTAATTTCCCAACATCGGGTACAAATTTGAACTACTTTATTGTTTTCTTTCTTTTTTCTAGTAATAGTAACAGCAGTTGTCAGTTTTATTGAGTACTACTAGCAGGTAGTGGTGGTGGTAGCCAATTTCATTGAAACTAACGATACTTTTCAATGATGATGTTTCTAATTTTTTGGAATTTTGACTTTTGAAGGCCGCCTTTGGATTCACGCTGCAAGTAAGGTCCCGGATGAGGCTACAATTAAAGCAATGGAGGACTTCTACAGGGAAATTTATGCTGTGAATGGAATTACTGATCTTAAGTTTCCAGAACATTATCCTGTTTCAAGACTATTAGGTATATATATATTGTTTTAATTTTTTACACCATTCCCAAAAATTCCAAGTTGCAATTTAGATAAAGCAATTTTGCTCTGGCTTGAATTGCTTGATCATGTCACCCTAAGTCATATATGTAAACAAAGGTGGGTGCTTTGTGATGCTTCCTCCTGATTCCATCCTGTCCATATTGAAAATGGAGTCTCTGTGCCTGGGATACCAACAAGGGTGACAGATTCTAGCACAGATATTTGAAAAATATTGTAATGTAATAGGAGCTTTGGTGCCTACGAGTCATTAACAGTGTCTAACATGGAAAATCCTGCGAAAATAAGGTTATTAGACCGGAATGATGCTGTAAGACTAGATTAGATTTAACTTTGTGCTCGGAGGGTATTAGTTCGAATCTCCCCTCCCCCCTTCCTTTGGGACCAATTACTTATCCAAAAAAAGAAAAGAACAAAGATTTAACTTTGTGCTAGGGGATGGGCAGGTCAATCTGAAGGTTTTTCTTTAGAGTCTCTCCTTCTCTCTCTCTGTGATATGGGATGCAGACAAAGCACAAATGCATCTCCCCCTCCCACTCTCCCATGCAACCACGCAGTCATATAGAGAAATTGAATGAATTAATGTTAGTGGCCTGGTTGAAGACAATTATTTTCACAACTGCATTAGGAATACCTTTCTCTATGCTTCTTCTTGTTCCTTTTTTTTTTTTCTTCTTCTTCTTCTTCTTCTTCTTCTTCTTCTTCTTTTTTTTTTTTTTTTTTTTAACTTTGGATTATGGACAAATTTTCTAGACTGAAATATCTGCGGTGAACATCTTGAGTTTCTTGAAATATTGCTTTTCATTATTATTATTATTATTATTTTTGCTTGTTTTGACATGTCTGAGTGGCTTTGTCTTTGATTCAGGCTGTGTTGAAGTGGTTGGCTGTGTTAGAGGTGAAGAACTAGCAGGCTGGGACATGGTAGCTGAAGGGGTGAGAAACCCTCTCGTTCTTTGAGATATCTATCATATATGGTTTCATAGAATTTTTTTGGACTAAAATCTAGCATGTTTTCCTATGCAGGTGAGGTTGGAAGCACTGACTAAGTTTTGTTGGCTTTGTGAACAGCCACAGGTATGCGTATCAACAATGCTAAACATTTATGAGTTCTTTAGTACTTACAAATTATATTTTCATCTTGATTTTATTATCCATTCAATGCAGAAGTTGTTAATTCCATTTGAGATGCGAGGGTACCAGGGTGTATATAATTTGGAAAATAAGGTACAGATTGTGCAGAAACTTTGGGCCTGATTGGAATTGTTCTCAAAAGATACCCTTTTGTTTTCAAAAAGAAAAATTGAGATATGGAAAAAGAAAAAGTGTTTTTGGCAAAATTCCAAACAATTTTTTGCAAGTTATATTTTTTTCAAACCAAATAATATAAAAAGAAAACATTTTTCTCTTCTCTTTGGGATTGTTTTGTAGGAAAGCTATTAACTAAGTTATATACCTATCACAGGTATACGAGGCTGCAATCAGAGGTCTTGTTTCAGTTGAAGGTCCACTGCCAGCGAAATTTCCACTTCCAAATCCACGAGATCCATTTTCATTGAAGCCAGGATCTATTTCTGAGCAGTGCCCTGAATCTAAAGCATGTGAAGTGGAAAAATCATTAAGCCTTAGTGCCGCCATAGCTGGTGCTCGAGCAGCAGCTACACAGTACACAAAAAAGAATGAAAATCCCCCAAATGTGATCCAGAATCGGAGCCGCAATACCGTACGGACCGGTTAATTAAAGAGCAAATCTTTGAAAGAGGATTCAATGCCATACCAAGGCATGTAGTTTCTTTCTTCTCTTTGACTGTCATTATTGGATTTTCCTTCATGTGCAGATCAGTGTTTGTATATCCAATATTATAAGGATGCTGGGTTTCGATATTGTTGGAAACTGTAGTGAACATGAATTGTGTCTTTAATGTTAGAAGGATGCTGGGTTTCGATATGTTTGTATATCCATAGGACCATAGGATGCATCTATATTTCTATATGTAAATATATTGCTCTTTAAAATTATATAAGAATAAAAAAGGGAATTAAGGCTCCGTTTGTTTCAACATAAAATATTTTATGGAAAACATTTTTCCTATTTTTGGTGTTTGGTACGACCGAAAATCATGCTCAAATTGAAAAGATTTTCGGTTGACTAGAAAAACTTTATATAATTTTTGTAAAATGGTTTTCCTTTTTTAATACCGAGTTTGAGCTTTTCCTTCTTGTACGCACTCTCTCGCAGTTCATTTTCTACTGCTGCCACCGCCCACTAGAAGTCGTCGGAGTTATCTGGAAGTCATCAGTTTTTGGTTGTTGTCGGAGGTTGTCGGAATCCATCATTAGGCTTTGCCAGAATCCGCCGACCATCGCTGGAGGTTGTTAGAATATGCCGCTGATGTTCGCCCGAGGTTTCTAAAAGTCATCGGCCGTTCCCGGCCGTCGCTATTTGCGGGAAGCCTGTAGTTCGGCTCACGAAGCACCATTGCTAGTGATGTACGACTCATATTACATTTTATTGGGCAATTAAGCATAGCACGATCGTGTACCCAAAGTCGTATTTTCTTGGACAATTGATTGGATCAAGGTCATGTACCTACACCATATTATATTGGGTAGTTGACCAGAGCATGATTATGTATCCCAAGTCCTATTTTCTTAGGCAATTGACCTGAGCATGATCATGTACCCCAACTTGTATTCCTTGCCTAATTAATTAGGGTAAGATCAAGTACTTCAGACCAGATTATATTGGGGCAATTGGTTTGCATATGATTATGTACCCCATATCAAATTACGTACAATTGGCCATCATATGGTCATGTACCACATATTACATTACATTGGACGATTGGTGAACACAAGGTCATGTACTCCATATCAAAATATATTTTGGGCAATTGGCCAACATATGGTTATGTACCAAGATCAGATTTCATTGTGCAACTCAGAGCAAGA